>NC_041384.1:148247834-148390245 GCF_002162155.2 Triticum dicoccoides | reverse complement strand
GGGTGAAGGAAGAACCAGCCGCAGCGGGGAGGGGGGCTCGCCGGAGAGATACCCCACTATCTATCTTAGGGTTCAGGATGGGGGCGGTGGTCGCCGGCGGTGGCGGGGCGTTGGCGGGGCGGTGACGTGGGGATCGCCGGAGAAAAAGCTCGGCACGGGGTGGCCTAGAGGGATGGCCGGGGCGGCGGCGGACCGGCAGTCGGGAGTGTTTTCGGGGCGGGCGGGGCGGCGCACCGCCTGCCGCGGGCGGCGGGGGGCTGATGTTTGGCCGGCTCAGGGGGGTGGAGGTTGAAGATGAACCGCAGGCCCTTGACTTCGTATCCAACGATTGCAAAATCGACTGACCAGAGATGAAAAAGTCAGTAGACCTACGTGTAGCCTCATCTTGCTAGTGCGTTCAGTTTCGACAGCAAAATTCAGTTTCGACAACAAAATTTAGTTTCGACAGTTAAGTTTAGTTTCGACAGTTAAGTTCAGTTTCGACAGTTAAGTTCAGAGATGAGCGGCTGATGTATTTTACATCTAGCACTTTGTGGTTATGTATTTTACGTCATGTATTGGAGATGCTATTAGAATTCCACTCAGGTTAACGTTGTTCGTTGTCTCTCTTGTCCTGCTTCAGCCTCGGCGTCGTACAACTCACCGGAGCTGCTCCAACGATGAAACCCTCCATCACAGCGGAGCAGTACTTCGGGCTCCATCTCCAGACGCCTAAGATCTTCTTCCCCTCCTCCGACAGCCAAGTCAGCCGGAGCATCCTCACTGGCCAACCCAATCACGCTGAGATCGACATGGCTTCGCCAAAGAGGTTCTACACTTGTTGCATCTCTTTTTTACTCTACATGTTATATATATTGTCCACTGAGCACACGGATTTGTTCCTTTAGTGTCTCCTTGAAAGAAAAAACATAGGAATTTTAATTTTCACTTGTCCTCCTTTTCAAATTCCTATTCATGAAGCACAAGACTAAGAGATGGTAGCATAATAGCATCATAACCGTACATTTTCTTGTGGTTTGACTTAATGTCACCATGCTTCTTTGCATCCTGTGATCTTCCAATTGTTGTGAATCAAACACCCAGATTGGCAGAAATCCTGTGTTTTTAAATTCTCTATTTTGCACGTGCATTCCTATCCTATTCCTGTCTATTTCCTATCCATGCATTGTTGGAATCCTCCAATTCAAACGAGCCCTTACAGAATTACTTCTCTTACAGATAGTTGTCAAAGAAAACCTTGCGTGGTTTGTCCCGCTCCTGCTGTGTCGTCGTCCACCCCAGCTCAGCTGCTCCAACGACAGAAGGGTCCAGCACAGCAGGGATCCGGCCTCCAGACTGTCTTTCACCGCCTCAGATCTTCTTCCCCGCCGCTGGCATCCATGAAAACTGCACTACCATCATCAACCGAGCAGATAACCTCGAGGACTACACAGGTCCGCAAGAGAGGTCTCACTCTTTCGTGTCTGCTTACGTTATGCATCGCTTAATATTACATGCTACTTTATCGTCCTGTTCACCGATTAGACTCTGAGTCAGCTCCAAACTAATGGTTAAACTTGAGTTTTTAAATGGTTGTGGGGTACATATCGGGGCCACTATCAATAGTATCCATCTACTATCTGGTTAATCTCCGGTGTCTACTATGAGTTTCATGTTGGGTGGGAAACAAACAGTAAAGAAGCCATTACCTGTATTTTTTAACTGAAGCCATTATCTGCCTGCTATTATTGGTTTTGGGTCTATCCACAGGTTGCTACCATCACTCTGGATTTCTGCATGCACTCCTTACATAATCTCACTATGTTTTATTCCTATGCATGACAGTTATTGTAAATAATGGAACTGAACATGTAGAGCAAAAGAGACGAGCCTTGCATCGCAATAAAATTTCATGCAGACATTGCTCCATGGTAGGCGCAAAGGCAGCTCCCCTCCATGCATTTCAAATTGTAATCGAGAGGAAGATATCTGTTCTAAGGGGGATTCAGAAGGAGAAGACAACTCCTATTTACCCCCTGAGGTCTTCGCTCTAATTTGGCATGCTGATGTTGGTGATATCATGCATATGGTGTCTTGCATTGCTTACTTTATACATCAAATATGTCATCTGCTTAGTTTAGACATCCTTTATGCGAATGCCATCTGTTTAGTTTATTCATCATTTATGTGAATTATGCAACGCCATCTTGTTTAGCCAGGCATCATATATGTGAATTTTGCAATGCCATCCTGCTTAGCACATCATCTTATATGTAAATTATATCAGGCCATCCTTTTTCCGTTACACATTACATTTGCCAACGATGTTAGTACATTCAATTGCTCTTCGTGTGCATCAGCCATTTGACATGGTGATGGCAAATTCTGGAGTGAAACAAGGTCTTCAGAGCAGACTATGCTATCTGACGAAGCGCATATCTCGCTGGTTATGGATAGCTCCTCAAAGGAGGATTCAGAGACAGATGACCAGTCCTATCCCCCCTCGAGGTGTATGCTCTAACTTGGCAGGGTTATGTTGCTCATATTGTGCATATGGTGTCTCGCATTGCTATGTCATTTGATTAGTTTAGACATGCTTTGCGTGAATGCCACCTGTTCAGTGTCTAATTACCATATATGTGAATTATGCATTGCCATCTTGTTGCAAGACATTATATATGTGAATTATACAATGTTATCTTGTTGCAAAGGCATTATATATGTGAATTATGCAATGCCATGCTGTTTAGCCAATCATCATGTATGTGAATTATATCATGCTATCATTTTTTTGTATTACATGTTCCATTTGTCGACAACGTTTGTATATTCAACTACTCTTCCTGTGCATCAGCCATTTGAAGCGGTGATGGAAGTATCTGGAGTGAAAACAAGGTATTCAGAGCAGACAATGCTACCTGCTGAAGCAGACATCTTGCTGGTTACAAAGAGCTCCTCAGAGGAGGATTCAGAGACTGATGACCAGTCCTATTTTCCCCCTAAGGTCTATGCTCAAACTTGGCAGGGTTATATTACCCATGTCATGCATGTTGTCTTGCATTGCTTAGTTTTTACATCATATATGGATTGCCATCTGCTTACTTGCTTACTATATAAATCATATATTTGAATTATATCATGCCATCATGTTTACATAGTACAGACACATCATCTATCTGAATTATGGCATGGCAACCCATTTAATAAAGACATCATATAGTTATATCATTTCATCCTGTTTAGTGTTTACAGTCATCATATTTTGAATTATGGCATTCTATCCGTGAATGTATGTGAATTATGGCATGCCAACCTATTTAATAAACACATTATATAGTTATGTCATGTCATCCTGTTTACATAGTCTCATATTTTGAACTATGTCTTTCCATCTTTTTTAGTTAGCCATCATAATGTGAAATTGTGTCATGCTATCCTGTTTAGTTAGCCATCATATATGTGAAATTGTGTCATGCTATCCTGTTTGGTTAGACAACATAAATATGAATTATTTCATGCCCTCTTTTATTCCCCACTATCCATTGCACCTGTCTATCATACAATGTCTATACTTTCAATTACTTTTCTTGTTTATCAGCCATTTGAATTGGAGAGCGTGATGGCAGTATCTAAGGGAGTAACAACACGGTCTTCAGAAAAGATAGTGCTACCAGTTGATGCAGATAGAACCACAGTTGTACTTGCCCAAGGACCAGATCCACCGCACATAACCCAGACTCTCGCAGATTGTACCCCTACCCAGTTGGACAGAGAACCAGCTACACCCCTTCTAACCCCAACCCCGACAGATAGTAACCCAGTTCCAGTTGACACAACACCGTCTCCACCACAGAGCACCCAAACACGAGCAGTTAGTAAGGGAACTGCAGTGCCCAAAGCACGAGGACCACCACTCCGAATCCCAACTCAACGCTTAAAGGAGAAGAAGATTTGTTCTCGGGTCAGGTTCTGTAGCTATGGTTCATACTCCTTTGCTCTTGCATGACTGTATTTACTCATACCAACTATTTTCAAATTTGAAGGATGGAATTGAAACTCCAATGGCGCAACAGGTATGTTTTAAACTTGTTTCTTTAACTGGTTTGCTGTTGTAACCTGCTCTATGTTGATTTCAGTTTCAATTGAATAAACAGTTATGTTCTCATGTCATGCACATTACAAGTGTTGTTATTGCTCTATAGTTACCCACACTTATATTCTGTCTATTCTGCTTTGTCTTGAACAAATATTATTTGAACTGTGTCTCTATCTTGATTTGGCAACAAAAACTAGAATGATATAGACCATAAAGTGACCATGGTACATAGATATATGTTTGTTTCATGCTGTTATCCTGTCCACTTTACTACTGAACTCATTTACCAAAATGAGTTTCATATACAACATGGTAAACATGTGATGTGTCTGCTTGTTTCTCTTTTAGAATGCGGAAAAATATTGGAGAACAGTACCGCGTTATCCAATGGTAAAGGAAGTAATGCAGATAAGGTTCAAGATAGTGAGACATCCCTGTTGGTCTCCAAGAAAGCTAATAAAAACTATCTTGACGACAGTGAGGGAACCCAAAAGTCCCGTCTTGATGTAGTGTTCGAGTTACTGGCCACTACTGCTGGCACAAGCTCTTCAAACTCGCTGCCTGAATCAGTTCGTCTTCTTGAGTCTCAACTTCAAGTTGAAAGACATCGATCAGATGTGCTGCGACAGGAAGCTGAAGGACTGAGGAAGTCCCTGCAGAATTCAGATGCGTATTTTCTGGTGCAACAGCAAGCGCTGGAGGATTTAAGCGCCAAACAAGAGAAAGTTAATAAGCTTGCTAAGCATCTTGCCAGCATTATGGGTACCCAGGATATTGTTTCTTGAGATCTTCTAAAGTGGTTTTAGTTCTGGATTTGTTTTGCTGCGGCGTTTATTTGCGCTGGTCGCCAACTTTGACAACCAGTGTATATGATATGCTGCTTTGTTCCCTATATTTGCACTGGTGGCGAACTTTGATGCCCAGTGGATGTAATATGTGTAATAGCCGTGATAGCCTAGCGTTAGTTGCTTGCGTATTTATTTCCTTGTTGTCTTGTTTATTTGTTTGCTTGTAGTCATTGCAGTTCTTTTTCCGCGGTTAGCTAGTGGCTGCAATAACCTATTTTTTAAAACTAGGCCACAATAACCATGGGCTAATATTTACTATAGTGACACTGGGCCTCCTACTGGCTGTAGAAACAGTGGGCCTTCTACGGGCCGTAGAAACAATGGGCCTTCTATGGGCCGTAGAAACAATGGGCCTTCTGCGGGCCGTATTATCAATGGGCCTTATACGGGCCGTATAATCGATTGGCCAAACATGGGCCAAACAGACTGCATTATGGCCGTAAACGGGCTAGAGTTGGAATCGTCCGTTCATGGGCCAACCATAATGGGCCATCGTTAATAGACTGTATTTGATGACGCTACGAAATCGGCCCAACGTATTAACGGACCACAAACGGGCCGACTGTAACCACGGGCTGAATTTGGCCCATAAGCAGAAAATGACAGTAACAGGCTGTAAGTAAACGAATGCTGGAAATGAGCCCAAGAATAAATGGGCTCTGAGAAGGCCGAAAGATAACATGGGCTGGAAACGGCCCAACGGAATAACGGGCCGTTAATGGGTATAAAGTGATACACTATTCATTACGGGCCAGTTTCACCACGGGCCGTTAATGGGTGTAAAGTGATACACTGTTCATTACGGGCCAGTTTCACCACGAGCCGTTAGTAGGCCAAGAGTTACATAGGGCCTCATATGGGCCGAAAGATGTCATGTGCCATACATGGGCCAGAAGTGAAAATGGGCTAGAATCATATTGGATGGCCCAGATGACGCTACTGGGCCTAATTCGGATAGGGCGTAATGGGCCTTGGGTTAGCGGGCTATAAATGGGCTATATTCGAAAAGACCGTTAATAGGCTTTCCATGGGCCGACCCGCCAGCTTTTGACCAAGTCAAACGGGCCGGCCTTTTCACAGGAATGGGCCTCTATTGGGCCGTGCCACGTGTCGACATATCATAGGCGCCTATCTGACCCACTGACGAGCTGGCACGTGTTTCGTCTGACCAATAAGAATTTTACACATGGAAATTTCCCATTGGTCGGGGCTGTTAACGGGTTATCGGATCCAAAACCCGACCCGATAGCTTAACGACGTTCCGTTACGGTGGATGCCACGTGTCGGTCACCCTTGACGAAAGCACTTCTGTGACGCGCGATTTATCGTCATGGAAGTGGACACTTCCGTGATGATAATTTTGGTAATGTCATGGAACACTTCTACGACAGCACATGTATGACTATCTTGATTCTGTCATAAATTTGTCATGGATGTACATGCATGACAAAAAAGCGACCTACCGTGACAAACGCGTATCATCACAGAAGTGTATTTTTTTTGTAGTGCAGGCGGCCTCCTGGACTAGTCGGCCCAAGGGGCTAGCCATACATTCGAAAGGTGCGAGGGGCTTTGCTAGCCCCAATGTCTTGAAGTGTTATGAGGTGCCGATGAGGCTACCTGTGGTCAATCCCTCCGACAGTAGTCCCCGAAGCTGATGGGGCACCACGGCTCAAGCTGGAGTGCCTCAGCAGCTTCCTACTCCAAGTGGTCTATGAAGGAAATATGCCCTAGCGGCAATAATAAAGTTGTTATTTTATATTTCCTTATATCATGATAAATGTTTATTATTCATGCTAGAATTGTATTAACCGGAAACTTAGTACATTTGTGAGTACATAGACAAAACAGAGTGTCCCTAGTATGCCTCTACTTGACTAGCTCGTTAATCAAAGATGGTTAAGTTTCCTGACCATAGACATGTGTTGTCATTTGATGAACGGGATCACATCATTAGAGAATGATGTGATGGACAAGACCCATCTGTTAGCTTAGCATAATGATTGTTAAGTTTTATTGCTATTGCTTTCTTCATGACTTATACATATTCCTCAGACTATGAGATTATGCAACTCCCGAATACCGGAGGAACACTTTGTGTGCTATCAAACGACACAATGTAACTGGGTGATTATAAAGATGCTCTACAGGTGTCTCCGATGGTGTCTATTGAGTTGCCATAGATCGAGATTAGGATTTGTCACTCCGAGTATCGGAGAAGTATCTCTGGGCCCTCTCGATAATGCACATCACTATAAGCCTTGCAAGCAATGTTACTAATGAGTTAGTTGCGAGATGATGCATTACGAACGAGTAAAGAGACTTGCCAGTAATGAGATTGAACTAGGTATGATGATACCAATGATCAACTCTCGGGCAAGTAACATACCGATGACAAAGGGAATAACGTATGTTGTTATGCGGTTTGACCGATAAAGATCTTCATAGAATATGTAGGAGCCAATATGAGCATCCAGGTTCCATTATTGGTTATTGACCGGAGATGTGTCTCGGTCATGTCTACATAGTTCTCGAACCCGTAGTGTCCGCACGCTTAACGTTCAATGACGATTTGTATTATGAGTTATGTGTTTTGGTGACCAAAGTTTGTTCGAAGTCCCAGATGAGATCACAGACATGAAAGAGGAGTCTCGAAATGGTCGAGAGGTAAAGATTGATATATTGGACGAAGGTATTCAGACAGCGAAATGGTTTCGGGAAGGTTCGAGTATTTTTTAGAGTACCGGGAGGTTACCGGAACCCCCCGGGGGAATATTGGCCTACATGGACCATAGGGGAGAGGGGGCAGCCCCCAAGGGTTGGTCGTGCCCCCTCCCTATAGGGAGTCCGAATTGGACTAGGGAGGGGGGTGCGCCCCCTTTCCTTCTCCTCTTCCTCTCCCTTCCCTCTTCCCCCCTCTGGAAAAGGAAAGGGAGTTCAACTAGGATTAGGAGTCCTAGTTGGACTTCCCCCTTTGGCGCGCCCCCGGGCCGGCCGCCTCCTCCCCTCCTCCTTTATATATGGGGGCGGGGGGCACGCCAGAGGTACACCAAGATTTGTCTTAGCCATGTGCGGTGCCCCCCTCCACAGTTTACTCCTCCGGTCATAGCGGCGTAGTGCTTAGGCGAAGCCCTGCGCAGATCACATCACCAACACCCTTGCCACACCGTCGTGCTGACGGAACTCTCCCTCGACCCTCTACTGGATCAAGAGCTCGAGGGACGTCATCAAGCTGAACGAGGTGTCATACATTTGGTACTTGGATCGGTTGGATCATGAAGACGTTCGACTACATCAACCGCGTTAACATAACGTTTCCACTTTCGGTCTACGAGGGTATGTGGACACACTCTTCCCTTCTCGTTGCTATGCATCTCCTAGATAGATCTTGCGTGATCGTAGGAATTTTTTTGAATTACTACATTCCCCAATAGTGGCATCCAAGCCAGGTCTATGTGTAGATGATATATGCACGAGTAGAACACAATGAGTTGTGGGCGATAATAGTCATACTGCTTACCACCAACGTCTTACTTTGATTCGGCGGTGTTGTTGGATGAGGCACCCCGGACTGACATTACATGACTGTGTTCATGAGACTGGTTCTACCAATGTGCTTCGCACACAGGTGGCTAGCGGGTGTCTGTTTCTCCAACTTTAGTTGAATCGAGTTTGACTATGGCCGGTCCTTGTTGAAGGTTAAAACATCACACTTGATGAAAAGTCGTTGTGGTTTTGATGCGTAGGTAAGAACGGTTCTTGCTAGAAGCCCGTAGCAGCCATGTAAAACTTGCAACAACAAAGTAGAGGACGTCTAACTTGTTTTTGCAGGGCATGTTGTGATGTGATATGGTCAAGACGTGATGATATATAAATTTTTGTATGAGTTGATCATGTTTTGTAACAGTTATCGGCAACTGGCAGGAGCCTTAAGGTTGTCGTTTGATTGTATGAAATGCGACCACCATGTAATTGCTTTACTTTATCACTAAGTGGTAGCAATAGTCGTAGAAGCAGTAGTTGTCGAGACGACAATGATGCTACGATGGAGATCAAGGCGTCAAGCCGGTGATGATGGAGATCAAGGCATCAAGCCGGTGATGATGGAGATCAAGGCATCAAGACGGTGACGATGGAGATCATGACGGTGCTTTGGAGATGGAGATCAAAGGCACAATATGATGATGTCCATATCATGTCACATATTTTGATTGAATGTCATGTTTATCTTTATGCATAGCATTATAAGATGACCCCTCACTAAATTTCAAGGTACAAGTGTTCTCCCTGTGTATGCACTGTTGCTATAGTTCGTCGTGCCGAGACACCACGTGATGATCGGGTGTGATAAGCTCTACGTTCATATACAATGGGTGAAAGCCAGTTTTGCATGTGCAGAATACTCGGGTTAAACTTGACAAGCCTAACATATGCAGATATGGCCTCGGAACACTGAGACCGAAAGGTCGAAAGTGAATCATATAGTAGATATGATCAACATAGAGATGTTCACCATTGAAAACTACTCCATCTCACGTGATGATCGGACATGGTTTAGTTGATATGGATCTCGTGATCATTTAGATGACTAGAGGGATGTCTATCTAAGTGGGAGTTCTTAAGTAATATGATTAAAGAACTTAATTTATCATGAACTTAGTCCTGATAGTATTTGCATATTTATGTTGTAGATCAATAGCTCGCAAATAGCTCCCCTGTTTTATTTTTGATATGGTCCTAGAGAAAACTAAGTTGAAAGATGATAGTAGCAATGATGCGGACTGGGTCCGTGATTTGAGGATTACCCTCATTGTTGCACAGAAGAATTACGTCCTTGATGCACCTCTAGGTGACAGACCTGTTGCAGGAGCTAATGCAGACATTATGAATGTTTGACAAGCTCGGTATGATGACTACTTGATAGTTTAGTGCGCCATACTTTACAACTTAGAACCGGGACTTCAAAAATGTTTTGAACGCCACAGAGCATATGAGATGTTCCAAGAGCTGAAATTGGTATTTCAGACTCATGCCCGTGTTAAGAGGTATGGGACCTCTGTCAAGTACTTTTCCTACAAGATGGAGGAGAATAGATCAGCTAGTGAGCTTGTGCTCATAATGTCTGAGTACTACAATCACTTGAATCAAGTGGGAATTAATCTTCCAGATAAGATAGTGATTGACAGAGTTCTCTAGTCACTATCACCAAGTTACTAGAACTTCGTGATGAACTATAATATGCATGGGATAACAGAAATGATTCCCAAGCTCTTCGCGATGTTGAAATCGGCGAAGGTAGAAATCAAGAAAAAGCATCAAGTGTTGATGGTTGACAAGAGCACTAGTTTCAAGTAAAAGGGAAAGGGAAAGAAAGGGAACTTCAAGAAGAATGGCAAGCAAGTTACCACTCCCGTGAAAAAGCCCAAAGCTAGACCTAAGCCTGAAACTGAGTGCTTCTACTACAAAGGGAATGGTCACTGGAAGCGGAACTACCCCAAATACTTGGCAGATAAGAAGGATGGCAAAGTGAACAAAAGTATATTTGATATACATGTTATTGATGTGTACTTTACTAGTATTCATAGTAACCCCAGGGTATTTGATACCGGTTCAGTTGCTATGATTAATAACTCGAAACAGGAGTTACAAAATGAACAAAGACTAGTTAAGGGCAAAGTGACGATGTGTGTTGGAAATGATTCCAAGGTTGATAAGATCACCATTGCACACTCCTTTTACCTTTGGGATTAGTGTTGAACCTAAAATAAATGGTATTTGGTATTTGCGTTAAGCATGAATATGATTGGATCATGTTTATTGCAATAGGTTATTCATTTAAGTCAAAGAATAATTTTTGTTCTGTTTACATGAATAAAACCTTCTATGGTCATACACTTAATATAAATGGTTTATTGAATCTCGATCGTAGTGATACACATATGCATAATATTGAAGCCAAAAGATGCAAAGTTAATAATGATAGTGCAACTTATTTGTGGCACTGGCGTTTAGGTCATATTGTTGTAAAGCGCATGAAGAAACTCCATGTTGATGGGCTTTTGGAATCACTTGATTATGAATCACTTGATGCTTGCGAACCATGCCTCATGGGCAAGATGACTAAACCTTCGTTCTTCAGAACAATGGAGCGAGCCACTGACTTATTGGAAATAATACATACTGATGTATGCGGTCCGATGAGTGTCGAGGCTCACGGCGGGTATCATTATTTTTTGACCTTCATAGATGATTTGAGCAGATATGGGTATATCTACTTAATGAAACATAAGTCTGAAACATTTGAAAAGTTCAAAGAATTTCATAGTGAAGTGGAAAATCATCGTAACAAGAAAATAAAGTTTCTACGATCTGATCGCGGAGGCGAATATTTGAGTTACGAGTTTGGTCTTCATTTGAAACAATGTGGAATAGTTTCGCAACTCGCGCCACCTGGAACACCACAGCGTAATGGTGTGTCCGAACATCGTAACCGTACTTTATTAGATATGGTGTGATCTATGATGTCTCTTACCAATTTACAACTATTGTTTTTGGGTTATGCATTAAAGACAACTGCATTCACGTTTAATAGGGCACTGTCTAAATCCATTGATATCACACCGTATGAACTATGGTTTGGCAAGAAACCAAAGCTGTCATTTCTTAAAGTTTGGGGTTGCGATGATTATGTGAAAGTTTCATCCTGATAAGCTCGAACCCAAATAGGAGAAGTGCGTCTTCATAGGATACCCAAAAGAAACTGTTGGGTATACCTTCTATCACAGATCCAAAGGCAAGATCTTTATTGCTAAGAATGGATCCTTTCTATAGAAGGAGTTTCTCTTGAAAGAAGTGAGTGGGAGGAAAGTAGAACTTGATGAGGTAACTGTACCTTCTACCGAATTAGAAAGTAGTTAATCACAGAAATCAGTTCCAGTGATGCCTACATCAATTAGTGAGGAAGTTAATGATGATGATCATGAAATTTCATATCAAGTTACTACCAAACCTCGTAGGTCAACCAGATTACATTCCGCACCAGAATGGTACGCTAATCTTGTTCTGGAAATCATGTTAGTAGACCATTGAGGGTGTCCTGGATTAGGGGGTCCCCGGGCGTCCGGGCTATGTGATATAGGCCGGACTGATGGGCCAAGAAGATGCAAGATCGAGGGCCTTCCCCCGTGTCTGGATGGGACTCTCCTTTACGTGGATGGCAAGCTTGGCGTTCGGATGTGAAGATTCCTTTCTCTGTAAACCGACTCTGTAAAACCCTAGGTCCCTCCGGTGTCTATATAAACCGGAGGGTTTAGTCCGTAGAGGCAATCATAATTATACAAGCTAGACATCTAGGGTTTAGCCATTACAATCTCGAGGTAGATCAACCGTTGTAACCCCTATACTCATCAAAGCCAATCAAGCAGGAAGTTGGGTATTACCTCCATCAAGAGGGCCCAAACCTGGGTAAACATCATGTCCCCTGCCTCCTGTTACCTTAGATCCTCAAACGCACAGTTCAGGACCCCCTACCCGAGATCGGCTGGTTTTGACACCGACATTGGGGCTTTCATTGAGAGTTCCTCTGTGCTGTCGACAAAAGGTTTGATGGCTCGTTCGATCATCCACAATGATGCTGTCTCAGGGGAGACTTTCCTCCCCGACCATTTTTCGTATTCGGTGGCTTCGCACTGCGTGCCAACTCGACTGCCACCTTGAGCAGATTGACAGCTACGCCCCTGGTCATCAGATTAGTTTTGGAAATCTGAACTATGTCGCTGATATCCGAGGAGACTTGATCTTCGAAGGGTTCGCGGCCCCGACCGCCGCTCTGGCCTTAGATCCAGAGCAGACTACCAGGTCCAAATACGGGAGTTTAGAGCCCGCCGGACTCCCTGCAATTATGGAACTTGCTAGCGGAGATCTGGAGGGGATTGCTTTGTCGGCAAACCTGAAGACGAACCGGGATCCCCTTGTCGTTAAAGAACCGGACTCCCCCTCGGACTCCAGATCTGAATTCTCGAGGTCCGCGTCAATCAAGCGTGGTCAGGAGGCTCTGACCCCGGCCGCCCCCGTGGACTCCCGCTTCCTTGTCCAAACCTCGCTCCTAAATGAGGCTTTGGACTTAATGCGATCCCTCGACATTACAGAGGAATCGCTTCTGAATTATGCCCAGCCCGGCCTAGGGGCTGAGAGCGGGGAATTTTATGTCCCACCCACCACCCACTTCATAGCCACTGTTGAAGACTTAACCAACATGCTAAACTACGCCTTCGAAGACATCGACGACATGGGCGACGATGCCGGAGACGAAAAAGGCCAAGACCCTCTGTTTACCGGACATTGGACGACCACCTCCACATACGACGTGTACTTGGTAGAAACACCCAAAGAGGATGACGACGACGGCAAGAAGGATCTGGTTGAGGACAAGCCTGCTGAAGCACCTCCAAAGCGTCAACGTCAGTGACGCAGCTCAAAATCGTGTCGCAAAAAAGACAGCAATACCGGCACCGAAGACAATAACACTCCAGGGAACGCCGAATACCCCGAACCCCCTGTCGAGCCAACATCCGAACATGATGATTGGGAGGATGGGCAAGTTAACCCCGACGATCCAGTCAGGAACGAGGACTCGGAGGATAGTAACTACCTACCGATCTCCGAAGAGGATGTGAGCCTCGGTGACGAAGACTTCATCGTGCTGGAGGAACCCCTCGAACAAGAGCGCTTTAAGCGCTGGCTAATCGCCACCGCGAGAAGCCTAAAAAAGAAGAAGCAACAACTCCAAGCCGAACAGAATACACTCAATGACAGATGGACTAAAGTCCTGGCAGCCGAGGAATATGGCCTCGAATGACCAACCAAGAGCTACCCGAAGCGCAAGCTGCTACCACAATTTGGCAATGAGGCCCTTGAGGCAATACCGCCAAAGTATAAACCCGCTGACAAACATGACCGACCACCACGTGGATGGGACAGATCGACTACTTACGCTGAACACCAGCCCGCTCCACCCTGCCATCGAGGCAACAGCCCCAGGCTATACCTATGAGCTACACAAGGACCTGGACAATAGAGCCGGTCAGACATGATCAATCTATGGGTCAAGGGGGCATGCTCCAACGCGAGAGGACGACCATCAGGCCTGGCGCGATAGGCACAACCCCACCCGGGCCGAAAACCGCATTCGGACTTCATCCGAACTGTGCCGCGACATCGCCCGATACAGAGGCTCCGCACACCCCTTGTGCTTCACCGATGAGGTGATGGAGCACCAGTTCCCCGAAGGGTTTAAACCCGTGAACATTGAATCATACGATGGTACTACAGATCCCGCAGTATGGATCGAAGATTTTCTTCTCCATATTTACATGGCCCGCGGTGATGATCTCCATGCCATCAAGTACCTCCCGCTAAAATTAAAGGGACCAGCACGACACTGGTTAAACAGCCTCCCAGAAAACTCTATCTGCAGCTGGGAAGACTTGGAGGATGCCTTTAGAGACAACTTCCAAGGAACCTATGTTCGGCCTCCAGACGCCGATGACCTTAGTCACATAGTCCAGCAACCCGGAGAATGAACCCGGAAGCTAGGACTAGGTTCTTAATTAAAAAGAACCAAATTGTGGATTGACCAGACGCCGAAGCCCTCGCGGCCTTTAAACATAGCGTCCGAGACGAGTGGCTCACCTGACACCTCGGCCAAGAAAAGCCGAAGTCCATGGCCGCCCTTACCGCACTTATGACCCACTTTTGTGTGGGAGAAGATAGCTTGCTAGCTCGCAGAAGCAATAGCACCAGTGACCCTGGCACCTCCGAAGCCAAGGATGGCAATGGCAAGCCACGACGCAACAAACACAAGCATCAAAGCAATAACAATGATACCGAAGACACGTCGGTCAACACCATATTCAGTGGCTCTAAACCCAGTTAGCGGAAGAAGCCATTCAAAGGAAAGAAGGATGGTCCATCTAGTTTGGACAAAATACTCGATCGGCCTTGCCAGATTCATGGCACCCCTGATAAGCCTGCTAATCATACCAACAGGAATTGTTGGGTCTTTAAACAGGTCGGCAAGCTAAACGCCGAACATAAGGGGAAGGGGCGCCCAACGAGGACGATGATGAAGAGCCTCGCCCATCGAACATAGGGGGACAGAAGAAATTTCACCTCGAGGTAAAAATGATGAATATGATATACACTACACATATACCCAAAAGGGAGCGCAAGCGCGCACTAAGGGACGTCCATGCCATAGAGCGAGTCACCCCAAAATTCAATCCATGGCCAGCCTGTCCGATCACAGAGACCATAGGACCAGTATCCATCATGGAGGTTCGGCAGCATTGGTCCTGGACCCAATTATCGAATGGTTCCATATCACGCGCGTCCTCATGGACGGCGGTAGCAGCCTTAATCTGCTTTATCAGGAGACCATCCACAAAATGGGTATAGACTCATCAAGGATCAAGCCCACTAAAACTACCTTCAAAGGAGTAATACCCGGTGTAGAGGCATGTTATACAGGATCCATAACGCTAGAAGTAGTCTTCGGTTCACTGGATAATTTCCGTAGCGAAGACTTGATCTTCGACATTGTCCCCTTCCGCAGCGGCTATCATGCACTACTCGGACATACCGCTTTCACCTGTTTCAATGCAGTTCTGACTACGCTTATCTAAAGCTCAAGATGCATGGACCACATGGCATTATAACAGTCAATGGCAACATGGAGCGCTCCCTCCGTACTGAGGAGCATACCACGACCCTCGCAGCTGAGGCGTAGGGCGGCCTCATTAAGCCGAATACTACATCGGCAGTCAAGTCCCCGGACACTGTCAAACGAGTCTGGTCTACCCTGCAGAATGACAGTCTGGCTCATCCAGAGCTATATTAGCAATCCAACCTCCGTCAAAATCCCACCTTCATAGCGGCACATGTACCGCGCGTACATAACTACGCACTAAAAATACCGTGGGCAAGGACGGAGGCCTACTAAAAATAAGGTCCACAATACGGTTCGACCCTATTTGGACCCTCATATTCTTCCTTTTCTCCTTGTTTTTCTTTTTCAGGTTCTTTACAACCCACACCACTCTTCGATGGTACTTAGGGTCCTTTTCCATGCCCCTCACATACACTCGAACATTGATCCTCTCAAAGGACCATACACTATGGGAAAGGCAATGCGGACGTGCGGCAGAGTGTCCAAAGGATCTTCAAGACCATATTTTCCAATTCAGGACCTGTATACAACTTTCCCTTGTTCTCGGGATGTAAAATGGTCTTGATGCTTATGGCATCTCCTGTAAAAACACGTTTCGACATACCAATCAGACTATAATGGAAATAGTTTTGCCCAACCTTGTTCCGTATTGGCTTATTTCTTAATTTGTTTTCCCACTCTATATCCGAATTGGCATATACACCTTGGTACGACTTAAATCGTCAGGGGCTCCATGTCAAGCCTTATATATATTCTCAACAATAGAAAGTACGAACACTCTCAGAGTATACTTCGACGTCCGAAATATTGCATTATATGCATCGGCTCCGAATCACGTCTTTGGTCAATAGTTGGGTTGCCCGGCTCCTGTGCTTGCTACCTTACGTTCCATTTTTCTGCTAAGGTAGTAAACGAAGAACTACTGTGATTGTGTTTCCGGCTGTCCCGGTCAAACACCTCAGTAGAGAAAGCCGAAAAATTGACTATCGTGATGCGGCGAGAGTCGGTCAGCAATTCAGTGACTTACTAAATCTCTAGCGATTTCTTACATATTATATGAAGGGCTGGCCTTTTCCAGCCAAGCGTTTAGGGCATCCAAGTTCGATAGCCGCATATGCACCAGGGGCTACCCTACAGTCCCATTGTGAAACTCCTATGGCTAAGTGAGAATGATAAAACCGTATAGTTCGATTGCCTGGTTCGCCGCGCTACCACCTCCTTTATGGACCAAGACGTTGGGTCAAGTGTGGTCACGCGCTATTCTGAACACCCCCGTAGTATCTATGTGGGGGCTGAAGCCAACAACTGGTAAAATCTCAAGAATTAAAAACGGCCGCACAGGGGGAATAACACTTTAAGATAAAGGCATACAGTATATTACACAGCCTAGGTTTATAATACATTGTCCGGGTAGCCCGAATACATTTACTCAAACATAGTATCCTTCGAGCATTGACCCTCTATCAAACGGGCACCCTCGAGGACGTCTTCAAAATAGCGCTCTGGCTTGCGATGGTCCTTGCCTCCAGGCAGACCCTCAACCGCCATGACGGCGGCCTTCATCTTCGCCCAGTGCATCTTAACACGGGCAAAGGCCATCAGCTCACTTTCCATAGACACCGAGCGCTTCACGGCCTCTACTCGGGGCAAGCCGTCACCAAGCCACTTGACCAAGCCGAAGTAGCTACTCGGAATGGGTCTAGCTGGCCATAGCCGTACTATGATGTCCTTCATGGCCAATCCGGACATCCTATGCAGCTCTGCCAGTTGCATCATCTGATTGTTCAGCAGCGCTGGTCGCTCCTGTGCCAAGTACTATGACCAGAAGATCTTCTCCGCCGCGTTCCCTTCTTGGGCTTGGAAATACTCGGCGGCTTCGGCAGCACTCCTCAGGAGATCCGCAAAAGCATCTGGAGCACTCCATAGTTGATTTAGCAAAGCATATCTTTGACCGCCGAATATACTCTATAAAAGAAACAACTTACCAGCCGCTATCTGTCCAGCTTGCTTGATCTCCTCGCGAGCCGCCCAGGACTCAGACCGAGTGTCCTTCGCAGCTTGAAGAGCCTTGGTGAGTTTGGCTGCTTGGGCCTTGTTACTCTCCTCCAAGGACTCACTTGTTGGCGGCTTCCTGGAGCGCTTGCTCTACTTTGGTCACCCTGGCCTCATACTGAAGGTGGGCGGCCTTTTTGGCCTCTACATCTACAGCCGCTTTCTCTACGGCTGCTTTGCTTGCCCTCGCCTCCTACTTGGCTTTGGCAAGGGCACTCTTGAGGGCCTCGACCTCGGTCGCGTTGCCTACAATCATTTAGATAGCAGCACACGAGCTTAAAACTCCGAGTTTGCATTATAATTTAGGCTTGTAAAGGGGTCTTTTTTAACAAAAAAACATACCTTGGGCCTCATCAAACCGCTTGTTAATATGGTTGATCTCATCGTCAGCCAGCTTCAGTTTCTGCTGGAGTTCGGACACTTCAGCATCCTTAGCTGAAGCCGCCAACAGTGAAGCCTATTTATCAAAATAAGATGAATGCATTATCTCCGATGACTATTTGATCCTCTATCCGGCTCTTTTTTCCAAAGACCCAAATATAATCTCAGGGGCTACTATCTATATATAGGCATATTCTTCCAATATGAAAAGTAGCTAAAGCATGTTATATCACTTACCTCAAAACCTGTTAACAGGCTAGTGAAAGCTTCGTTCAGACCGCTTTTGGCAGAATGAACCTTCTCAGCCACCGTACCCATCAGGGTACGGTGCTCTTCCATGACGGAAGCATGTTGAAATGCTTCCCTCAACATATCGGGCGCCTCCGGATGGATAGAGGTCACTGGTGGAGTTGACACTCCCCCTCCCTTGAAGGGGGCTGCTCGCTCGATTCCGGAGCCACGTGGGTCTCTAGAGTAGTATCCGGCTGAGGGCCGGACTAATCCAGGCCCCCGTCGTAAGTTTCCATGGGGGTAGTATCCCCCATGTTTGCGGCAGCCACGACATCATCTTCTGGCGCCGTTTCAGCGGCCTTCCGCACCTCCCCTTGGCCTGGAGAAGTCATTTGGGACAACACCTGGGTGTCATCCGTGACTTGTGGTGGAGAGGCTCGCGGAGGCGTTTCCCTCTCTATCATCTTTGGCGCCAACGAGTTTCTCGAAGACGATGATTGTTGGGGGAAATCACAGGCCGAACTAAAAATACGTAAATAAAATGTTATCCCGCGATTTATAAAAGGCCAGATGTATGTATAGTATCTTTAAATACTTACGGTTCGGTCGGGGGCTTCGGCGTGAGGCACCGCTCGGGGATGACTTCAGTGTTCGAATCCGAATCATCCGAAAGGGAAATCTTCCCCTTCTTGGATGCCTACTCTTCTTGGTCCGCGTCCGCCGCCCTTTTCTTCTCTCCCTTGAGGGGAGAATTGCTCTCCTCCTCTTCCTCTTCATCTTCATATCTCTCATGGGAGGAGAGAACCTCGGTGTCTTCAGACGCGATGTCTGAAGACCTTTATGGCGGAGGCCACTTCTGGCCTCCTTGCCCTTCTTCTTGGCCTTCTTCTCCGGCGCCTGGTACAGCAACGGAACCAGCATCTTCGTTAACAAAGGGATAGCTGGGTCTTCGGGCAGTGGAGCCGGACATTTGATCTGCTCCGCTTTCTTCATCCAGACCTGAAGGAGAAAAGGAAGGCTTAGCATACTCCTCGAATCCACAAGTAGTGGTTATGTTTGGAAATCTGAAAACTTACTGGAGTGGCCGGGTGGGCGCAGTCGAGGCCAAGGTCTTCGGTCGTTCCCCGCCATGACTTCTGGGAGTTGAAACGTAGCTTCCAAATTTCTTCGTGCTTTGTGCCAAAGAAGTGCTGCAGGGTTCGAGGGCCGGCCAGATTGAATTCCCACATATGGAGAGTCCGGTGCTGGCAGGGGAGAATCTGGCGAAAAAGCATCACCTGGATCACATCAGCGAGGCTGGTGTTCTTCTATATCACGCCATTGACGCGCTTTTGCAGCGTCATCACCACATCGGATGATGCCCAGTCCAGGCCCTTTTTAGCCCACGATGCGAGCCGCATTGGAGGCCCATATTCGAACTCAGGAGTGGCGGCCCATGTGGCGTCGCGAGGTTCAGTGACATAGAACCACTCCTGTTGCGATCCCTTCACGGTCTCCATGAAGGCCCCCTGGGCAAGTGACATTGGGGAGCTTGCTCACCGTGGCACCGCCGCACTCCGCGTGTTGACCGTCGACCACTTTCGGCTTCACATTGAAGACCTTGAGCCATAATCCGAAGTAGGGGGGGGATGCAGAGGAACGCTTCACACACGACGATGAACACCGAGATGTGGAGGATGGAATTTGGATCTAGATCGTGAAAGTCTAGCCCATAATAGAACATGAGCCCGCGGACAAAAGGGTGGAGAGGAAACCCTAGTACGCAGGGAAAGTGAGGGATAAATACTACCCTCTCATTGGATTCTGGAGTAGGGATGATCTGCTTTTTGGCAGGAAGCCGGTGGGCAATTTCATGGCCAAGTACCCCGCTTCCCAAAGTTCCTTGATGTTCTACTCCATGATGGAGGAGGCCATCCACTTGCCCTGAGCGCCAGATCCGGACATGGCTGGAGTGTTTGCTGGGAACGAAAAGAATTGAACTCGGGCACTAGAGCTTGAGGGCGGATGGGCTGAGGAGGAAGAAGGCGTGGGGTAAAAGATGGGTCCTTATCTTCTTATAAAGCAGTGAATATCAAGCGCCCCCCACGAGCCTTAAAACTCGCCTATTCCCAAGGGGTCGTGCAAACGACATGGTTGGATTACCCAAACCCATATTGATGAGAATCCCGTAATAAGGGGACATGATCTCTGGTTTGACAAGACGTGTCAATGAGGACCGCGCCTCGAAATTCGAAGCGAGAGGCTAAAAAATGGTTCGAAATAAAAATAAGGCCAGAACATAACGTCTCGTCAAAAAAGCTATCAGTAGACACGACTTATTTTGTTTAAGTATTTTTCCCTTGTGGTTCAGGGTTGTGACGGTTATACAGAGCCGAACATAGTTCTTTTGACCAACTGCTTTGGAGTATCCGGAGGAGGAACCCGCCTTGCAATGCCGAAGACAATCTGCGTGCTGGACACATCATCATTGAAGCCTGGTTCAGGGGCTACTGAGGGAGTCCTGGATTAGGGGGTCCCTGGGCATTCGGGCTATGTGATATGGGTCGGACTGATGGGCCAAGAAGATACAAGATCGAAGGCCTTCCCCCGTGTCCGGATGGGACTCTCCTTTATGTGGATGTCAAGCTTGGCGTTCGGATGTGAAGATTCCTTTCTTTGTAAACCGACTCTGTACAACCCTAGGCTGCTCTAGTGTCTATATAAACCGGAGGGTTTAGTCTGCAGAGGCAATCATAATCATACATGCTAGACATCTAGGGTTTAGCCATTACGATCTCGAGGTAGATCAACTCTTGTAACCCCTATACTCATCAAAGTCAATCAAGCAGGAAGTAGGGTATTACCTCCATCAAGAGGGCTCGAACCTGGGTAAACATCGTGTCCCCTACCTCCTGTTACCCTCGGTCCTCAAACGCACAGTTTGGGACCCCCTACCCGAGATCGACCAGTTTTGACACCGACAACCATGACGAACCTAAGAACTATGAGGAATCGATGATGAGCCCAGATTCCACGAAATGTCTTGAGGCCATGAAATCTGAGATGGGATCCATGTATGAGAACGAAGTATGGACTGTGGTTGTCTTGCCCGATGATCGGCGAGCCATAGAGAATAAATGGATCTTCAAGAGAAAGATGGACGCTGATGGTAGTGTTACTATCTACAAAGCTTGACTTGTTGCGAAAGGTTTTCGACAAGTTCAAGGAGTTGACTACGATGAGACCTTCTCACCCGTAGAGATGCTTAAGTCTGTCTGAATCATGTTAGTAATTGCCGCATTTTATGATTATGAAATTTGGCAAATGGATGTCAAAACTGCATTCTTTAATGGACTGATGCAACCAGAAGGTTCTATCGATCCTAAAGGTGCTAACAAAGTATGCAAACTCCAGCGATCCATTTATGGGCTGCTGCAAGCCTCTCGGAATTGGAATATACGCTTTGATAGTGTGATAAAAGCATATGGTTTTATACAGACTTTTGGAGAAGCCTGTATTTACAAGAAAGTGAGTGGGAGCACTACAGCCTTTCTGATAAGTATATGTGAATGACATATTGTTGATCGGAAATGATGTAGAATTTTCTGAAAAGCATAAAGGAGTGTTTGAAAGGAGTTTTTCAAAGAAAGACCTCGGTGAAGCTGCTTACATATTGAGAATCAAGATCTATATTGATAGATCAAGACGCTTGATAAGATTTTTCAATGAGAACATACCTCGACAAGATTTTGAAGTAGTTCAAAATGGAACAGTCAAAGAAGGAGTTCTTGCCTGTATTGCAAGGTGTGAAGTTGAGTAAGACTCAATACCCGACCACGGCAGAAAATAGAAAGAGAATGAAAGTCATTCCCTATGCCTCAGTCATAGGTTCTATAAAGTATGCTATGCTGTGTACCAGACCTATTGTGTACCTCACCATGAGTTTGGCAAGAGGGTACAATAGTGATCCAGGAGTGGATCACTGGATAGCGGTCAAAATTATCCTTAGTTACTAAAAGGACTAAGGAAATGTTTCTCGATTATGGAGTTGATAAAGAGTTCGTCGTAAAAGAGTTGCGTCGATGCAAGCTTTAACACTAATCCAGATGACTCAGAATCTCAGTCTGGACACAAATTGAAAGTGGGAGAAATTAGCTAGAGTAGCTCACTACAGAGCATTGTAGACATAAAAATTTCCGAAATACATACGGATCTGAATGTGGCAGAACTATTGACTAAGCTTCTCTCACAAGCAAAACATGATCACAACTTAGTACTCTTTGGGTATTAATCACATGGCGATGTCAACTAGATTATTGACTCTACTAAACCCTTTGGGTGTTGGTCACATGGCGTTGTGAACTATTGGTGTTAAACCACATGATGATGTGAACTAGATTATTGACTCTAGTGCAAGTGGGAGACTGAAGGAAATATGCCTTAGAGGCAATAATAAAGTTGTTATTTTATATTTCCTTATATCATGATAAATCTTTATTATTCATGCTAGAATTGTATTAACCGAAAACTTAGTACATGTGTGAATACATAGAAAAACAGAGTGTCCCTATTATGCCTCTACTTGACTAGCTCGTTAATCAAAGATGGTTAAGTTTCCTGACCATAGACATGTGTTGTCATTTGATGAACGGGATCACATCATTAGAGAATGATGTGATGAACAAGACCCATCCGTTAGCTTAGCATAATGATCGTTAAGTTTCATTGCTACTGCCTTATTCATCACTTATACATATTCCTCTGACTATGAGATTATGCAACTCCCGGATACCGGAGGAACACTTTGTGTGCTATCAAACGTCACAACATAACTAGGTGATTATAAAGATGCTCTACAGGTGTCTCCGATGGTGTTTGTTGAGTTGGCATAGATCGAGATTAGGATTTGTCACTCCGAGTATCATAAAGGTATCTCTGGGCCCTCTCGGTAATGCACATCACTATAAGCCTTGCAAGCAATGTGACTAATGAGTTAGTTGCAGGATAATGCATCACGGAATGAGTAAAGAGACTTTCCGGTAACGAGATTGAACTATATGATGATACCGACGATCAAATCTCGAGCAAGTAACATACCGATGACAAAGGGAATAACGTATGTTGTTATGCAGTTTGACCGATAAAGATCTTCGTAGAATATGTAGGAGCCAATATGAGCATCCAGGTACTGCTATTTGTTATTGACCGGATATGTGTTTCTGTCATGTCTACATAGTTCTCGAACCCGTAGGGTCCGCACGCTTAACGTTCGATGACGATTTGTATAATGAGTTATGTGTTTTGGTGGCCGAAGTTTGTGCGGAGTCCCGGATGAGATCACAAACATGACGAGGAGTCTCGAAATGGTCAAGAGGTAAAGATTGATATATTGGACGAAGGTATTCGGACACCGAAATGGTTTCAGGAAGGTTCGAATATTTTTCGGAGTACCAGGAGGTTACCGGAACCTCCCGGGGGAATATTGGGCCTACATGGGCCAGAGGGGAGAGGGGAGGCAACCCACAAGGGGTGGCCGCGCCCCCCTATAGGGAGTCCAAATTGGACTAGGGAGGGGGGCGCCCCCCCTTTCCTTCTCCTCTTCCTCTCCCTTCCCTCTTCCCCCCCTCCGAAAAAGGAAAGGGACTCCAACTAGGATTGGGAGTCCTAGTTGGACTCCCCCCTTTGGCGCGTCCCCTAGGACGGCCGCCTCCTCCCCCTCCTCCTTTATATATGGGGGCGGGGCACCCCAAAGGTACACCAAGGTTTGTCTTAGCCGTGTGCGGTGCCCCCCTCCATAGTTTACTCCTCCGGTCATAGCGGCGTAGTGCTTAGGCGAAGCCCTGCGCAGATCACATAACCAACACCCTTGCCACACCGTCGTGCTGACGGAACTCTCCCTCGACCCTCTACTGGATCAAGAGCTCGAGGGACGTCATCGAGCTAAACATGTCCTGAAAATGGAGGTGTCGTATGTTCGGTACTTGGATCGGTTGGATCACGAAGACGTTTGACTACATCAACCGCGTTAACATAACGCTTCCACTTTCGGTTTACGAGGGTACGTGAACACTATAGGATCGAAATTATGTCTAGAGGGGGGATGATTAGACTAGTTGACCAAATAAAAATCTAGCCTTTTCCCAATTTTAAGTCTTGGCAGATTTTAGCAACTTAGCACAAGTCAAGCAATCAACCTACACATGCAAGTATAAGAGTATATCAGCGGAATGTAAATCATTGCATATGAAGGGAAATGGGAGGAGTTTAGAGGGAGCAAACATAATGTTGACACAGAGATTTTTGGCGTGGTTCCGATAGGTGGTGCTATCATACATAGACGTTGATGGAGACTTAAACCCAAGAAGGATAACAGTTGCGCGAGTCCATGGAGGGCTCCACCCATGAAGGGTCCATGAAGAAGCAACCTTGTCTATCCCACCATGGCCATCACCCACGAAGGACTTGCCTCACTTGGGTAGATCTTCATGAAGTAGGCGATCTCCTTGCCCTTACAAACTCCTTGGTTCAACTCCACAATCTTGACGGAGGCTCCCAAGTGACACCTAACGAATCTAGGAGACACCACTCTCCAAAAGGTAATAGATGGTGTGTTGATGATGAACTCCTTGCTCTTGTGCTTCAAATGATAGTCTCCCCAACACTCAACTCCCTCTCATAGATTTGGATTTTGTGGAAAGATGATTTGAGTGGAAAGCAACTTGGGGAAGGCTAGAGATCAAGATTCTTGTGGTTGGAATGGAATATCTTGGTCTCAACACATGAGTAGGTGGTTCTCTCTCAGAAAATGAATGGTAGAAGTGTAGGCACGTTCTGATTGCTTCATCTACAAATGGAGGATGGGTGGAGGGGTATATATAGCCTCCACACAAAATCTAACCGTTACACACAATTTACCAAACTCGGTGAGACTGAATACACAAACTCGGTCAGACCGATTCAGTTCAAAATGTGAACGTTCGGCTTTTCGATGGGACCGATATGATCAACTCAGTGGGACCGATGTGCTAGGGTTAGGGTAAAACCTCAACTCAGTTTGACCGATTACACAAACTCGGTGGGACCAATTTTGGTAATAAGCAAAACAGAGAGTTGGTCAAGCAAACTCGGTGGGACCAATTGCATATCTCGGTAAGACCGAAATAATTGCAACAGGCAACAGAGAGTTTCCAAGCCTATCTCGGTGAGACCGAGATCCCATCGGTGAGACCGAACTGATTATGGTTCCTCGCAGTGGCTATGTCAAGTGAACTCGGTGGCGCTAGATAGATCAAATCGGTGGGGCCTAGTTTGACTTTTGGTTTGGGACATATGTGGAAATGAGAAAGTGGTTGAGGGCTTTGGAGCATACCCGTAAGCACTTTGAGCAAGCAAGCCATTAAGGAACACCTCATCCCCTTTTAATAGTATTGTCTTTCCTATGGACTCAATGTGATCTTGGATCACTAAAGTGAAAATGTAGAGTCTTGAGCTTTAGCCAATCCTTGTCCTTAGCTTCTTGAAGGGTTTCCACATCCTCTTGTCCATGCCACTCCACAGTTGAATTTATCTTAAATATACTAGATAGAAGTATTAGTCCAACAAGAGATATGTTGACATTAATTACCAAAATCACCCAGGGAGCACTTGTGCTTTCAATCTCCCCCTTTTTAGTAATTGATGACAACATACATCAAAGCTTTAGATAAGGATATAAAGAATAACAGGTAAAGCTTTGAAAGGACATGTAACATGCATAGGCTCCCCCTACATGTATGCATTCATGTAAATATTGAATATAAGAGCATGTGAATGCATATGCATGACATAGCAAGCAATGAGTTACATGTATATTGGCTATATGCATCAGAGCAAATGATGTAGATACAGGAAATATACCTTCATGTTCATGAGTCCTTCTTGCAAACAATATGTACATCAGCAAGAGATCATCATGCACATGAATGTGATGCATATACTTACCTTGTAGTCTTAAGGTAGCTTTGAAAGAGATGAACCTGAGAAAACAAGGTTAGATAACACAGAAACATCTACTGAACAGTGCAAGCAGTAAACCACAAGAGTACCAAGATTTGGATGATATGTAGAGAGTGAGTACTTGGTACTCTATGTGATATAGACATGCCCCAAAGAGGTAAAGATATGCAATGAATTCGAAGATTTCCTTCCCTTAGAAGTCTTTCTCCCCCCTGAATCTTATATGGGATATTGGGAGAAGATAGGGAAAAGAAAATCAGAGCAAAACAAGAAAAAACATAACAACATAGTCATAACACATACTAACATGCCTTTCCCCTCTTAAAGACATGTGACTTCTCTCCTCTTGAGTACCAGGCATCTGGGGTCTCTCTCCCTTTGATGTGATTGAGCACTCTCCCCCTTTGATGTGATCTGTCTCCCCCTTTGACATCAATTTCCAAGAAGGGTCTTCTGGAATGTGAGTCGAATAGGTTTGGTCCTTGAGTCACATGGCAAAGCAGCATATAGAATGTGATGCAGGTAGAGGACAAGAATCGTTGAGTGGAGCTGGAAAAAATATGCAAGATGCAAATGGCAAAGTGTCTCCTCAGCATTGAAATCGGTAACACCGAGTTGTTTTCTTTGGTGGCACCGAAGTAGTTCGGTTAGACCAAAAAAGACTAACAGATGAGGCCGAGTTCAATATAGAGAGAAAACAGTTGTCATCTCAGCTCACTAGGCAAATAAGATCTCATAAAGATTTGCAAGGAATTAACTGAAAGATTTGCAATGAATTGGATGCAGGGAATGCAGAAACGAACAGAGAAATTAAAGAAATCTAGATGAAGTTTTTTTATTAAAGAAGGGGAACAAATATGCAAGAGACAAATGCAAGAACTCAGAGAAACACTAGAGAACTTCATCTAAAATTGGTCGGCGACAAAGTCACCTATGTTAGAGTATATTGACCGAGGAGTCAAGTGAGAACACTTGATCGTAGGGCATACTCATCATTTAAGCTCAAAATGGGGTTACCATTTTTCGTTTAAGCATTTTGATGTATTGTCATCTTGTTGAGATGCTTTGACCCATGACTTGGGGTAAAGCTTCTCTAAGATGGAATAACATACCTTGGGTGGTGGTGTTGATCTTGATCATGGGGTTAAACTTGTGTGGGATGCTCAAGGTTGATGTAGCTCATCAAGAGTTTGGAGCACGACTTGTAGTTTTGAGTTCATCTACTACATGGGTTAGTCTTGCAAGGAAGAGCACTTGTGTATCCAAAATGACAATCATGAAATTTGATATCAAATGAAAGTTGATATGGAGAAATTGTCAAAGGATATGTTCAAAAGGTTTCATGCTTCGTTGTCTTCAACCACCATGTTGTAGAGTCTTAGTGATGTAGATATTGCTCAAGATGTGAGTGTTTTGCAATCTCATAGATTTGGATTCATCCAAGTACCTACAAGGGTTAGATAGCATGCAAGTGTGCAAATATATCCAAGACATAGAGTGAAGTTCACACAAGATGATGTCCATGAAAGCATTAGGTTACCTTCTCCCTTGTCTTACCAACAAGAGGGTTTGTGACTCCTTGAACTAGTGCAAGATGTGGAAGTTGTTTGCACTTGCTCTCGCGAGAATGATATGAGTGAAATATGTTGGCGGAGTCACCCTCAATAACTTTCTAGTTCTTCTTCTTCGGGATCCACATCAACTTGATGGGAATCCTTGGAGTTGTAGTCATACTTGATGAAGTAGAACTTGATGTAGTCTTGGGAGCCCACTTGACCAAGGCCTTGGGAGATTCTTCAAATGCATCAATCTCCTCTTGAAGCTTGTCCTTGCCTTTTTGCTTGTGGTCTTGTGCTGGAAGATCATCTTGAGCTTGTGTTCCCTTGAAAGAAGTAGGATCATACTTCTCTTGTTGAGGAACAAACTTCGTCTTGGGGCATTGATCTTCTTCCCACTCAACTCTAGTGGCATTGAACTTTCGTTCAAAACCAACACCTTGATTCTTCCGGTGCCTTCCTTGCTTGCGTACAATTTCCTCACATTGCTTACTTCCGGCAAGGCTCTTGTAAACACCTTTCTCTATATTTCCCTTCAATAAGCTATGTTCTTGCTCAAGTGTAACTTGGCTAAGAGAGTCATTAGTGGAATAAAGAGAACTACTAGAAGCAACAACATTGGATTTAACATGATTATTGTTACTACTAGAAAAAGGATCTTTCTTACTCTTGTTGCTAGATTTTACTTGTGGCATGTAAGTAGACAAGAGTAAACGCTTGGCAATGTAATAAGAACATTGTCGGGACCCCGATCCCAAGTCACATCGATCTAGCCGGTAACACCTCATATCACTTTGCGGCCTCACGCACGGTATTCCCTACTGTAAGCATCAACAGCCATCTTACTCTGGGTGAAACTACAGAACTCTTCTCTCTTGCGGTCAATGAGAGCCCGAGGATTGTGATGCTCGCAAAAGGCCTCAGTGAAATCTCTCCAGGTGGTTATCTGGCCAGTTGGAAGCATAGCCTCATAGTTCTGCCACCAAAGACTAGCAGGACCTTCCAGGTGATATGTAGCATAGGTGGCCTTCTCACTTTCAGCTACGTTCACAGAATGCAGCTTGTGAGTGATACTACGAAGCCAGTCATCTGCATCGAGTGGTACGATGGAATGATGGAAGGTAGGTGGTTTCAGACCACTGAAATCATAAATGGTCGCTGACTCCTTGCACTGGGGTGCGGTGTTCTCCTCTATACGTGCTAACAAGCGGTTGGTCTCACACTTGTTCATCTCAACTTCTAACATGAACCTTGTCAGCAAAGACTGATCGGGAGGATCCTCATCCCTACCATCTTCGTGGTTCCGGCTACGAGCAACAGAATTTCGGTTAACTGACAACATCCTGAAGAACGAAACCAAGGAAACAAGGATGGATTCAACATCATCATAAGGATGTAGAATATAGTACAAAGAAAATACTATCTCTTGAACTCCTAGGACAATTCCGGCAGCATAACGGCAGTAGAATGCTCAAAATGAAACATTCTGCAAGGACGGGGTAAAACCAAACTCAACATCATCACTCAGGGTTTTGAGATATTACTAAGCAGACTACACCGGAAGTACTTAAAAACTGGAATATGACTCTGATCAACCAATCCTATGGGACTACAGAGTAGTAACACGTGATCCTGATAGACAGAAGAGGAAGCCTAGTTCCTTAACCCCGTAGGAAAGATAGGATGACTCAGATCAGAAGGCCAAGAGGTGAAAGGAGTAAAAAGAGCCTTACGTTCCCTTCCACAATCAATTCCCTTAAATAACTAAAGAGTTTCTAGACTCAACTTCGACCAGGTTGGCTTGGAAATCCTACATGCAGTCAGGCTCTGATACCAAAGCTGTCGGGACCCTGATCCCAAGTCACATCAATCTAGCCGGTAACACCTCATATCACTTTGCGGCCTCACGCACGGTATTCCCACGGGTGTCGCCTTACCCTGGCCTGGGACCGTTTGCACCTTTTGGCTCACGTATATGATTGTGTTGCTAGCATCCATATGATAGAGAACCCGGGCCGACATGGCTAGTCGTGAACCCAAAGCAGCAATAACCTATGGGGACAGGCATACCTGATTCACATCGAGCATGTCGGTCAGCAGCGTGTGAATCTGGGCTGTAGCACTGGGCTAACAGGACTCCGGGGAACCTGGGGCTGTAGCAGGCTAGGCAGGACTCCGGATGTCACCGCATGACATTTCCCCGAAGGGACAGACACAGGAACAAAGTGAAAGACATGCCAGCCAGTCAAGTGTCCTGAGCAGTAGTGTTGGGCTAGCAGGACTTCAGTGAACCGGGCTGTAGTGGACTACTATGGCTCAAGGAAGCACTAGACTACATTTCCCCATATGAGAGGCTGCCAAGGATAAACAACTAGATTGTCGGATCCCACACATAGCAATACACGTCACACGTACGCATAACATGCAAGTATGTGCTGTACAACATGGCATCATAACATAACGCAACTCATATAGATAAAGGTCCAGAAGAGCCACATAGCATTAAATACAAACAAGGGTCACATGGCCCATCATTCAGAGCATACAAGAAACGGAAGCATTACATGTCTGAGTACAGACAACTACAAAAGAAAAGGCTAAGAAGCCTGACTATCTACAAGTCCCTCCCAAGGGTACAAGATCGTAGCTGAGGTAACAAGCTACTGGTCGAAGTCCAAGCGGTACTACTAGTGAGACAAATGTCTCACCTGCAAAACATAAATAAAGCAAACGTGAGTACAAAGGTACTCAACAAGACTTACATCAGATCCTATCATACATGCATTTGTATCAAGAAGGTAATGTGGGGTTCAGTTGCAGCAAGCCAGCTTTGACTCAGTGGCTATCCTGTTCTACGACAACGAGAAACTTCTTTGAGGTGAGGCAGCGCACACGAGTCCACTAAACACCACACCAAATACACTACTATGGATTCATCCTCGTGTCCTTACGAGAAGGCCATCCATAGCACTCACACTTGTCTTGAGCATTTTAGGGTATCCACTTTAAGTTGTCTATGTACCACGTAAGCATCCAAGAAGTCCATAACCAAGGACATGGCTATTCGAATAGATCATGATAACCCTGCAGGGGTGTACTTCTTCACACACGCTCTCACCACTTATCACCATGTACACGTCATGTATCTCGGCAACCTTCAAGCGGAAGCCTGGCGAGGGTGTCGGCCACGACCTGACTAACCACACAAGACTCTAGTCCAGGTTTATCGCCTATTCAGGTTCCATACGCAAGGAGATCCGGCCAGGGTGTCGCTCACGGCCCCAAACGATATGTGCAGGGTTCCCAAGCCCACCTCGCCGGATGGATCTACGCTTGGTACACCGTGCCACTTGTGCCTAGTCTGTCCCAAGCCCACCTGGCCGGGTGCCACTTGGTAGACTACTAACACCAGAAACTATTTGCGACTCCTGGACAGAGATCAAGTTGGCTAATAAGTCGAGAGGGGCACTTAAGCATTCCAATGTGTGGTAGTAGCTAGTCATTGGACAACATACACGGAACTCAGTGCTTAAGGACGGTTCCAGTGAGACAACCCACCATGTACTCCTACATGGCCTCTCACCGCTACCTTTACCAAATCATGTTCACACGCTTAACTCTCAGCACCAGAACATATCGTATCACTCCAATTCATTCTCGATGAATCAGACCTGACACAACTCTATGCAATAGCAGGCATGGCATGGCAAGAACACAACATGGCTCAAACAACTCCTACACATGCTAGTGGGTTATAACTATTTACTGTGGAAATGATAGGTCATGCAGAGGAATGGGTTCAACTACCACAGCATAAAGTAGCAGTTGAATCGTTGTTGTCCTAATGCAATAAATGAGAGCAGGAGTGAGAGAGTAGGATTGTATCAGAATGAACAAGGGGGTTTGCTTGCCTGGTAAATTAACAAGGAAGGCACTGCTCCTCAGACAGGTACTCTGGAAGGGTCTCCGGAGCAGGACCTATCAAAAAGGAACGGTGTCGATAATCAAGCACAAGCATATGCAACAATATGATGCATGATCATGGCATGAGTATGTGATTTGCTTTGAGCTAATGCATTTAACATTCTATTTGGAAGAGGTCCATTTGAACCAAAGGTTCAAATGCAACTCTAAAATAAATCTTTATAAATGCCAGTTATATGTTTTCACCTATACAGCAAGTATAAGTTGGTTATACATGCATGAAACATGTACAGATGGATAGATTGAATTTTTCTGATAATTTTTCATATATAAATTATTTCAATCTGAGATACGGTTGAATTTCTATGAATTTTTGAAGTTTATAGCATTTTTTGGAATTTCCTGATTTAATTTAATACCAGAAAAGAAATAACTGCGTCAGCATTACAGAGGCATGACATCAGCGAGTCAACCGTGGCTGACCAGGTCAAACCTGACGTGTGGGGTCCACACGTCAGTGTCACTGTTAGTTAACAGGGGGATTAACTCATTCTAATTACAGGGTTAGTGGCGTTGGGGCCCACTGGTCAGTTGCTTAGAGGTTTAGTTAGAGGGTGATTAGCCTTAAGCTAATCACCTGACCCATGGGACCCACCTGATGGCCGGTGTGGTCAAAGGTCAAACCCCACCGGCGTTTAGCCACCGGCGAGGCCGAACACGGCGGAGGGCTCAGGATCGATGCTCCGGCAGCCAAAAGCGCAGCGAAGACTACCTACGTGATGCCCAGGCTCGCGCGCATCCAGTGGAACACGCGGGAGGCCGTGGGGTGGCCGGAGACGACCGCGGCGGCTGGAGCTACGGGAACGGCGGGTTCGGCGCTACGAGGCACTAGGGGGTCTGCGGTTGGGTGCAAACGACGCGCGGGAGGGCACTGAGAACGGCGGTGAGCTCGGTTGCGAGCTGTGACAGCTGTGGCCACGGCATCGACATGAACGGCGGAGCCGAGCTCTCGGCCAAGGTGGCCGACAGGGCTAGGGGGGCGCTCGAGCTATGGGGCTAGGGGGAGGAGGAAGGGGAGCTCATAGCGAACTCGAAGGCGTCATCGGTGAGCTCGGGGAGGACCAGCCGGTGATGAATTTAGCGGCGGCGATCCGCGGCTCTGACGAAGGGGATGACGGCGGTGGCGACGCTGCAGTGCTCCTTGCATCGTCCAGCTCGACGAGGAGGCGTAGGCGAGGGCGGCGGTGCTCCTGGACAGCAGCAAGGGACGGGGCGGTGGCGATGGTCGCGGTGGCTCACGGCGACGTGCTGCGGTGGCGTTTGGGCGTGGGAGAGAAGACGAGCAGAGGAGAGGAGAGAGCTCGGGAGAGAGTGAGGAGAGGCCAGGGGGCTCGATGGAGCTCTCTGGGGTGGACAACGCCGAGGGGAAGGCGGGGCAGGCAGGCAGGAGCATGGTGTGCATGCGCGCGCTCGCCGTGCCCTCCTTCGCCTCCTCCTGGCAAGGAGGAGGATGACTGGCTTGGCCAGTTGGGCCGGGCCAGGCCGCACAGTGCTGGGCCAGCACAGGAGCTGGCTGCAGGTAAGTTTCATTTCTATTTTTGTTTTGTTTTCTATTTTCTGACATTTGTTTCTACTTAAAAATAATACTAAACTAATTTATTTTCTTATGCCAATTTTTGTAGGGGCTAATGGTATTATTCCAGAGCTCCTCAACAACTAGCATAAGTTTTGGACATATATTATATATATAACATATATATATCCAATGCAAATAATTATTGCATTAATTCCAAATGGCCAAAATAAATAGTTATGAGCTCTTGAAAATATTTGTTTGAATTTTACCTCTAACCAATATTTTCAGAGAGCCACATGAACATTTTCTTGGACCTTTTTGGAGCAATTTTTATCTGGGTTATTTCCAGAAATGATTCTGAGGGTTCAACAAATCCCCATTTCAAATTTAAATGGAATTTGAACATGATGCACAAATGACTAGCTGGTCCAGGTCATACTAGAACTAGGGATGTGACAAACTTTTCTTGCAAAGATCATCATTGATTGCATTTAAGAACCCATGCTCTTGCTCAAGGTTGAGCTTTTCAAAGTGTAGCTTCTCATGAGTCTTTAAAAGCTCTCGATGATCTTCCAAGGTAGTTTCATGAGCTAACTTAAGAGTGTTTAGTTCTTTAGTTAGGCGCTCAATCTCCTTCTTATCATCGCCATTCGTTTTATCTTGATTACCATGATTAATAGCAAGTTCATCATAGTTTTCATCACTAGATTTGTCAACAAGTAAATCATCATCACCTAGCAAATCATGTTAATCACTATTGAAATCAACATACTCGGGGTGTGATACCTTTCGGCCTTTAGCCATGAAGCATCTTCCAATTCTCTCATTTGGTGAGTCAAATATGTCATAGGAGTTGGTTGACACAAGTTCTAGACCGGCAACGCCTTGATCTTGAGTATATTCGGAGTCGGAGTGATAACTTCTCTTGGAGTGATGGTCGAAGTCGGAGCCGGATACCCATTCACCAACATGAGCTTGATGTCTTCATTTTGTGTAGCTCCTTGATGACTTGTCCTTCTGTCACATCCCTAGTCTGGTATGACTTAGACTAGCTAGCTATTTGTGCATCATATTTAAATTTCATTTAAATTTGAAATGAGGATTGGTGGAACCCTCAGAATCATTTTTTGAAAATGACCTAAATAAAAATTTCTCCAAAAGGGTCCCAGAAAATGCTCATGATGCCCTCTAAAAATATTGGACAGAGATAAAAATCAAAACAATATTTTTAGGAGCTCATGGATATTTATTTTGGCCATTTGGATTAATTCGATAAATATTTGCATTGGAGATATATTTCTATATATATGAAATATGGTCCAAAAATTATGCCAATTATACAAGAGCTCTGGAATAATACCATTAGCCCCTACAAAAATTGGCATAATAAAATTAAATGATTTGATATATTTATTAAATCAAACAAATGTCAGAAAAAATAGAAAACAGAAATAAAAGGAAGGAGGACTTACCTGGGCCTCCCCTCCCCTGTGCGGCCCAGCTGGCCGGCCCAGCCGACTGGCTAGCGCCAGTCGTCCTCCACCTCCCGCCAGGAGGCCAGAGGCGTGTGGCCGGCGCGTGCGCACCGCCGTGCCGCCACGGCACCTGCCTGCCTGTCCTCCCCTCGACGCCTGGACGTCCGGAACGTCGCCACGCGCTGCCCCGCACCGTTCTCACTCTCCCTCGCCCTCCTCCTCTTCCCCTACTCTCTCTCCCTCTCACCCGAAGCACCGCCGCCGCCGCAGCTCGCCACCGACGCGCTCCCCGCCGTCCCCTCGCCCCTCCGTAGAGCCCCCGAGCTCCGCCGCGACCCCCTCTACTTCCTCGCCGAGCCACGCAAGCCGGAGAGCCCCGTGGAGCCGTCGCCGTCGCCATCCTCGCCTCCGGCCGCCGTGGGTACTCGCCGTCAATTCGGGAGCTTCCGGGCATCCCCGACCTCGCCTTCGCGCTCGCTGGATCCGCGGTGAGCTCCTCCACCGTTCCCCTCTCTTCTCCCTCCCGTTCCCGTGCCGTAGCGCCGCTCCCCACCACGGCCGAAGCCCCTCGCCGCCGTCCACGTCGCCGCCGCCGTCTCGGCCCGCCTCCGCCCAAACCAAGCCTCCCTCCGCGTTCCTGGTGCCACGAGGGTGCCGCCGGGCCCCTCAGGTGGCCTCCCCGTGCCCCGCAGCCCGATCCCGCTCGCGCCCGAACCCCGGCCGCCGCCGCGAGCCTTGCTCCGGCGAGCTCCGGCCGTCCCCGCTCCTCCCACCTGTCCCACCAGATGCGCGAGAGCCCGGGCTACGCCCCGGTGCTCTCAGACGCCGTCCCAGTGGCCTGTGGCGCGGACTCCGCCGCGTCCAGAGGTCGCCGGCGACGAGCCCCCGTCGCCTGAGCCCTGCCAGGTGGGGCCGGCCCGTCAGGTGATTAGCTTAGTGCTAATCACCGTTGACTAACCCCCCCCCCTGACGCTGACCAGTGGGCCCGACCCCCCTAACCTTTTTAATTAAATTAAATTAACCCCAGTGTCACTGACGTGTGGGACCCACACGTCAGGTTTGACCCTGGACAGCCGCGTTGACCCGCTGACGTCGTGCTGACGTCATGCTGGCGCAGTATATAAATTCTGGATTTAATTAAATCAGGAAAATTCCAGAAATTGATTTAAACTTCAAAAATTCATAGAAATTCAACCGTAGCTCAGATTGAAATAATTTATATATGAAAAATTATCAGAAAAATGCCATCTTTCCATCTGTACTAGTTTCATGCATGAAAAACAAACCTATACATGCTGAATATGAGAAAACACATTATGGCATATTAAGAGACTTATTTTTGGAGTTGCATTTGAACCTTTTGTTCAAATGGACTTCATTCAATTGAATACTAGTTGCATTAGCTCAAACAGCATCACATCTACATGCCATGTTCATGCATCATATTGTTGCATATGATTGTGTTTTGATTGCCGGCACCGTTCCTTCTCGATAGGTCCTGCTCCGGAGACGTTCCAGAGTACCTGTCTGTGAAGCAGTGCCTCCCTTGTTGATTTACCAGGCAAGCAAACCCCCTTGTTCATTTTGATAAAACCCTACTCTCTCGCTCCTGCTCTCAGTTATTGCATTAGGACAACAACGATTCATCTGCTACTTTGTGCTGCGGTAGTTGAACCCATTCCTCTGCATGACCTGCCATTGCCACAGTAAATAGTTGAAACCCACTAGCATGTGTAGGAGTTGATTGAAGCCATTGTTGTGTTCCTACCATGCTATGCCTGCTATTGCTTAGAGTTGTGTCAGGTCTGGTTCATTGGGAATGAATTGGAGTGTCACGATATGTTCTGATGCTGAGAGTGAAGTGTGTGAACACGATTTGGTAAAGGTAGCGGTGAGAGGCCATGTAGGAGTACATGGTGGGTTGTCTCACTGGAACCGTCCTTAAGCCCTGAGTTCTGTGTATGTTGTCCAATGACTCGATACTACCACACATTGGGCTCCGGGCGCTCCAAGCCCTCTCGACTTATTAACCAACTTGATCTCTGTCCAGGAGTCGCAACTAGTTTCTGGTGTTTGTAGGTAGTGCTATTTTTCTACCAAGTGGCATCCGGCAGGGTGGGCTTGGGACAGACTAGGCACACGTGGCCCGGTGTACCGAGTGGCACCCGGTTGGTGGGCTCGGGAACCCTGTACACATCGTTTGGGGCCGTAAGCGACACCCCGGCCGGATCTCCTTGCGGATGGAACCCGAATAGGCGATAAACCTGGACTAGAGTCTTGTGTGGTTAGTCAGGTCGTGGCCGACACCCTCGCCAGGCTTCCGCTTGAAGGTTGCCGAGATACATGACGTGTACATCGCGGTAAGTGGCGAGAGCGTGTGTGAAGAAGTACACCCCTGCAGGGTTAACATGATCTATTCGAATAGCCGGGTCCGCGGTTATGGACTTCTTGGATGCTTACATGGTACATAGACAACTTAAAGTGGATACTCTAAAATGCTCAAGACAAGTGTGAGTGCTATGGATGGCCTTCTCGTAGGGAGACGGGGATGAATCCATAGTAGTGTATTGTGTGGTGATTAGTGGACTCGTGTTCGTTGTTTCACCTCAAGAGTTTCTAGTAGTCGTAGAACAGGATAGCCACAGAGTCAAAGCTGGCTTGCTGCAACTAAACCCCACACCACCTTTTGATACAAATGCATGTATGATAGGATCTGATGTAAGTCTTGCTGAGTACCTTTGTACTCATGTTGCTTTATTTATGTTTTGCAGCGGAGACTTCGGTCTTACTAGTGTTCTCGTGGACTTCGACTAGTAGCTAGTACCTCAGCTACGATCTTGATCGGATGTTGTAGATAGTCAGGCTCTTCAGCCTTTTTCTTTTGTAGATGTCTGTACCCAGACATGTAATGCTTCCGCTTGTTGCTTGATTGCTCTGACTGTTGGGTCATGTGACCCCCCTGTTTGCAATAATTGCTATGACGGCTCTTCTGAGCCTTTATCTATATGAGTTGTTGAGTTATGCTGTGATGCCATGTTGTACAACACATACTTGCATGTTATGCGTACGCGTAATGTGTATTGCTATGTGTGGGATCTGACTATCTAGTTGTTTATTCTTAGTAGCCTCTCTTACCGGGAAATGTCTCCTAGTGCTTCCACCGAGCCCTGGTAGCTTGCTACTGCTCCGGAACACTTAGGCAGGCCGGCATGTGTCCTTCTTCGATCCTGTGTCTGTCCCTTCGGGGAAATGTCACGCGATGAATACCGGAGTCCTGCTAGCCCGCTACAGCCCGGTTCACCGGAGTCCTGTTAGCCCAGTGCTACAGCCTGGATTCACTCGCTGATGACCGACACGTTCGATGCTGGGTCATGGATGCCTGTCCCTGTAAGTTAGTGCCACTTTGGGTTTACGACTAGCCATGTCAGCCCGGGCTCTTTATCATATGGATGCTAGCGACACCATCATATACGTGTGCCAAAATGCGCAAACGGTCCCGGGCAAAGGTAAGGCGACACCCGTGGGGATACCGTGCGTGAGGCCGCAAAGCGATATGAGGTGTTACATGCTAGATCGATGTGGCATCGAGTCGGGGTCCTGACACCTTCCTTTTCGAATCCTTGCTTCTGCGAGAGGTTCTTCATTCATAACGATAATCTCTACTCCTTCTTTCTCTTTGAGGTGACTCTTCTCTTCTACTTCTCCTTTTAGGTGAGTCTTCTATTCTTTTGTAGTGAGCCGTACACTCATTGGAGTAGTGTCCGGGTCTTCCACAATTGTAGCAGTTACGCTCACGACTAGAGGATCTTTTGTCATTGTAGGACCTTGACTTGGAACTTCTTTCTTTGCTTCTACTCTTGTAGAACTTGTTGAAGTTCTTCACCATTAGGCTCAATTCCTCATTGAAGGCTTGTTTCTCACTTGACGATGTAGGAGCATCACATGAGGCTTTGTAAGCACCACTTGACTTGTTGTGAAGCTCTTCTTTATCCTTCAGTGACATCTCATGAGCAACAATTCTTCCAATGACTTCCGTTGGCTTGAGATCTTTGTAGTTGGGCATCATTTGGATCAATGTGCACATGGTATCATATTTTCCATCCAAAGCTCTTAGGATATTCTTAATGATGAATCTGTCGGTCATCTATTCACTTCCTAAGACGGCAATATCATTTGTGATGAGAGCAAGCCTAGATTACATTTCAGCGACACCTTCACCATCCTTCATTCTGAACTTGTCAAACTGACTTTGAAGCACATCCAATTTGGATTCCTTGACGGAGTCGGTACCTTCGTGCATATCAATCAAAGTATCCCAAATTTCCTTTGCATTCTCAAGACAGTTGATTTTGTTAAATTCTTCGGGGCACAATCCGTTGAATAGGATATCGCAAGCTTGAGCATTGTATTGCAGCATCTTAAAACTCTTCTGCGCTAGCTTCATGGTTCGGTTATCTCCCATCAAAGAATTCACCTTGCAAGCCAATACACACAATAACCCAAACAACGGGGTTATGTCCAAGAATATGAACTTCCATCTTATGCTTCCAACTAGCAAAATTAGTACCATCAAAATAAGGACCTCTACGGTGGTAATTTCCCTCGCTAGATGCCATACTCTCCTAGGTTGTGAACCCAATGCTATGATCACCAAAGCTATGGAAATCAAGGGAAATGGAGACCAAAGCTCTGATACCACATGTAGGATCGAAAGTATGTCTAGAGGGGGGGTGATTAGACTACTTGACCAAATAAAAATCTAGTCTTTTCCCAATTTTAAGTCTTGGCAGATTTTAGCAACTTAGCACAAGTCAAGCAATCAACCTACACATGCAAGTATAAGAGTATAGCAGCAGAATGTAAATCATTGCATATGAAGGTAAATGGGAGGAGTTTAGAGGGAGCAAACACAATGTTGACACAGAGATTTTTGGCGTGGTTCCGATAGGTGGTGCTATCATACATAGACGTTGATGGAGACTTAAACCCAAGAGGGGTAACGGTTGCACGAGTCCACGGAGGGCTCCACCCACGAAGGGTCCACGAATAAGCAACCTTGTCTATCCCACCATGGCCATCACCCACGAAGGACTTGCCTCACTTGGGTAGATCTTCACGAAGTAGGCGATATCCTTGCCCTTACAAACTCCTTGGTTCAACTCCACAATCTTGACGGAGGCTCCCAAGTGACACCTAATGAATCTAGGAGACACCACTCTCCAAAAGGTAATAGATGGTGTGTTGATGATGAACTCCTTGCTCTTGTGCTTCAAATGATAGTCTTCCCAACACTCAACACCCTCTCACAGATTTGGATTTTGTGGAAAGATGATTCGAGTGGAAAGCAACTTGGGGAAGGCTAGAGATCAAGATTCTTGTGGTTGGAATGGAATATCTTGGTCTCAACACATGAGTAGGTGGTTCTCTCTCAGAAAATGAATGGTAGAAGTGTAGGCACGTTCTGATTGCTTCATCTACAAATGGAGGATGGGTGGAGGGGTATATATAGCCTCCACACAAAATCTAACCGTTACACACAATTTACCAAACTCGGTGAGACCGAATACACAAACTCGGTCAGACCGATTCAGTTCAAAATGTGAACGTTAGGCTTTTCGGTGGGACCGATATGATCAACTCGGTGGGACCGATGTGCTAGGGTTAGGGTAAAACCTCAACTCGGTTTGACCGATTAAACTAACTCGGTGGGACCAATTTTGGTAATAAGCAAAACAAAGAGTTGGTCAAGCAAACTCGGTGGGACCAATTGCATATCTCGGTAAGACCGAAATAATTGCAACAGGCAACAAAGAGTTTGCAGGCCCATCTCGGTGAGTCCGAGATCCCATCGATGAGATCGAATCGATTAGGGTTTCTGGCAGTGCCTATCTCAAGTGAACTCGATGGCGCCGGATAGATCAAATCGGTGGGGCCGAGTTTGACTTTGGTTAGGGACATATGTGGAAATGAGAAAGTGGTTGAGGGCTTTGGAGCATATCACTAAGCACTTTGAGCAAGCAAGCCATTAACCAACACCTCATCCCCTTTTAATAGTATTGGCTTTCCTATGGACTCATTGTTATCTTGGATCACTAAAGTGAAAATGTAGAGTCTTGAGCTTTAGCCAATCCTTGTCCTTAGCTTCTTGAAGGGGTTCCACATCCTCTTGTCCATGCCACTCCACAGTTGAACTTATCTGAAATATACTAGATAGAAGTATTAGTCCAACAAGAGATATGTTGACATTAATTACCAAAATCACCCAGGGAGCACTTGTGCTTTTAGACACACTCTTTCCTTATTGTTGCAATGCATCTCCTAGATAGATCTTGCGTGATCATAGGAAGTTTTTTGAAGTACTACGTTCCCCAATAGTCTGGTATTCTTGCTTCGTCCGACATTAGATGATGCCGTCTACTAGGAGTCGACCGAGGCTAGGCCGGCCGCCTGGTGAATTCGAATCATCATGATGAGCGCCGTGTTGTAGGCTGGCCACCCGTTGCTCGCTCACCACGCGTCACCAGCAGGTTAGGCCGGCCTGCCAACCCACGTGCGCGACGGGACATCGCCACAGGCCTCGGGCACCCCACTACAGGGCCTCGACGTGCGCGCGGATCCGGTTTGCCGAGGCGGATGGTTGCCCTTCCCAGGTGCATTAATCGCGCGCTATAAATGCGCGGAATACATGGGGTCGTGTGGGGGCATGGGTGTAGTTAACCCCACGCCCCCACGATCGTCGTTTCGGTTTCGCCGCCGCCGCCACGGGTATAAGTAGGGGGACGGTGCACGGCTAGAACGCCTCGTGTCGCTCCCCGCTCTCCATCTTCTTCTTCCTTTGTCTCCCCTGCTCCCTCGCTACCGCCGTGCGGCCACGCCGTCTAAGCGCCGCTGCAGCTCGCCGTCGCTCAATTTCTCTGCATCACCATGGCCTTGCCTCGCCTGACTTCACCGCGCCTTCACCAAGCAACCGTGAAGCATGGCGCGAGGCGACTGGGATGTTTCAAACATCCACGATGACCACCTCGAGTTCCTCTGCCAGACGCGTCAGCTCCCTCGTGCGGCAAACGTGGAGGTGTGGGTTCCCCTCGAGAGGGAGATCTCGCTGGCTCTGAGGGACGGCGAGCGCATCGTCTTCAGGTCCCACTTCCTCTGCGGCTTCGGCCTGCCTGCCAGTGACTTCCTTTGCTCTTTCCTCAACTTCTACCATCTTCAACCTCACCACCTCACGCCGAATATGGTGGTGCTGCTCTCCGCCATCATCACCCTTTGCGAGGGGTACCTCGGCGTCTTTCCCACGATCGAGCTATGGGGGGAGCTCTTTTACCTCAAGCTCGGCACCGCTGTCAAAGGCCAGGCGGCTCAGTGCAGGGCCTGCATGGTGGTGTAGCGCACCGGCTCTGGGATCTGCTTCCAGGCCCTCGTTCTACTAGAGTCGGCCAAACTCTAGCAGAATTCATACTTCTACGTCCGAAACATCCAGGACTCGCGGGACTACGTCAACCTGCTGGCTTACGCAACCGGCCCACCGCTCAAGCCTCGGAGCAATTGGAAGTTTCGGCCGAAGTCGTTGTTGGCCGCCATCACCACCGCCCTCACCCAGCTTCAAGAAATGAGAGAGTCGGAGGGCCTCAGGGATTCAGACCTACTAGCCGCATTCGTCAAACACCAGGTGTTGCATCTCCAGTCTCGGCCCCATCTGATCAGTAGCATGAGCGGCCGCCGGGACCCATGCCAGATGTCTACCAAGCCGCTGCCGACTGTGGAGGTGGTCCGGCTCGTCAAATACTTCTCCGACTGCAAGCTCGACGAGGAGAGCTGGCAGTTCCGCAAGGAGCCATATAGCCGCGCCAATTCGCCGCCTCCTGTTAGTTTCTGATTCTCTTTCTTAGCTTGTGTCAAGTTCTTCGTGCCGCCTGACCGCCAGGCTATGATGCAGCGCTTCCAAGGCTAGACGACAGTTGACACGCCGGATCCAGGCCATCGCTACATGGCAGACCACGAGGAGAGAGACGTGGACGACCCCGAGCTAGGGGCGGCCGCGATGGAGGAGGACGATGCCGCTGGAGGCGTCGCTGTGGTAGGCGGGGCCGCAGGAGGCGGCATAGGGGAGTGGCTGGACGACAAGGATGATGATGATGAGAAGCGTCGTGCCCCAGGCGCCGTCAGGACCAGCGCCGACTGGACGACGTTACTGCAGCAGCCGGTGCGTCGCGATGCTGGGTTGTTCAGTAGCTGGCTGATACGTCTCCATCGTATCTACTTTTCCAAATACTTTTGCCCTTGTTTTGGACTCTAACTTGCATGATTTGAATGGAACTAACCCGGACTGATGCTGTTTTCAGCAGAATTGCCATGGTGTTATTTATGTGCAGAAACAAAAGTTCTCAGAATGACCTAAAACTTCACGGAACGTCTATTTGGAAATAATAAAAAATCTTTGCAAAAGATGAAGACCAGGGGACCACACCCTACCCACGAGGGTGGGCGGCGCGCCTGCCCCCCTAGGGCGCGCCCCCTACCTTGTGGCCCCCCTGGAGCTCCTCCAACCTCGACTCCAACTCTATATATTTGCTTTCAGGGAGAAAAAAATAAGAGAGAAGGATTCATCACGTTTTACGATACAGAGCCGCTGCCAAGCCCTAAAACCTCTCGGGATGGCTGATCTGGAGTCCGTTCGAGGCTCCGGAGAGGGGAATCCGTCGCCATCGCCATCATCAACCTTCCCCCATCACCAATTTCATGATGCTCACCGTGGTGCGTGAGTAATTCCATCGTAGGCTTGCTGGACGGTGATGGGTTGGATGAGATTTATCATGTAATCGAGTTAGTTTTGTTAGGGTTTGATCCCTAGTATCCACTATGTTCTGAGATTGATGTTGCTATGACTTTGCTATGCTTAATGCTTGTCACTAGGGCCCGAGTGCCATGATTTCAGATCTGAACCTATTATGTTTTCATCAATATATGAGAGTTCTTGATCCTATCTTGGAAGTCTATAGTCACCTATTATGTGTTATGATCCTTTAACCACGAAGTGACAATAATCGGGATACTTACCGGTGATGACAGTGGTTTGAGGAGTTCATGTATTCACTATGTGTTAATGCTTTGGTCCGGTACTCTATTAAAAGGAGGCCTCAATATCCCTTAGTTTCCGCTAGGACCCCGCTGCCACGGGAGGGTAGGACAAAGGATGTCATGCAAGTTCTTTTCCATAAGCACGTATGACTATATTCGGAATACGTGCCTACATTACATTGTTGAATTGGAGCTAGTTCTGTGTCACCCTAGGTTATAACTGTTACATGATGAACCGCATCTGGCATAATTCTCTATCACCGATCCATTGCCTACGAGCTTTCCATATTTTGTTCTTCGCTTATTTACTTTTCCGTTGCTATTGTTACAATCACTACAAAATACCAAAAACATTACTTTTGCTATCATTACCTTTTGCTACCGTTACCACTACTATCATATTACTTTGCTACTAAACACTTTGCTGCAGATATTAAGTTTCCAGGTGTGGTTGAATTGACAACTCAGCTTCTAATACTTGAGAATATTCTTTGGCTCCCCTTGTGTTGAATCAATAAATTTGGGTTGAATACTCTACCCTCGAAAACTGTTGCGATCCCCTATACTTGTGGGTTATCAAGACTATTTTCTGGCGCCGTTGCCGGGGAGCATAGCTCTATTCTTTGAGTCACTTGGGATTTATATCTTCTTATCATTATGAAGAACTTGAGAGATCCAAAAACCAAGATTTATCCCTCAACTACGAGGGGAGGTAACGAACTGCCATCTAGCTCTGCACTTGATTAACCTTCTGTTTTGAGTAACCTTGCGACACCTAAACCTGCTTCTGCTATTCATTCTGATATGTCGCATGTTATTGATGATGCCACTTCTGCTATGCATGATACTTATGATGAAACTACTTATATGATTGATACTACTGTGCCACTTGGTGAATTTCTTGATGAACAACTTGCTAGGGTTAGAGAGAATGAAAATATTGAATCTGATAATATTGATGAAAGTGATAATGAAGACTCTTCCCCTAATAAATATGAATCACCTCTTATTCCTGAGGGTTATGTTTTTGAAAAAGAAGCTGCTCTAGCTATTTTAGCTTGCAAAGATAGATACGAGCTCAAGAGGTTATTAGCTAAATGGAAGCAGCAATCTCTTAATGCTAGAATGAAACCTGACCCTGCTTTTGCTACTTCACCTATCTGTGTTACTGATAAGGATTATGAATTCTCTGTTGATCTTGATATAATTACTTTGGTTGAATCTGATCCTTTTCATGGCTATGAATCAGAAACTGTTGTGGCACATCTTACTAAATTAAATGATATAGCTACCCTGTTCACTAATGATGAGAAAACTCGCTACTATTATATCCTTAAATTATTTCTGTTCTTATTAAAGGGTGATGCTAAGATATGGTTTAATTCTCTTGATCCTGGTTGTGTGCGTAGTCCCCAGGATATGATTTACTACTTCTCTGCTAAATATTTCCCTGCTCATAAGAGACAAGCTGCTTTAAGGGAAATATATAATTTTGTGCAAATTGAAGAAGAGAGTCTCCCACAAGCTTGGTGGAGGCTTCTCCAATTACTTAATGCTTTGCCTGATCATCCTCTCAAGAAAAATGAAATACTTGATATCTTTTATAATGGACTAACTGATGCTTCCAGAGATTACCTGGATAGTTGTGCTGGTTGTGTTTTCAGGGAAAGAACACCGGATGAAGCTGGAATTCTATCGAATAATATGTTGACAAATGAAAATAATTGGACACTTCCTGAGCCTATTCCTAAACCAACTCCGAAGAAAAGAGGTGTTCTATTTCTCAGTCCTGAAGATATGCAAGAGGCGAAGAAATCCATGAAAGAAAAAGGTATTAAAGCTGGAGATGTTAAGAATTTACCTCCTATTGAAGAAATACATGGTCTTAATTTACCGACTGTTGAAGAAATATATGATCTTAATCCATTACCTATTGAAGAAATACATGGTCTTGATAACCCGACATAGGTAGTAAAGGTAAATTCTCTCTATAGATATGATAAAGCAGAAATCCCTCTTACTAAGTTTGCTAGCCCATGCTTAGATGAGTTTGATAAATTTATGGTTAAGCAAGAAGACTTCAATGCTTATTTTGGTAGACAATTGAAATACAATTCCAATATGCTTGAACACTTGGGTGATTATATGGCTAATGTCAAAGGTGAACTTAAACTTATTAGTAAACATGCTTCTACGGTTACCACTCAAGTAGAACAAGTACTTAAAGCTCAAAATGATTTGCTCAATGAATTGAATAGTAAGAATAATGATACTGTTGTTAGATTGGCTTCTAGAACTGGTAGAATGATGCAGGAAGCTTTGTATCCTGAAGGCCACCCTAAGAGAATTGAGCAAGATTCTCAGAGAAATAATATAGATGCACCTAGTCCTTCTAAAAGGAAGAAAAAGAAAAATGATAGGACTTTGCATGCTTCTAGTGAACCTGTTATTGATACACCTGAGAATTCAAATGATATTTCTATTTCTGATCTGAAACACAATCTGGTAATGAACCCGAAACTAGTGATAATGCTAATAATAATGTTCATGATGATGCTCAACCTAGTAATGATAATGATATAGAAATTGAACCTGCTGCTGATCTTGATAACCCACAATCAAAGAATCAATATTATGATAAGAAAGACTTTGTTGCTAGGAAACATGGTGAAGAAAGAGAACCATGGGTTCAGAAACCCATGCCTTTTCCTCCCAAACCATCCAAGAAAAAGGCTGATGAGGATTTTGAGCGCTTTGCTGAAATGATTAGACCTATATTTTTGCGTATGCGATTAACAGATATGCTTAAAATGGATCCTTATGCTAAGTACATGAAAGAAATTGTTACTAATAAAAGAAGGATTCCGGAAGCTGAAATTTCCACCATGCTTGCTAATTATACTTTTAAAGGTGGAATACCAAAGAAACTTGGAGATCCAGGAGTACCAACTATACCATGCTCCATTAGAAGGAACTATGTTAAAACTGCTTTATGTGATCTTGGGGCCGGTGTTAGTGTTATGCCTCTCTCTTTATATCGTAGACTTGATTTCAATAAGTTGACACCAACTGAAATATCTTTGCAAATGGCTGATAAATCAACTGCTATACCTGTCGGTATTTGTGAGGATGTGCCTGTTGTAGTTGCAAATGTTACTATTTTAATGGACTTTGTTATTATTGATATTCCCGAGGACGATAGTATGTCTATGATTCTTGGAAGACCCTTTTTGAATACTGCAGGGGCTGTTATTGATTGCACTAAAGGCAATGTCACTTTTCATGTCAATGGTAATGAGCATATGGTACACTTTCCGAGGAAACAACCTCAAGTTCATAGTATCAACTCTATTGGAAAAATTCCATCGATTATATTTGGAGGTTTTGAATTTCCTCTTCCTACTGTCAAGAAGAAATATGATATTCTTATTATTGGCGATGTGCATATCCCCGTTGAGGTAACATAGTGTTATTCAAAGTTTCTCCGGTTCCATGTTATTCGGAATGAGTTCGTTAACAAGACTTGATCAACCTTGTTAGTGGATTCCTTTTGATGATCATGAGATAGATGAAGTTAGAAAACACAACTCTCTGTACCCTCCTTTTACTTTCCGTTATTTATATTAAATAAAGTAAAAATAAGTATTTTCCGTCTGTTATCTGATTTATCTGTGCAATATGAAAATACCCCGAAAATAGAAGTTCTCTAAATGCCCTGAAATTTAAATATGATTTTTTCTGGAATATTTGAGAATATTTGGCACTGAGAACACAACAGGAGGGGCATCCACCTGGCCACGAGGGTGGAGGGCGCACCCTACCCCCTGGGCGCCCCCTGCCTCATGGGCCCACGGTGGCCCTCCTCCACTTATTCCTGCACCCACACACTTCTTCTTCCTCCCATAGACACGAATATCTAGCTCATGCACGAGTTCAAGCTCATTTTGCTGCCATTTTCGATCTCCTTGCTCAAAGCACCTCTCACAAAACTGCCTGGGGGAATTGTTCCTTGGTATGTGACTCCTCCATTGGTCCAATTAGTTTTTGTTCTAGTGCTTTATTCATTGCAAATTTTTGCTGCTTAGGTGACCCTGTTCTTGAGCTTGCATGTCAAACTTATATGGTTCCAAGTAGTTTTGATGCATGATATAGGCTCTAGGCACCTGTAGGAGTAGTTGATATCAATTTTGTTGAGTTTGGTTTACTTTTATTTGAAGTTACTAAAAATTTCAGAAATTTTCCAGAGGAAGAAATATGTTTAGGAAAATGTACCAAGGTGGCTCTTCAAGGAAACAAGAGCCCAGCCTTGCAATGTGTGATGCTGATGATGAGCCACCAAGGGACGCTCCAGTGCGGCCCTATGAATGGCCTTCAGAGGACTTCATGGATCGAGCAGGGATTAAGGAAGAATTTAACGCATACTTGCATAACGCTGATCTTGTGAGCTTCGTGGAAGAAAAATGCCGTCAGTACCACTATCTCACTAGTTCCTTTGTGAGGAGGTTTGAATTTTGATTTTCACGTAATTCTCCAACTGTCGTGTTTGATATTTATGAAAATTCTTACACTATGGACTTAGAGGATTTTACCACTGCTTGCAAACTTCCACAATGGGATAGTGTCAGGGAACCTTGCAAATATGAATTTAGAGATTTTCTTGCTAGTATAACTGTGGGGGAATCTAAAGATATAACACAAGCTATCATAGGGAGCATTCACTTTCCTTTTATACATTATTTTGCTCTCTTCATAGGTAGATGCATTAATGGTAAGATGAGGCATGTCACATGTGTGTGCCTGACCTCAGTATTCTTAGGAGTGCTGTGTTAGGAGATAAATCTTATAATTTGGGAGCCATTGTTGCATGTAGGTTGCATCTTAATAGATTTAATGGAGATTTCTTTGGTGGAATTTATGCAATCCGCTTAGCTGATTTTCTTGGTGTAACCATACGCAATGATGATATTGAATTGCCTCCTGCTTACCTAGACTTTAATGCTATGGTTCACCACCAGTTTGTTGAGAGGAATGAATCACCTCTCCAGTATCGCTTAATGTTTGACAGACATCATGCTATCCGTATTACTCTCCCTGCTCCTGCATTCTTTGATTATCAGGCAAAAGGAAGATATCTTATTACCAGAGAGGAGGCAGATGAGTATGAGAGGAGGGCGGAGGCCGCTCGTCGCCGCGCTGCAGCTCAGGAGGCGATAGCCGCTTGTCGGGGGTTTGGTGCGACATATGCCAACAGATGGCTTATCATGGTGGGGGCGAGTAGAACATCGCCGGTGCCTGGAAACGGGATGAGGCGAAGACATGCACGCCGGCGAATCTTACCCAGCTTCAGGGCTCTCCGTGGAGATAACACCCCTAATGCTGCTCTGCGGGGTCTCCGCATGATCACTATGGTCAGGTGATTACAAGGTTGCTCCTTGAGCTGTATCGGGTGGTAGGAGAGGGCAAGGCTAGCTCCCTCCTTCTATTTGGTATGGTCTAGAACTACTGGATGCCAACCCTTTGCATGGGTGCCCTGAGGGGTTTATATAGGCCTACCCCCTAGGGGTACAATGGTAAGGTGACTGGGCGCGGGCCCAGCTGTCAGTGTCTCTGACCTTCGACTTCTCCGCCGATTGCTGGGGCCCGCCGACTGGTGGGCCCCGCTGACTGGTCTGGTACGGAGCCGACAGGCCGCGTCCGCCGCGGGCGGGTCTTGCCGGCTACTGATTACTATAGCCGTGCTCCTAATGACGCAAGCTTGGTCATGGGGTCGTGGCAACAGCCCCGCCGCCTTGCGGGCGATCACTGTGGCCACTCCCCATCTCTTCTTGATTAATGGCGTGTGGGCCCCGGGGGAGGGCTCGGCCGACTCCCCCGGGCCGACTCCCGTTGGGTCCGACTAGCGATTCTCCGGCCGTCTCCCGAGGTCTCGCTGACTGGTGGGTCCTGCTGCCTCCGGGCCGTACAGGCAAGCCGTCGTGGGCGCAGGACCGGGTACAGTGGTGCTGATGTCAGGGCCGGCTGGGCAACAGTGCCATGCCGCAGGGAGATCTTCCCAAGTACGGCGCGCTGTAGCCATGCCTGCCCTTGGTAAGGGGCGGGGAGTGGGCTTCATTGTAGCCACGCCCCTGCCCCGTCCCCCTTGATGAGGTCACGGTTTGTTGGAGTTGCCGGCCGACTTCCCAAAGCCGGCTTCTCTGGAAGTCATCCCTGGAACTCATCCGTGAGCGGGCAGTCGGCCGCCTTGCCGTAGACTCCCCAGGAGGCGGCTCTTCGCCCTGTGGTCTTGAGGGGCGCAGCCTGCCCCGATGTCTTGAATGGTCATGGGGCTCGGGTTGGCCTACCCGTGGCCCATTACTCCGACAGTAGTCCCCGAAGCTGATGAGGCGCCGCGGACGATCGGCCGAGAAGCCTCAGCAGTTTCTTTCTCCGGATGCTCGACACATAGTCTTGATTGACTTCCGCCGGGCCGACTAGACGGAGTCGAACCTGCCTGACTCGGGCTCACTCTATTCTGGCTTGCTCAGTGGTTCGAACGTCGCGGCGGGATTTCAAGTGGCGTGCTTGCTAAGCTTCCAGGCCGCTGCCCGTTCCTGGCCTGCCACGCAGGGGCACGTGGCTAGGCCGTCCTGCCAGCCCACGCGCGCGACGGGACAGGCCCGTAGGCGGGGCCCACCACTACCGCGCCTCGGCGCCCGAGCGGATCCGCTGTGGCCCCGGTGGACGGTTAGGATTCCTGTGGAGTTACTGCGTGCAGTAACTTTGCGGGGATCATGGGGGGCGTGGGGTTGTGGGCGCAGTAAATCCCCACGCCCGCCTCCTTGGCTTCGCAACCCCGAGGGCTATAAGTAGGGGGAAGAGGGGACCACGCGCACCCCTCCTTCCTACTGCCCCTTGCTTTCTTCCTCCTCGCAGCTCCTTTGCTCTCCTGCTACCTCTTTCTTCTCTCTCTTGCTCGCTCCGCCGCACGCCCAAGCTTCGGCGCATGCTGTGGTGACAACTTGCGATGATGAGCTCTTCCTCTTCTACCACGCCTCCCCCGGTACGCTCTGGTACCTGGGACGGCTCCGAAGTCCACGAAGACCATATCGAGTTCCTCTGCCAGACCCGTCGTCTTCCGGGCGAGGATCGCGTGCAGGTGCGCCTTGCACCGGAGGGGGAGATTTCCCCCGCCCCACAGGAGGGCGAGCGGGTCATCTTCTGCTCGCACTGCCTGCGCGGGCTGGGGCTGCCGGCGAGCAGCTTCTTTCGGTCTTTCATGGAGTTCTACGGACTCCAGCCGCACCACCTCACCCCCAACACAGTGGTGCTGCTGTCCGCCTTCGTGGCTCTGTGCGAGGGCTTCCTGGGAGTCCTCCCCACCCTCGAGCTCTGGGGGAGTTCTTCTTCTCCAAGCTCGGCACCCAGGCCGCGGGCGTGCCGGCTCAGTGCGGCGCCTTCATCGCCGTGCGAAGGACAGGAGCCGACAACCACTTCCCCTCCATTGCGCTGCTGAAGTCGGTGAAGATGTGGCAGCGGTCCTACTTCTACGTGAGGAACATCGCCACGCGGGGCGACTGGGTCAATCTGCTGGCTTTCGAAGCCGGCCCACCGGCTGGCAGACTGCCCAACTGGTCGTACCGGGCCAGGTCGCTGACGCCTGCGGGAGCCGGCGCCGTCACGCGACTCCGAGTGCTGACGCAGTCGGAGGCTCTGACTGGCCCAGACCTGCTGGCCGCCTTCGTCTCGCGCCGAGTTCTCCCACTCCAAGGCCGCCCTCACATGATATGCCAGATGAGCGGGCGCCGCGACCCGAGTCGGATGTGCACCAATGTCAGATTTCAGGTTCCGGTAGACCCTAGAGGTTTAAACACTGGGGTGCGCGCGGAGATTTCACCTCCTACCTACTTGCACCCCTCCGCCTCGCTAAGATCTAAGCAATGGAAAGAAGAACACGAATGACATAGGATTTATACTGGTTCGGGCCACCGTTATGGTGTAATACCCTACTCCAGTGTGTGGTGTGGTGGATTGCCTCTTGGGCTGGTGATGATGAACAATACAAGGAAGAACAGCCTCGCGAGGGTCTGCTCTTGGCTGGGGCGATGAACTGCTGGGAGGAGTTCAGTCACCCTTGTCTCTCTCTCTCTCTCAGCTTGCTTGCTTTCTCTTGCTTGCTTCGTCCCTGCCTGCTTCGTCTCTCCCTTTGTTCTGTGGGTGGCTGGTCCTCTTTATAGAGGCCCTGGTCCTCTTCCCAAATATCGAGCGGGAAGGGAGCCAACAATGGCGGGCTAATTTGAAGGGGGACAGCTAGTACTAGCTATCCTGACAAAAGTAGTCTTCGCCTGCACAAAGCTCTGGTGGTGACGCCGTCTTGGGCTCCACAATGACCTCCGTCTTGCAGTCCTCCTGGTCTTGGTCTTGATGCACCGAAATGGCAACCTTTGCCTGATGCCTCGGTACTCCGTGGCTGCACTTGCTCCCTTTGCACCAAAGAGGAAAGGAGGACGCTGCGCGGGCTGGCACTCGCCTGGCGCCTTCGGTCGTCATGGCTTGCGTCACGGGCACCTCGTGAGGTACCCCGCCTTGATCTCTCCGCCTCCTCGCGAGCCAGCCTGATGAGGCCGTGCCTGAGGAAGCTCCGCATCGTCCGCCCCGTGAGGCTTGACCCCTCGCGAGGGTCTTGGGTCTGTGTTGGTGAAGATGGGCCATGCTGGGCCCCCTTTGAGCCATGCTGCAGGCCACAGGCAGGCAAGTCTGGGGACCCCCGTTCCCAGAATGCCGACAGTAGCCCCCGGGCCCAAGGCGCGCCCGGACTTGGCCGTGCAGGGAGGCGGAAGGGCGAGGGCGAAGCGCCATGGGCCCTAACAGCCTGCGGCCTTTTGCGCCGCGTGGTGGTTGATTGGACGTGGGCGGCACTGCTCCCCCACGCCTTCCTGATTTTGTGCCATGCTAGGCGGACTTGTAGTTGTACACAGCCGCTCCCCTTTCTGTCGCTCGAGCGCCCTCTGTCCTTCCTCCGCTCGAACTCCAGCTTCAGTTTTCGACCCAATCTCGAACTCCCCCCCCCTTTTCCATCGCCATGGCTCCAACGAAGAAGGGGAGAGGGAAGAAACCCGTGTCTCCGCCTGGTCCGCCTCTGTTGGCGGCCACCGCCAAGGGCTTAGGCAAGGTCAGCTCGGCTCTGGCCACTATCTTCAATGAATGCGGGAGGACGACGGCTTGTCCTGCGTCCCACTCCTCCATCGACAGGACAGTCACCGAGGTCCCGTATTTCACCGACGCCCTGTGGGCGGGTCTGGTTCCTCCCTTTTCTGATTTCTTCAATGCCGTGCTTTCCCACTATCAGATCCACATGATGCATCTGGGTCCTGAATCCATCATCCTCCTTTCGGTTTTCGCCTTTGTTTGCAAGGCTATGGTGGGCATCCTTCCTTAAGTTGCCTTGCTGCGCCACTTCTTCTCGCTGCGCCTTGTCGACCCTACCCAATGCTGGGCGTGCATGAGCTTCGTTGCCACGTCTGAGACTGCGGCCTCGGGGATAGACTTCAAGATCCCCCCGCCCGCGGCTGGGTTTCGCGAGCGGTGGCTGTATGTGGACGCAGGGGTGCCCAGCCCCCTGCTAACGAAGCCAACTTCGCCTGCTGTCCCCAATTCGGGCTGGGGCCAGGAGACGCTTGAGAGCCCCCGGCTTGTCTTCGTCTGGCACCGCTTCGCGTTCTTGAGGTCGCTCGGCGTGACAGCGCCCAAGGTGGTGATGGAGTTCCTGCTACGCCGCGTTGCTCCTCTCCAACGCCACTCCTGCCGGATGTGGGCCTTCAGGGGGCACGATGATCGTATGAGGCTCCAGGAAGTGGACTTGACTCCTGAAGTGCTGAGGACAGCGCTCTTGACCCTGACTGGGGACCCCAACCCTGGCAGCATCCAGCAGGGAGGGGCCTTGCTGTACCTCTGCCAGAGCAGGGGCGATTTTGTGAAGCAGATGCCTATCTTTGATGAGTGGGGGCCGCGCCCCGCCGGCCTCCAGGGGCCTCGTGAGAACCCAGTGGTGGTGACCGCCCTTCCAGTCGGCCAAGGCGGCTCTTCCTCGAGCGGCAGAGCAGGGATGCATGAGGCGCCAGAGGCCAAGGGGGCTCCCGGCAGGGTGACGGCGCCGGGCGATGCTCATGAGGGAGCGGCTCTCGAGGCCCGTGCCGCTGAGGCTGAGGGTGACGAGCAGCTGCTCTCAGCGCTTGCGACCGAGGCCCCTCAGGCTCCGGCTACTTCCCTTGGCGAGGCGATTGGCAGCGCGCATCAGGCAGGCGCCCCTGACTCAGATTGCCTTGATGCTCCGTCTTCGTCGCAGGTTGATCCTTGCGCCCAACTCTTGGGCCGCTTCCGCGTGGACTTTGAGGCCCTCCGGAAGAGAAGGGAGGCCCTGGGCGACGATTACCCTTGTCACCTGCTGAAGGGTAGGAAGTACTTCGCCACTGATGAGTAAGCCTTCTCCTTTCCCAGCCCCCGATCCTTCTATTGCTTTTACTGACCCTTGCTCCGCAGGCCCCTTCCGGCCGAGCTCGCGGAGACGGCTGAGGTGCCGTCCCCCTAGGCTTCGCCCCCTCCATCGCCCTCAAGTGCCCCGAGCGGCAGAGCCCTTGTGGTGAGGGCGATCGTAGAGGCGGACCATCTCGAGGCGCATCGTGGCCCTGCGCACCTCGCGATCCTCTTCCGCAGGCCTTCTCGTGGCATAGCCAGCCTGCCGTGGGCTTCCCGCCTGGTCGTGGACTGCGATTGGCTGAGGCGCTCCCTGCGCTCTTCACCTGGGGACGGGCTGGCCCCAGGCCGGGCTTCTGGCGTGGTGTGCCCGGCCGTCGCGAGGGTGCCAGCCCCCAGCCCCCAGCCCGGAGGGGGGGTGCTAATTCGTGGCCCCCGACGCTTGCTTGGGGCAGATGATGGCGCGGAAGACGTGCTCGAGCGCGCTCAGGAGCGTCGCGCTCTCCGCCAAGGATTCTTTCGAAGGGCGGCTGACGCGGTAAGCCTGCTTGGTGAGGAGCTCGCTGATGAAGACGCGCGCCTTGAGGCCGAGGGCCTGTGCCTGGCTGCAGAGAGGCGCGAGCTGGAGGGTTCCATCGCCCTTGCGCGCCGTCAGCACGATCTTGACAACGCAAAGGCCAAGGCATCGCTGGTGGCCTCTCGGGAGGCTCGATCTTGGGCCGCTGAGGAGGCCCGAGAAGCTGACCGGCGGCGAACGGCGGTGGAGGAGCGGGCTCGGGAGCTCCTGGCCTGGTGCCACTCACTGGAGGAGCAGGTGGAGTTGCACGAGGCATCCCTCGCGTCGATGAAGGTGGCCTCTGGCGACTCAGCAGAGCTCCAGAAGCATGAGGAGGCACTAACGCTGGAAGCCCCCGAACGTGCCCGCGAATACGAGCGTTTGGAGACGAGGGAGCGCTTGGTGACGCAAGCGGAGGATGATGTCGCTGCATAAGAAGCCCGCGTCCTGGAGGAGGTCAGACATCGAGTGGCGATGGCGCATTTGAACCTCGAGCACGAGTTCGAGGAGAAGCTGGGGTTGATCCGGTCCGAGGCTAAAGGCAGGACTGCTGCCTTGAGAGCCAAGCTGGAGGGGGCGACACGGCAGGCCGATGCTTTCTGGTCCGCCCTTGAGGTGGCGCATGGTGAGTTAACCACCTCCCAGGCCGAGGTGCTCCTTCTTCGCCAGCGGGTGTCGGAGGCTGAGGCTGTCGCGCGCCAGAAGATGAGATACATCAGTGGCAGATCCTGGAGCATGAGCACGGCCCCATGCTCACCATGCTCCGGGAGAGAGCCAACACAGCCTTGGGCAACATCTGTGAGGCGGCTATTGGCGAGCCGCATGCAGTCAACTACGCTGGAAATCTTCAGTTCTTCACTAACGTGGTGACGCAGCTAGAGGTGCGGTCGGCCAGGGCTGACAGGTTGGTGGAGGAGAGGAGCCGCGCCCTTCTCGGGCGTGCCTTTTCTCGCGTCTTCAGCCATCTCCAGGACATGGATCCCCACTTCGATTTCGACGCCGCCATCGCCCCAGTCCCCCAGGCCGTCCGAGGCGACCTGGCGCGCTGGGTGGAAGACAATGTGGATGCTCTTGTCAGGGCCTTCGCTTCAGACAACGACGGCGTGGTCGTGGCTGCCGACGAGGGCGGTGCGGCTCACGACCCTGACGCCGCTGGCGGCGATGCGGACAGCGATGGCGAGTTCAGCGGCGCCAGCAGCGGCTCGGGTGGTGCTCTTGAGGACGCATTGGGGGATTTATCCGACTGATTGTGCATCGTTCCTACTTCCTTGCCCTGCATGAATAGAACTCAGGTTTTGGCCTGATGGAGGTGAGAGCATTTGGGAGGGGGAGCCCCTTATGTAAAACTTGTGTTCATCGTATTAGTAGTCGCTACATTGCCCATGCGCCCGCGCCAAGTGGTTGGCTTAAGCGACGCGCTGGTCGGCTAGTTTACCTTGGTCCTGTGCTGGCCCTGAGGCAGCCTGTGGGAGGTTGTGGTGTCCTGAGTGCTCCCTGACTGGATCCGTAGGACCTGTAGCAAAACACCCTCCTGAGAGGACGCGGCGGCGGCAGTCTGGGCTGCACGCAAGCTAGGCCTGACCCGGCTCATGAGGGGCTCACGAGGGGAGGCAGCTGAGGCGAAGTGGTAACCAAAACGCGAGAAACTGCTCGAACGAGACTAAGCACCCCTTCCCCGAACACATGCAAATCTCAAATTCGAATCCAACTTGAATCCAGCGGGGGAAAATGACAACCAAAGGGAGAAGCAACGAAAGCAGACAAAAGGCCGCGTCCAGCACCTAATCTAGTCTTGGACATCTTCTCACCAGCGCGGAGCTAAGTGCTGCCACTGGGCATGGGAGGGAGCCCCAGGGCCTGAGGCCGGCACCCCTGAGACTCCGGGGCGTGTATAGCCCCACTCATTATTACGTGAGAGTGTCACGGGGCGGCGAGCTTCACAGGCACTGGGCCTTCTTCACAGGTACTGGCCTTGCTTCATATCGCCAGATGAGGGCCCCGCCTTGCGCCACACTCTAGTGCCATCAACGACGACCAGAAACCAGGACGCCGCCGATGGGCTAGAGCGGTCGCTAGCGGTTCCCCCGATGACCACAGGTCCTCCGCCAGGGGCAGGCCCTGAGGCACCTCCCCAGCATAGGGCCTACCTCCTGAGAACACCTTGCTCCGAACGCCGCGGTGGTGATGTCGGATCTCGGCCCCTTTCCTGCAGCCCCCTGCGCCCTCCTCTCGAGGGGTAGGAGACTGCGGGGGCGGGGCAGTTGCTCACTGTGGCGACCTGCACCTCCTGCGATCCATGGTTAGCGTATGCCTGCTCCTGAAGAATTAGCGGTACCCGATAATCGTTGCCTCCAGCGTGGCCAGCGGGACCGTCCCGGGGCTCCTGGAAAGGTTCAACTTCTAGTGCCTCGTCCCCCCAGCTTGGGCTGAGGAGCGAGCCTTGTTCGCTCTCGTGAGGGTGTCCTTGGTCCATCATGAGGGGCACGTATTCTTTTGGCGCTGTCATCCCGAAGGCCACGCCGTAGTGCTCCGCGTGCCACGCGGTCCTACCTGACGCGCCCACCGTGGGGTGACAGCGCGGCTGTCCACTGGGGCCACGGGTCGCGTCGAGTCCTTCGTCTTCACGGACCGGGAGCGGGGGCAGCGCCGCCGCCGGTCCGGTGCTGACAGCTTCGCTGGTGTTGGAGTAGCCTTGGAGCCCGCGGGCGCGCGTGGAGCCCCCGCGCGGGCCGCCCTGGGCTTGAGATGGGAGCTGGGTGCAGAAGGGGTGAGCCCCCGAGGCGGCGAAGCCCAGGAGCTCTACCACCCGTTCCAGCAGAACGTCACTGCCGCCCTCCAGCAGCCTGCACTACAGCAGCTCTCGGGCCACCGTGAGCGCGGCCCTCGAGTTCGCCAGCTCCCGGCGGTTGTACGGTGCCGTGGCCGCGACATGATTGGAGGCCCTTGCTGCCGACCGCGCCTGCCGCGGTGTGAGAGCTGTTGAAGCCTATCTGCGTCGCCCGCGGCCCACAGCGCCCTGCGGACCGCGAGCTGCCTGGGGCACGGGGTCACCCGAGGCGAGCGGCTCTGCGCGAGTGGGCCACGCCGCCCATGGATCTGGGTTTCCCGCCTGGTCACCGGACATGGTGATGACGACGCGATGGGGCACAAAGCGGTAAAAGGTGGATTCCGGCGCATCCCTACCTGGCGCGCCAAATGTCGGATTTCGAGTTCCGGCAGACCCTAGAGGTTCGAACACTGGGGTGCGCGCGGAGATTTTGCCTCCTACCTACTTGCACCCCTCCGCCTCGCTAAGATCTAAGCAATGGAAAGAACAACACGAATGCCACAGGATTTATACTGGTTCGGGCCACCGTTGTGGTGTAATACCCTACTCCAGTGTGTGGTGTGGTGGATTGTCTCTTGGGCTGGTGATGATGAACAATACAAGGAAGAACAGCCTCGCGAGGGTCTGCTCTTGGCTGGGGCGATGAACTGCTGGGAGGAGTTCAGTCACCCTTGTCTCTCTCTCTCTCTCTCTCAGCTTGCTTGCTTTCTCTTGCTTGCTTCGTCCCTGCCTGCTTCGTCTCTCCCTTTGTTCTGTGGGTGGCTGGTCCTATTTATAGAGGCCCTGGTCCTCTTCCCAAATATCGAGCGGGAAGGGAGCCAACAATGGCGGGCTAATTTGAAGGGGGACAACTAGTACTAGCTATCCTGACAAAAGTAGTCTTCGCCTGCACAAAGCTCTGGTGGTGACGCCGTCTTGGGCTCCACAATGACCTCCGTCTTGCAGTCCTCCTGGTCTTCGTCTTGATGCACCGAAATGGCAACCTTTGCCTGATGCCTCGGTACTCCGCGGCTGCGCTTGCTCCCTTTGCACCAAAGAGGAAAGGAGGACGCTGCGCGGGCTGGCACCCGCCTGGCGCCTTCGGTCGTCATGGCTTGTGTCACGGGCACCTCGTGAGGTACCCCACCTTGATCTCTCCGCCTCCTCGCGAGCCAGCCTGATGAGGCCGTGCCTGAGGAAGCTCCGTGTCGTCTGCCCCGTGAGGCTTGGCCCCTCGCGAGGGTCTTGGGTCTGTGTTGGTGAAGATGGGCCATGCTGGGCCCCCTTTGAGCCACGCCGCAGGCCGCAGGAAGGCAAGTCTGGGGACCCCCGTTCCCAGAACACCGACAACCAAGGACATGCCTCATGAAGAGGTGGCCCACATGGTGAACTATCTTTCGGACAGCAGACTCCTAGAGGACTGGCGATTCGGCAGGGAGCCGTACTCCCGCGCCAACCCCCCGCCCGTGGTGAGTCGCCTTTCTTTTCTTTCCTTTAGATCGTCTTCTTCTTGCCGAGTTTTGTTCTAATCAGTCGGCTCTTGGTTAGAATCCCCTTCTTCACCCGCCAGCCGGCACCTCAGGGCCGGCCCGTGAGTTCGTTGCCGACCGGGCAGAAAGCGACGTCGACGACCCCGATCTGGGGCGGCGGCTCTGGAAGACGACACAGAGGGAGGAGGATGGACGACAGGCGACTTCAGGCCCTCGGCGACCTTCGCCGACTGGCTTGAAGACGACGCCGAGGGAGGGGTCGCCCCTCGCCATCGGCCAGGGGCCAGCCAGTCGGGCGCGGGCTCTTCTGCCGCGTCGGGCGCTCCAGTCGGCGGGAAGAAGCGCCGGGCTGCACCGACTTTGTTCGACAGCCGGTCGAAGAAGCCCAACGGCTCGGCCGCGGCGACCCGGCGGGACGAGGCAGCCGCGAAGGCCATTCGCTTCCGTAATAAAGTGAAGAAGCCGCCGTTGGTCTCTGCGTAAGTATTCCGTCTTCAGAGTTTTATTCTCTCTTCGTGCTTTGTCTGAGTCTCTGCTCGCCCCTCTTGCTTCAGGGCTCCCCTCTCTCTGGAGCGGGTTGCAGCCGCCTCCGTCATGGGGTCAGCGGAGACGCCCGCCACCACTCGGCGGATAGACCCCGCTGCCGACCTCCGGGAGGCGACGGAGCAGAATGCGCAGGAGAAGCACAATGAAGAAGAAGCCCTCCGCCTGGAGAAGGCGGAGGCCGACAGGGCGGAGGCCTCCGCCAAGAAAAAACTAGCGGAGGCCAAAGCCGCCGCCGCGGCGAAGCAGCAGGCCGAGGAAGCCGCACGCCGCCAGGCGGCCTTGCTTGTTACCCCACTGAACTCTGTGCCGCCGCCGTCGGAGTTCACGGGGCAGACTGGAGGAGCCGGCGGGGAGAACCTCGTCGAGGAGAGGGAAAGCGGCGAGCCCTCTACTCCGGGCGCGAACGTTCCGTCGCCGCCTCCGCTGCTATCTGAAGGCGTGCGAGGCGAGCGGCCAGCGGGCTCTCCGGTGCCGCCGACCGAAGACGAGGCCGTGGCGAGGCTACTCCTCCAGGTCGGCTCGCCAGCGTGCTGTCTTCGGGAGAAGGCGACTTCGGCACCCCGCCCCCTGGAAGCGGGCACCGCCAGCTCGGCGGCTCCAGACGGCGAGGCGACAAGCGCCGCACCCATTGGGTGGGTGCGGGGAGGCAGCACAGGGCCGCTGAACCGGGCGCTCCTGGACGTCCAGGCGAAGCTCCGCGCTGAGGGCGACGCCCTCCAGAGTTGCACCAAGGCGTTCCTGGCCTCACGGGCGGCCGTCCGGGTATGTTTTTTCTTTGGGCCTTTGTTTTCCTTGTTCCTCTCTGTGGGGGCGCGCCAGCGCACCCACTGGGTGTAGTCCCCGAGTTTCGGGCCGGCTGCTGAGCAGGCGGCCCGGAACTTCCAATTGATGAACTTCTGGGTACTATCTTTGTCTGAAATGCTTGTCGCAGGATTACCATAACCTCCGCGTCACTGCCTTCAACCGTAATGTTGAAGAGCTGGGCAAGCGGGCCGCCGACTTGGCGGAGAGCTGGAGTAAGTCCCTCTTTTTCTTCTCTACGGGGGCGCGCTGGCGCACCCGCGGGCTATAGTCCCCGAGATTAGGGCCGACTACTGAGCAGTCGAGCCGGATCTGCCCGGCGACCTACTTTATTGACGATTGTTGTCTTTCTTCCTTTCCTTCAGGAGCCAACGCTGCTCTTCAGCAGCAGCTGAGTGAGGCCAACTCCGCCCTGCACGCGAAGGGGGAGGAGTGCAGCAGGCTCGCCACAGAGCGCGATCTGCTGGCCGCTCAGTTGGCAGAGTAGAAGGCACTGCTTGTGAAGTCTTAGAAGGACGAAGAGGAGGCGGAAACCGCCCTCTTGGCCGAGTTTGCGAGCGAGCGCTCCTCCTGGTCTGACAAGGAGGCGCTGCTGTCCTCCGGCTTCCACGAGATTGAAGACATCGTTGATGGTGAGTCTCTTTATTTTCTTTCTTCGAGCTGTTGACTTAGATCATGCCGACGCCTGGTTTTTGACTTGCTTCTTCGTTTCTTTGTGTCTTTGCAAACTTCTTCCCTGGGTAGTCGCAGGCCGCCATCCAAGCCATCGAGGCCGATCGTGTGAGTCGGAGGGCGGAGGGCGCCGAGATCGCCTGCGATGCCCCCCGAACCCTTGATGAGCACATCTTGAGTATCGAGGCTCGTCTCCGGCCGGCTCACCGGTTGTTGCGCCGGCTTCAGCGCGTCGGTGCCCAGGCGATCTCCGCCCTTTTGCCGGATATGCAGGCTCCGCGCACCCCCATCTTGACGGCCAACTGGTTGGAGGTCGTGGCTGGTCGCCTCGAGGCCTGGAAGGGCTCTTCGGCCCGGGCTGGGGCGCGCCGGGCCTTGGAGTTCATCAAGGCGTGGTACCCGAGGCTGGATCTAGACCGGTTGGCCACGCTCCGGTCGGAGGCCCAGCCGGAGCTGGCGGCTGCGGAAGACGCCCTCGTCAAACGTGCCGTGGCGATCGCCGAGTACACCGACTCCAGCATCTTCGTCCCCGAGCGGTCTGAAGACGGCGAGGAGGTCCCGCCGGAGTGGTTTGGGATGAACCCTGACTACGGTGAAGACTCGGCGGAGGTGATCGGCTCCAGCGTCAAGGAGGAAGACGAGGCGGAGGATGAGGGCGAGGCGGAGGCACCAGAAGACGGAGCAGACGGCCAACCTCAGCCCGACCGCGCCTCCAGCAATGAGCCGCGTGCGACCGACTTGACTGCTGCCGGAGGTGATCAAGCCGAGACTAGCCGGCCGACCGCCCCGACACCTGACACTGGCGCCTCCTCCGGCCCCCCGAATCCGTCTGCCGCCTCCTGAGCTGCCGCTGTGTCTTTTGTTTTATCTGCTTCAGTAGTCTTTTGAAGAACTTGTTAATTCGCACAATTCCACCCGCGGGGTGTATTTTGAACCTCTGCTTGACAATTCGGCCAAGGGCCTATGTTATGTAAATTTATATATCTATCCTTTCTTGCTCATTGTTCTTTTGGCTGTTTTCCTTTGCTGCTTTCCCCTAGTTGCCTGCCTTGCCAATCGGACAGCCGCTCTGAAGACTGTTGCTGGATCAAGTGCTAGGCTACTTTGGGAAAGCAAGTACTTAGCCGATTTCAAGATTCTTTGAGCAAGTTGGATAGAAAACGACAATCTGACTATCCGAGAATCAGTTTGCGAGAAAGGCTGGAAGCCGTCTTGAGCTATGTTTTATGCTTTGAGTCCTTAGCCATTTTTCCTGCGAGCACCCATTCTACCTTACCTCTGTCCACCGCACAGTCGCTCTGCGAGCTGCGGCTTCTGACAGAAGATGGCTTAGATGCTACACACTACTTGTCCGGCTGCAGGAAGCATTTCATAGTGCAAGGCGGCAAGTCCCCGGGCCGACTTATCGAGCCCGGTGCCAAAAGGTATGACAAAGAGTAACATACTTGTAGGCATTTTTATCATACAGACAAAAGAGGGCAGTCCCCGAGCTCGTCTCGGGGGCCCCGAAGTCTTGATACTTAAATACAAAAGGTAGCGTGATACATACTGCATCAACTGTAAAATCTTCGGAGGAGATTTGCATTCCATGGCCGTTCTGTCTCCTTGCCAGAGTCGTCCCTCTTGCGTGCTCGGGGCTTCTGAGCGTCGATCAGGTAGTAGGAATCGTTGCCCAGTACTTTGCTGATGATGAAAGGGCCTTCCCAAGGCGCCGACAGCTTGTGCTGGCCGGCTGTTCGCTGGATCAGCCGGAGCACAAGGTCGCCTTCTTGGAAAGATCTTGGCTTGCCTTCCTGTTGTGGTATCGGCGCAGGCTCTGCTGGTAGATGCTGGACCGGCTGAGTGCTAACAGCCGGCCCTCTTCCAGCAGATCGACGTCGTCTTGCCGTGCTTCTTCTGCTTCCTCCTCGGTGTACATGGTGACTCGTGGGGAGTCAAACTCTATGTCCGTTGGGATGACGGCTTCGGCACCGTAGACGAGGAAGAAGGGCGTGAAGCTGGTTGACTTGTTTGGAGTCGTGCGCAGACTCCAGAGGACGGCTGGCAGCTCGTCGAGCCAGCAGCCAACCGAGCGCTCCAGAGGCTCGATCAACCGAGGCTTGATGCCGGACAGGATGAGGCCATTTTCTCGCTCCACTTGTCCGTTTGACTGCGGGTGGGCGACGGACGCTAGGTCCAGTCGGATGCCTTGTGTTGCGCAGAAACGAGCCAAGGCGCCTTTGGCAAAATTTGTGCCGTTGTCGGTGATGATGCTGTGTGGTATGCCGTATCGAATTGTGATATCGGTGATAAAGGTCACGGCAGTCGGACCATTCAGTTTCTTAATTGGCTTCACTTCCACCCACTTGGTGAACTTGTCCACTGCGACAAGTAGGTGAGTTAAACCACCTCGTGCTGTATTGAATGGTCCCACCATGTCTAGACCCCTAACTGCGAAGGGCCAGGCAATGGGGATGGTCTTGAGCGTGGAAGCCGGCTGGTGCGGCTTGGAGCTGAACTTCTGGCACCCTTTGCATTTTTGGACCAACTCCTTGGCCTCTTCCAAGGCAGTCGGCCAAAAGAAACCGTGCCAAAAAGCTTTGGCGACGAGTGCTCTTGAAGCCGCATGGTGGCCGCATTCGCCCTAATGGATGTCTTTGAGGATCGCCTGGCCTTGCTCTGGCTCTACGCAGCGCTGGTAGACACCAGTGATGCTGCGCCTGACCAGCTCTCTGTTGATTATGGTATAGGCTGCCGCTCGGCGCTGTACTTGCCGAGCTGAGGTTTCTTCAGTTGGTAGCTCTTTGTTCACCAGGAATTTGAGGATGGGCTGGGCCCATGAGGGTGTTGCTATTTCTTCAACTACAAGAACTGCGACTTGGACGAGGGCGGCTGGGCTGGGAGGCGGCGGGTTGGAGTCAATAGCCGCTTGCTGGGTTGATGAAGTCCCCAGGCCGATTGGCGTGGTCCTTGGGCCGAGTTCTGGAATCTTTGAGTCCGCCACCGCAGTCCCCGGGCCGGGCTCGGCCGTGGCGGCTTTGGAGTCATCCGCCAAAGTCCCCGTTCTGACTGCCGGAGCTCTGGAGTCGGATCCGCCGTCTTCGGGAGGAGCCGACACAAAAATGGAGTCTGATTCCGGTGAAGGTTTGATAGATGGCTTGAGGAGGCGTTGCAGGGCGACGCCAGAGGGTATTGCCTAGCGGGTAGAGCCGATTCGGGCCAAGGCGTCTGCTTGGTCGTTGTCATTTCTTGGCACATGGAGGAACTCGCACCCTTCGAAATACCCGCTGAGTTGCTGCACAAGGAAACGATAGCTTGCCATGTTTGCGTCTTTCGCGTCCCAGTCGCCAGATGACTGTTGGACCACTAAGTCTGAGTCGCCATAACACAAGATCCGTTGGATGCCAAGTTCTTTGGCAAGCCGGAGCCCGTGAATGAGCGCCTCGTACTCGGCAACGTTGTTGGAGGCGGCAAAATGGATTTGCAGTGCATATTTGAGCTTGTCGCCTTTAGGAGAGGTGAGGACGACGCCGGCTCCCAAGCCAGTGCGCATCTTGGAGCCGTCGAAGTGCATCCGCCAATGGGTGGAGTCAGGTGCTGGAGGCAGGTACTGGGTCTCAGCCCAATCGACGAGGAAGTCAGCCAGTGCTTGTGACTTGATAGCGGTGTGGGGCTGGTAGTAGATGGTGTAGGGAGCCAGCTCTATGGCCCACTTGGCCACTCGACCAGAGGCATCTCGACTACCGATGATCTTGGCAAGCGGAGCCGTGCAGACCACTGTGATTGGATGCTCTTGAAAGTAAGGCTTCAACTTCTTGGCAGCAAAATGCACGCCATAGCACATCTTCTTGTAGTGGGGGTAGTTCTGCTTGGAGGTCAACTGTACCTCGCTCAAGTAATATACTGGTCTCTGGACCGGTAGCGCCTTGCCTTCCTCCTTGCGCTCTACTACAATGACTGTGTTGACCACTCGGCTGGTGGCAGCGATGTACAGGAGCATAGGTTCCTTGGGAGTCGGAGCCGCCAGGACGGGTGGAGTAGTCAGCATCTTCTTCAATTGATGGAAAGCTTCGTCCGCTTTATGGTTCCACTCGAAAAAAGTGGTCTTCTTCATGAGTTGGTATAAGGGGAGAGCTTTCTCGCCCAGCCGACTGATGAATCGGCTGATGGATGCCAAGCAGCCGGTGAATTTCTGCACATCCAGCAGTCGGCCGGGTACCTTCATTCTCTCGATGGCCTTGATTTTTACTGGGTTGCATTCTATGCCGCGTTCAGAGACCAGGAAACCTAGCAGCTGGCCGGCTGGTACTCCGAAGACACACTTCTCGGGATTGAGCTTGATTTGGAACCGGCGCAGGTTCTCAAAGGTCTCCTTGAGGTCTTCCAGCAATGTTCCTCGCTTTTCGTCTTCACCACCACGCCGTCCACGTAAACGTGGGCGTTTCTGCCGAGTTGCTTGAGGAGACACTTCTGCATGCAACGCTGAAAGGTGGTGCCGGCATTCCCCAAGCTGAACCTCAAGGTGAGGTAGCAGAATGCTCCAAACGGCGTGATGAAGGCGGTCTTCAATCTGCCAGCCGGGTTCAGCTTGATCTGGTGATACCCTGAGTATGCATCCAAGAAGCTCAATAGCTCGCATCCGGCTGTGGAGTCTATCACCTGATCGATTCTTGGTAGAGCAAATGGGTCTTTGGGGCAGGCCTTGTTGAGGCTCGTGTTGTCAATACACATTCGCCACTGCTTGTTCTTCTTTAGCACCAGGACCGGGTTTGCCAGCCACTCCAGAAAGGAAACTTCCATAATGAAGCCGGCTGCCAGGAGTTAGGCTATCTCTTCTCCGACGACTCTTCTCTTCTCTTCTGATAAGCGGCGCAGGGGCTGCCTGACCGGCTTTGCATCAGATCGGACATGTAACTTGTGCTCGGCGAAATCTGTCGGTACACCTGGCATGTCTTTGGGAGACCATGCGAAGATGTCCCGATTCTCACGGAGGAAATCGACGAGCTCGCCTTCATATTTGCTGTCGAGGTTTGCACCTACGACTGCGTACCTCTCTGGGTGATCTGGATCCAAGGGTATCTTCTGTGTCTCTTTGGCCGGTTTGAACGAACCCTCAGCTTCCGACTCCTTTGGTTCGGCCGATAACTCCGGCTGCTTGCCGTCCATCGCCACAACTCATTCAAGGAGCCGTTTCTCGGCTGCCACTACCAGGGACTCGGCCAGCCGACTGCTCTCAGGGGTGCAAGCAGACAACTTCCGGTAGTCGCCTGCCACAGTCAGAATTCCCCTGGAACTGGGCATCTTCATCTTGAGGTAAGCATAGTGGGGGACCGCCATGAATTTGGCCAAGGCGGGTCGGCCAAGTAGCGCATGGTACGGGCTCTCAAGGTCCACCACCTCAAACCATACAGACTCTCTTCGGAAGTGATCTTTGTCCCCAAAGAGGACGTCAATCAGGATCTTGCCAATTGGTGAGCAGGACAGCCCAGGGACAATGCCATGGAACACAGTCCGGCTATTCTGAAGCTGTCTTTGCTTGATTCCCAACTTCTCCATGGTGTCGTTGTACAGGATATTGATGCTGCTGCCGCCGTCTATCAGAACTCGCGAGAAATGCGCGGCCCGCTTATCCATGGCAAAGGTGGCGTCCAGGACCAAGGCGTAGGAGCCCGGGCTCGGCATCACTTCTGGGTGGTCAGCCCTGCTCCAGCTGATGGGCTTCTCGGACCAGTGCATGAACTCTGGCGTCTCTGAGGCTACCGCTTTCACCTCTTGTTGCTGCAGCCACCTGCTGCGCCGATCATCAGCCATACTGGTGAACACCACATAGGCCCCATGCTCTTCAGGGTATTCGTCTTGTACTGCGCCGACTGGCCTGACTGTCGGCTGCTGGGGCGGAGGCGGCTGCCCAGCAGGCGGGGGAGCCTGGAGGCCATCTCCCTTGGCAATCCTGGTGAGCCAGTGGCACTTCCGGGTGGTGTGATTTGACGGCTTCGCGCCGCTGTGGAACTTGCAAGGTCCATCCAAGGTCTTCTCATAGGAGAAGGCCGGCAACCAGTTCGGCTTGCCGCCTTTCTGTCGCTTGGGCGGAGGCTGCTCTTCCGGCTGGTGGGCTTCGACGGTCGCGACCTGCCGGCTGCTGGAAGCCGGCTGCGGGGCCTTGCGCTTGCGGTCGCCCTGCTGTTGTCGCCGGCCGGCGTCTGCCGCCGGAGTTCTTGGAGCTTGAGGAGCCACTTTGCTGGCTGTGCTGATTTGAATTTCTGCCTTCATGGAGGAGTCGGCCGTAGCGTACTTGTCTGCTATGATCAGCAGCTCGTTGAGGGTTTCTGGCTCGTCGCAGAGGAGCTTGTGCTTAAGGAGGGTGCCTTCTCGGCACCCGGCTGTGAAGTACTCGATGGCCTGCACCTCGTGTACGCCCTCGCAGGAGTTCCGGAGCTCAGCCCAACGCGTGAGGTAATCGCGGGTCGACTCGTCAGGACCTTGCACGCACAAGGAGAGCTAACGAGGCTTGGGAGGGCGCTTGTACGTGCTGGTGAAGTTGCGGACGAACGCTTCGGTGAAGTCGACCCAGCTGTTGATGCTGCGGGGCTTCAAGCTGTTCAGCCATGTCCGGGCCGTGCCCTGGAGCATTAGCAGAACGTACTTTACGGCGACACGCTTGTTGCTGTTTGCTATGCTGACAGCCGTGGAGTAGTCGACTAGCCAGTCTTCTGGCTTCACGGAGCCGGTATACTTGGGCGTGTCTCTTGGGAGTGTGAACCCTCTGGGAAAGGGCTCGTCCCGAATGCGGGGCCTGAAACAAGGCGGACCCAGCTCATCTTCTTCCTCCAGTGCCAAGGACCGGTGAAGTCGGTCGATCCGGAGGCGGGCGTCGTTCTCTCCAACTCCCTCTCGGCGGCCAAGGCGGTCACTGAGAGTCGGATGATCAACAGGCGGCAGGGAGACTCGCCTCTCCTTGCGGGGAGGGGGAGGCGGACAGTCGTCCCGTCATTCCACTGCTCTCGGGCGGCCATCTCGGTCGCGCTCTATGGTAATCCGAGTCCGACTGTGGCTGACAGCCGGCTCCTTGTCCTTTCTTCCTCGGGCGCCGCCAGTCGGCGTCCGAGACGTCGCGCCTTGATCTCGGTGTGGGTCATCGTTTGGCCGCAGCAGTGCCTCCGTGCGGCAGCCGGCCTCGTTCTGCGTGGCGGCCGCGTCGAGGAGCCGCTGGACTCGCTCCATCATGAGGTGGCGTTCTTCACCCTCGAATTGTCCAGCTCATCCGCCGCTTCCTGGGCGGCTCGGATGTTCTCCGCTGGTGTGGCGTATATGGGGCGGCTAGCCCCAAACAGGCTGGCGATGGCTACGCCGCGCTGTTGGACCGCACCAAGGCAGCTGGGCCCTGCCGGGGCCGGCGAAGTGCCAACAGCGCGATCCATCTCCCGCTGGTAAGCTTCTGACAAGCTTCTCATTCTAGCCAGCTTCTTCGCGCCGTCAATGAGCTGAAGGCGGCGCGCTTCTAATGTCTCTGCGGCGGCATCTTCCGGAATGGGCCCGGCTAGGTCTTGAAGCGCCGCGCCGAGCGAGTCAGGCGCTCCTCCGCCGGGGAACTCGTCATGACCGATGACTAGCACCTCAGTGACGGTGCTTCCGTCGCTTTCTGTGTGGGGGAGAGGTTCGTCGTAGACCACCACGTTGGTGGGGAACGCGTCGAGCGATGCAGTGTCAGAGTCGACCAGCATCGGGTGGTTGGAGCCTACGGACTCCAAGTCTACGGCAGGCTCGCCAGAGACGTGGAGTTGATCGAGGAGGCCCACGAGGAGGTTCTCGGGGCCGCCCGCGCCTGCGTCGGTCGCAGGTTCGTCGGAGAGGCGGACCTCGCCGAAAAGTTCGGCCAAGGAGCTGGCTGCGCAGGCGATCTCAACACCGTGCAGCGCGTCGACGTAAACTTCTTCTGGCGTGCCTGGCTGGCTGCGCTCGCCAGGGAGGAAAAGGGTTCCCATCCAGAACAGATCTCCGGACGGCGGTGCACCTAGCCCCACGGTGGGCGCCAAATGTCGGGGGTTTGGTGCGACATATGCCAATGGATGGCTTATCATGGTAGGGGCGAGTAGAACGCCGCCGGTGCCTGGAAACAGGATGAGGCGAAGACATGCACGCCGGCGAATCTTACCCAGCTTCAGGGCTCTCTGTGGAGATAACACCCCTAATGCTGCTCTGCGGGGTCTCCGCAAGATCACTATGGTCAGGTGATTAGACGGTTGCTCCTTGAGCTGTATCGGGTGGTAGGAGAGGGCAAGGCTAGCTCCCTCCTATTTGGTATGGTCTAGAACTACTGGATGCCAACCCTTTGCATGGGTGCCCTGGGGGGTTTATATAGGCCTACCCCCCAGGGGTACAATGGTAAGGTGACTGGGCACGGGCCCAACCGTCAGTGTCTCCGACCTCCGACTTCTCCGCCGACTGCTGGGGCCCGCCGACTGGTGGGCCCCGCTGACTGGTCTGGTATGGAGCCGACAGGCCGCGTCCGCCGCGGGCGGGTCTTGCCGGCTGCTGATTACTGTAGTCGTGCTCCTGATGATGCAAGCTTGGTCATGGGGTCGTGGCAACAGCCCCGCCGCCTTGCGGGCGATCACTGTGGCCACTCCCCATCTCTTCTTGATTAATGGCGTGTGGGCCCCGGGGGAGGGCTCGGCCGACTCCCTCGGGTCGACTCCCGTTGGGTCCGACTGGTGATTCTCCCGCCGTCTCCCGAGGTCTCGCTGACTGGTGGGTCCTGCTGCCTCCGGGCCGTACAGACAAGCCGTCGTGGGCGCAGGACCGGGTACAGTGGTGCTGATGTCAGGGCCGGCTAGGCAACAGTGCCACGCTGCAGGGAGATCTTCCCAAGTATGGCGCGTTGTAGCCATGCCTGCCCTTGGTAAGGGGCGAGGAGTGGGCTTCATTGTAGCCACGCCCCTGCCCCGTCCCCCTCGATGAGGTCACGGTTTGTTGGAGTCGCCGGCCGACTCCCCAAAGCCGGCTTCTCTGGAAGTCGTCCTTGGGACTCGTCCGTGAGTGGGCAGTCGGCCGCCTTGCCGTAGACTCCCCAGGAGGCGGCTCTTCGCCCTGTGGTCTTGAGGGGCGCAGCCTACCTCGATGTCTTGAAAGGTCATGGGGCTCGGGTTGGCCTACCTGTGGCCCATTACTCCGACACCGCTGCATCTCCGTACAACCCCAACTATTACTATGGATATCCGCCAGGCCAGCCGTGTCCATAGACCAACTTAGGCCAAAAGCCTAAGCTTGGGGGAATTCCAGCTTAGTCCAATGCATGTGCACTATTATTATTATTCACATCGTTCGGTCGTGCAAGTGAAAGGCAATTATGACGATATATGATGGACTGACTGAGATGAGAAAAGCTGGTATGAACTCGACCTCTCTTGTTTTTGTAAATATGATTAGTTCATCATTCCTGATTCAGCCTATTATGAATAAACATGTTTGCAATGACAACTAGAGATCATAGTTTCTTGTGCCATGCTTGATTAGCTAGGAGCTCATAATGGTTTAACTTGCATGCCACTCTGAATGATTTAAGTGACTTGACTTGGCACATGTTCACTCATGTAGTTGAAACAAAATCAACATAGCCTTCACGATATTCATGTTCATGGTGGATTATATCCTACTCATGCTTGCATTCGGTGTTGATTAACTTTAATGCATGTTCATGACTGTTGTCGCTGTCTAGCTAGTCGCTTCCCAGTCTTTTGCTAGCCTTCACCTGTACTAAGCGGGAATAATGCTTGTGCATCCAACTCCATAAACCCCAAAGTTATTCCATATGAGTCCACCATACCTACCTATATACGGTATCTACCTGCCGTTCCAAGTAAATTTGTATGTGCCAAACTCTAAACCTTCAAATAAATATCCTGTTTTGTATGCTCGAATAGCTCATGTATCAACTAGGGTTGTCCGTACCTTCCATGTTAGGCGGGTTATTCTCAAAAGGAGTGGACTCCGCTCCTCACTCACAAGAAAATGGCTGGTCACCGGGATGCCCAGTCCCATGCTTTATGGAAATCAAATCAAAATAATTGCAAACAAAACTCCCCATGGGACTCTTGTTAGTTGGAGGCACTCGTTGTTTCAAGCAAGCCATGGATTGATGCTTGTAGGTGGAGGGGAGTATAAACTTTACCATTCTGTTTGGGAACCGCCTATAATGTGTGTAGCATGGAAGATATCGCCATCTCTTGGTTGTTATGTTGATAATGAAAGTATATCGCTCAAAATATTATTCATCTCTATTTCAAAACCGAGCTCTGGCACCTCTACAAATCCCTGCTTCCCTCTGCGAAGGGCCTATCTATTTACTTTCATGTTGAGTTGTCATCCTCTTATTAAAAAGCACCAGTTGGAGAGCACCACTGTCATTTGCATTCATTACTGTTAGTTTACATTGAGTATGACTTGACTGGATCTCTTTTACCATGAATTACAATGTCTAGTCAGTCCTTGATCTTTAAAGGTGCTCTGCATTTATGTTTTGCGGTCTTAGAAAGGGCTAGCGAGATACCATCTTGTTATATCATATTATGATTGTTTTGAGAAAGTGTTGTCATCCGAGATTTATTGTTATTTATTGCTAGTTGATTAGGCTATTGATATGAGTAAACATGAGACCTATGCATTATTGTGAATATGGTCAGTTCATAATCTTTGCTGAAAACTTGAATGCTGGCTTTACATATTTACAACAACAAGAGCAAACAGAGTTTGTAAAAGTTTTTCTTTATCACTTTCAGTTTATCAACTAAATTGCTTGAGGACAAGCAAAGGTTTAAGCTTGGGGGAGTTGATACGTCTCCGCCGTATCTACTTTTCCAAACACTTTTGCCCTTGTTTTGGACTCTAACTTGCATGATTTGAATGGAACTAACCCGGACTGACGCTGTTTTTAGCAGAATTGCCATGGTGTTATTTATGTGCGGAAACAAAAGTTCTCGAAATGACCCAAAACTTCACGGAACGTCTATTTGGAAATAATAAAAAATCCTTGCAAAAGATGAAGACCACGGGGCCGACACCCTAGCCACAAGGGTGGGGGCGCGGCCCCCTACCTCGTGGGCCCCCCTGGAGCTCCTCCAACCTCGACTCCAACTCTATATATTTGCTTTTGAGGGGAAAAAAAATAAGAGAGAAGGATTCATCGCGTTTTACGATACGGAGCCGCCGCCAGGCCCTAAAACCTCTCGGGAGGGCTGATCTGGAGTCCGTTCGGGGCTCCGGAGAGGGGAATCCGTCGCCATCGTCATCATCAACCTTCCTCCATCACCAATTTCATGATGCTCACCGCCGTGCGTGAGTAATTCCATCGTAGGCTTGCTGGACGGCGATGGGTTGGATGAGATTTATCATGTAATTGAGTTAGTTTTGTTAGGGTTTGATCCCTAGTATCCACTATGTTCTGAGATTGATGTTGCTATGACTTTGCTATGCTTAATGCTTGTCACTAGGGCCCGAGTGCCATGACTATAGATCTGAACCTATTATGTTTTCATCTATATATGAGAGTTCTTGATCCTATCTTGCAAGTCTATAGTCACCTATTATGTGTTATGATCCGTTAACCCCGAAGTGACAATAATCGGGATACTTACCGGTGATGACCGTAGTTTGAGGAGTTCATGTATTCACTATGTGTTAATGCTTTGGTCCGGTACTCTATTAAAAGGAGGCCTTAATATCCCTTAGTTTCCGCTAGGACCCCGCTACCACAGGAGGGTAGGACAAAAGATGTCATGCAAGTTCTTTTCCATAAGCACGTATGACTATATTCGGAATACATGCCTACATTACATTGATGAATTGGAGCTAGTTTTGTGTCACCCTAGGTTATGATGGTTACATGATGAACCGCATCCCGCATAATTCTCTATCACCGATCCATTGCCTACGAGCTTTCCATATATTGTTCTTCGCTTGTTTACTTTTCCATTGCTATTGTTACAATCACTACAAAATACCAAAAACATTACTTTTGCTATCATTACCTTTTGCTACCGTTACCACTACTATCATATTACTTTGCTACTAAACACTTTGCTGCAGATATTAAGTTTCCAGGTGTGGTTGAATTGACAACTCAGCTGCTAATACTTGAGAATATTCTTTGGCTCCCCTTGTGTCGAATCAATAAATTTGGCTTGAATACTTTACCCTCGAAAACTGTTGCGATCCCCTATACTTGTGGGTTATCACTGGCCGCCCAAGAAGGCCCAGTCCATGGTTGCTGTGACCAAGCGGCAGGAGGCTGCGAAGGCGGCCACCATCCAAAAGGGCCCGAAGCAACACCCAATGGTGTGTGCGTAAGTGTCTTGGCCGCTTTTGGCTTGATTATTTTTGTCTTGGCTTTTCTTTCCTTGTGAACTTCTGTCTTGTGTTTGCTTTTCTCCCTGCCAACTCTTTAGCTTCGTTTGCCATGTCGTGCAGGGCTCCACTTTCCGTGTCGCGGGCCTCGTCTGCCTCGGTGATTAGGGCGGCAGGCGGCCCCGAAGAGGCCCACCGCATGGACCTGGTCGCCGCCCTTCAGGAGGCGACAGAGGGGAATGTGCGGGAGGTGCAGCAGGAGCGGGATGCCACGGCCCGGGCAGAGGTGGAGGCGGCAGATGCGGCATAGGCGGAGGCCGACACGGCGGCCAAGGCATAGGCGGACGCGGCAGCCAAGGCGCGAGAGGAGGAGCTGGCCTGCGACAAGGCTCCAGAGGCCACTGATACGTCTCCAACATATCTATAATTTTTTATTGCTCCATGCTATGTTATCTACTATTTTGGGCAATACTGGGCTTTATTATCCACTTGTATATTATTTTTGGGACTAACCTATTAACCGGAGGCCCAGCCCAGAATTGCTGTTTTTTTTTGCCTATTTCAGTGTGTCGAAGAAAAGGAATATCAAACGGAGTCGAAACGGAACGAAATCAACCGAAGAAGTTATTTTCGGAAGGAAAGCTACTGGATGGACTTGGACCCCACGTCAGGAGCCAAGGGAGGTGCTCACGAGGGTGGGGGGTGCGCCCCCTGTCTCGTGGGCCCCCCGAAGCTCCACCAACGTACTCCCTGCACCCATATATACCTACGTATCCTAAAACTTCCAAAAAAAAGATTAGATCGGGACTTCCGCTGCCAGAAGCCTCCGTAGCCACCGAAAACTAATCTAGACCCGTTCCGGCACCCTGCCGAAGGGGGCAATCCTTCCCCGGTGGCCATCTTCATCATCTCGGTGCTCTCCATGATGAGGAGGGAGTATTTCTCCCTCGGGGCTGAGGGTATGTACCAGTAGCTATGTGTTTGATCTCTCTCTTGTGTTCTTGAGGTGATACGATCTTGATGTATCACGAGCTTTGCTATTATAGTTGGATCCTATGATGTTTCTCACCCCTACTCTCTTGTAATGGATTGAGTTTTCCCCTTGAAGTTATCTTATCGGATTGAGTCTTTAAAGATTTGAGAACACTTGATGTATGTCTTGCTGTGTGTATCTGTGGTGACAATGGGATATCACGTGATTCACTTGATGTATGTTTTGGTGATCAACTTGCGGGTTCCGCCCATGAACCTATGCATAGGGGTTGGCACACGTTTTCATCGCGATTCTCTGGTAGAAACTTTGGGGCACTCTTTGAGGTTCTATGTGTTGGTTGAATAGATGAATATGAGATTGTGTGATGCATATCGTATAATCATACCCACGGATACTTGAGGTGACATTGAAGTATCTAGGTGGCATTAGGGTTTTGGTTGATTTGTGTCTTAAGGTGTTATTCTAGTATGAACTCTATGGCTGTTTGTGACACTTATAGGAATAGCCCAATGGATTGATTGGAAAGAATAACGTTGAGGTGGTTTCGTACCCTACCATAATCTCTTCGTTCGTTCTCTTCTATTGGTGACTTTGGAGAGATTCTTTGTTGCATGTTGAGGGATAGTTATATGATCCAATTATGTTATTATTGTTCAGGCAACTTACACTAGCGAAAGTATGAACCCTAGGCCTTGTTTCCTAGCATTGCAATACCGTTTACGCTCACTTTTATCATTAGTTACCTTGCTGTTTTTATAATTTCAGATTACAAATACCTTTATTTGCCATCCATATACCACTTGTATCACCATCTCTTCGCCGAACTAGTGCACCTATACAATTTACCATTGTATTGGGTGTGTTGGGGACACAAGAGACTCTTTGTTATTTGGTTGCAGGGTTGCTTGAGAGAGACCATCTTCATCCTACGCCTCCTACGGATTGATAAACCTTAGGTCATCCACTTGAGGGAAATTTGCTACTGTCCTACAAACCACTGCAGTTGGAGGCCCAACAACATATACAAGAAGAAGGTTGTGTAGTAGACATCAAGCTCTTTTCTGGCGCCGTTGCCGGGGAGGTTAGCGCTTGAAGGTATATCTTTAGATCTTGCAATCGAGTCTTTTAGTTTCTTGTTTTATCACTAGTTTAGTTTATAAAAGAAAACTACAAAAATATGGAATTGAGTTTGTCTCATACGCTTCACCTTTTTAATATCTTTCGTAAGTATGATGGAAAGGAAAATTGTGCTCAAGTGCTAGAAGAAGAAACCTATAAAATGTTTGGCACTAAATATGTGAATGATGAGCATGATTTCAATGTTGTTAGTACGAATTCTTTGAATATCCATGATACTAATGATGATTGCACTAGTTATGATGAAAATGTCTCCTATAAACATGTCAATTTTTGTGGAGTACATTGGGTCTGTAAGTACACACCAAATAGGGAAGATAGATATTGCAAGAGGCATAAGTACTTAGAAACTAAATTGTTGCAAGAAGAGCTAGATGAATGTGCTAAAAAAATTAAATTATATTGGCCATACTTGTGAGCTTTGCAATGGACATGATCATTTCAATACCCAATGCAAATTGTTTCATGATCGTATCGTGTCCAAAAATTGTGATGACTTGATTTCCCTTGCACATCATAATGAACTTAGTTTTCTCTTGGGTTATGAAGAAATGAAACGTATAACTAAGCATCTTCCAGAATTTGCCCGTTATAAACTTCTTGATTTTGATCTAGAAGAAATTTATATGTATTGTGCGGTGAATTGCGTTGAAAATCCTTATATTGCTAGTTACATAAAGAAAAGAAAGCAAATAGAAGATGAAGAGAATACTAATGAAAGGGAAGAGACTTCCCAATATCCTTCTATTATTTCTTATGATGAATCAGGTAACGAGGAGGAGCTTCCTATTCAATCAATCTCATTAATAAGGAGCTCCAAAAAGAGGATTGAACCCACACATGATGTGGTGAAGAAGAAGAAATGAAAAAGGAAGAGAGGTAAAAAGATATCTCTCCCAAATAATGTTGCTCCTATTACTATTGTGCCTCATGAAAATATAATTGTGGAAGATAATGATACTTCTTATGATCTTGAAAATCTTTTTGGCACTTGTTTGGACGAATATGATAATTGCTATACTATTGGTGCTATCCATACTATTAATTATGAGAGTGATTATGCTTATGATATGAAAAGGCCCAAGCTTGGGGATGCTATGTTTGATGAAGATGATGTTTTTGAGAATATATTTGCTGCAATTAATGTTTGTCCCAAGCTTGGGGATGCTACGCTTAATGAAGATGATATTTTTAGTCTCCCAAGTTTTAATATGCAAATTTATAATGATAATAGCATGCCTCCTACTTATGATAATTATTGTGATGATACATATGCTATAAAAAGTAGTGATGATTATATTTATAAAACTTGTCATGATTATGATTACCCTTTTTCTGAACATTACTCTTTTAATGTGGAAACAATTTATAGTATTCAAGTCTCTTATGATACTCCCACTATTCTGATTAAGAAGAAATTTTCTTATGTGGAGAGTAATAAAATTTCTATGCTTGTAGATCATGAAAAGAATGCTTTAGGTGCTGGTTATATTGTTGAATTCATTCATGATGCTACTGAAAATTATTATGAGGGAGGAACATATGCTTGTAGGAATTGCAATAATACCAACTTTCCTCTCTATGTGCTTAAAATTTCGAAGTTATGCTTGTTTTGCCCTCCTATGCTAGTTGATTATTGTTCCCATAAGTTGTTTGCTCACAAAATCCCTATGCATAGGAAGTATGTTAGACTTCAACGTGCTAGTCATATTTTGCATGATGCTCTCTTTATGTTACAATTCTTATCTTTTATGTGAGCATCATTGAAATCATCATGCCTAGCTAGGGCGTTAAACAATAGCGCTTGTTGGGAGGTAACCCAACTTTATTTTTTTTCATGTTTAGTAATAAATAATTCATCTGGCCTCTGTTTAGATGTGGTTATATGCTTTTAATTAGTGTTTGTGCCAAGTAGAACCTTTGGGAAGACTTTGGGAAAGTCTTTGCGATCATGCTGTAAAAACAGAAACTTTAGCGCTCACGAGAATTGCTGCCATTTTTATTTGGAGAGTGATATTTAGTTAATTTTTTTTGCAGATGATTAATAGATAAATTCCTCAAGTGCATAATTATTAAATGTTAAATGTTATTTTATTTTATTTAGTTTTGCTTGCTGTTTGAATAAAATACCAAGATCTGAAATTATTAAATGTTAGAGAGTCTTCACATAGTTGCATAATTATTCGTCTACTCATTGATCTTCACTTATATCTTTCGGAGTAGTTTCTCATTTGCTCTAGTGCTTCACTTATATCTTTTAGAGCATGGTGGTAGTTTTATTTTATAGAAATTGATGAACTCTCATGCTTCACTTATATTATTTTGAGAGTCTCAAATAGCATGATAACTTGCTTAAAATCCTTATATGTTAGGTATTCAAATAATAAAATTCTCTTATGAGTGTGTTGAATACTATGAGAAGTTTGATACTTGATAATTGTTTTGAGATATGGAGATGGTGATATTAGAGTCATGCTAGTTGAGTGGTTATGAATTTGAGAAATACTTGTGTTGAAGTTTGTGATTCCCGTAGCATGCACGTATGGTGAACCGTTATGTGATGAAGTCGGAGCATGATTTATTTATTGATTGTCTTCCTTATGAGTGGCGGTCGGGGACGAGCGATGGTCTTTTCCTACCAATCTACCCCCTAGGAGCATGCACGTAATACTTTTCTTTGATAACTTGTAGATTTTTTGCAATAAGTATATGATTTCTTTATGACTAATGTTGAGTCCATGGATCATACACACTCTCACCCTTCCACCATTGCTAGCCTCTCTAGTACTGCACAACTTTCGCCGATACCATAAACCCACCATATACCTTCCTCAAAACAGCCACCATACCTACCTATTATGGCATTCCCATAGCCATTCCGAGATACATTGCCATGCAACTTTCCACCGCTCCGTTATTATGACACGCTTCATCATTGTCATATTGCTATGCATGATCGTGTAGTTGACATTGTATTTGTGGCAACGCCACCGTTCATAATTCTTCCATACATGTCACTCATGAGTCATTGCACATCCCGGTACACCGCCGGAGGCATTCATATATAGTCATATCTTGTCCTAAGTATCGAGTTATAATTCATGAGTTGTAAGTAAAAAGAAGTGTGATGATCATCATTATTAGAGCATTGTCCCAGTGAGGAAAGGATGATGGAAACTATGATTCCCCCACAAGTCGGGATGAGACTCCGGACGAAAATAAATAAATTAAAGAGGCCAAAGAAGCCCAAATAAAAAAATAAGAGAAAAGAGGCCATAAAAAAAGAGAAGGCCCAAAAAAGAGAGAAAAAGAGAGAAGGGGCAATGCTACTATCCTTTTACCACACTTGTGCTTCAAAGTAGCACCATGATCTTCATGATAGAGAGTCTCCTATGTTGTCACTTTCATATACTAGTGGGAATCTTTCATTATAGAACTTGGCTTGTATATTCCAATGATGGGCTTCCTCAAAATTCCCTAGGTCTTCGTGAGCAAGCAAGTTGGATGCACACCCACTTAGTTTCTTTTTGAGCTTTCATACACTTATAGCTCTAGTGCATCTGTTGCATGGCAATCCCTACTCACTCAAATTGATATCTATTGATGGGCATATCCATAGCCCGTTGATACACCTAGTTGATGTGAGACTATCTTCTCCCTTTTTGTCTTCTCTACAACCACCATTCTATTCCACCTATAGTGCTATGTCCATGGCTCACGCTCATGTATTGCGTGAAGATTGAAAAAGTTTGAGAACATCAAAAGTATGAAACAATTGCTTGGCTTGTCATTGGGGTTGTGCATGATTTAAATATTTTGTGTGGTGAAGATAGAGCATAGCCAGACTATATGATTTTGTAGGGATAACTTTCTTTAGCCATGTTATTTTGAGAAGACATAATTGCTTTGTTAGTATGCTTGAAGTATTATCATTTTTATGTCAATATGAACTTTTGGCTTGAATCTTTTGGATCTGAATATTCATACCACAATTAATAAGAATTACATTGAAATTATGCCAAGTAGCACTCCGCATCAAAAATTCTGTTTTTATCATTTACCTACTCGAGGACGAGCAGGAATTAAGCTTGGGGATGCTTGATACGTCTCCAACGTATCTATAATTTTTGATTGCTCCATGCTATGTTATCTATTGTTTTGGGCAATATTGGGCTTTATTCCACTTTTATATTCTTTTTGGGACTAAGCTATTAACCGGAGGCCCAGCCCAGAATTGCTGTTTTTTGCCTATTTCAGTGTTTCGAAGAAAAGGAATATCAAACGGAGTCGAAACGGAACGAAATCAACTGGAGAAGTTATTTTTGGAAGGAAAGCTACCGGATGGACTTGGACCCCACATCAGGAGCCAAGGGAGGTGCTCACGAGGGTGGGGGCGCGCCCCCTGCCTCGTGGGGCCCCCGAAGCTCCACCGACGTACTTCCTGCACCCATATATACCTACGTATCCTAAAACTTCTAGAAAAAAGATTAGATCAGGAGTTCCGCCGCCAGAAGCCTCCATAGCCACTGAAAACCAATCCAGACCCGTTCCGGCACCCTGCCGGAGGGGGCAATCCTTCCCCGGTGGCCATCTTCATCATCCCGGTGCTCTCCATGACGAGGAGGGAGTAGTTCTCCCTCGGGGCTGAGGGTATGTACCAGTAGCTATGTGTTTGATCTCTCTCTCTCTCTCTCTCGTGTTCTTGAGGTGATATGATCTTGATGTATGGTGAGCTTTGCTATTATAGTTGGATCCGATGATGTTTCTCCCCCTCTACTCTCTTGTAATGGATTGAGTTTTCCCCTTGAAGTTATCTTATCGGATTGAGTCTTTAAAGATTTGAGAACACTTGATGTATGTCTTGCCGTGTGTATCTGTGGTGACAATGGGATATCACATGATTCACTTGATGTATGTTTTGATGATCAACTTGCGGGTTCTTCCCATGAACCTATGCATAGGGGCTGGCACACGTTTTCATCGTGATTCTCCGGTAGAAACTTTGGGGCACTCTTTGAGGTTCTATGTGTTGGTTGAATAGATGAATCTGAGATTGTGTGATGCATATCGTATAATCATACCCAGGGATACTTGAGGTGACATTGGAGTATCTAGATGACATTAGGGTTTTGGTTGATTTGTGTCTTAAGGTGTTATTCTAGTACGAACTATAGGGCTGCTTGTGACACTTATAGGAATAGCCCAACGGATTGATTGGAAAGAATAACTTTGAGGTGGTTTCGTACCCTACCATATTCTCTTCGTTCGTTCTCCGCTATTGGTGACTTTGGAGTGACTCTTTGTTGCATGTTGAGGGATAGTTATGTGATCCAATTATGTTATTATTGTTGAGGGAACTTACACTAGCGAAAGTATGAACCCTAGGCCTTGTTTCCTAGCATTGCAATACCGTTTACGCTCACTTTTATCATTAGTTACCTTGCTGTTTTTATAATTTCAGATTACAAATACCTTTATCTACCATCCATATACCACTTGTATCACCATCTCTTCACCGAACTAGTGCACCTATACAATTTACCATTGTATTGGGTGTGTTGGGGACACAAGAGACTCTTTGTTATTTGGTTGCAGGGTTGCTTGAGAGAGACCATCTTCATCCTACGCCTCCTACGGATTGATAAACCTTAGGTCATCCACTTGAGGGAAATTTGCTACTGTCCTACAAACCTCTGCACTTGGAGGCCCAACAACGTCTACAAGAATAAGGTTGTGTAGTAGACATCAGCCACCAACCCGCAGCAAACGGAGCTGCCGATCGTGGAGGGCCAGGCGCCGACTAGAGTGGTCGGGGCCAACCAAACGGCCCTGGAGAGGGGAGGGGCCGACACCGTCATCTCGGAGGCGGAAGTGTTCCCCGCGCGTGCCGACTGCTGGCGAGCGGGGCAGCCGGCCCGAAGTGCCGGAGGTGCCGCCTTCTGGCGGTGAGTTGGTGGTGGGCCGGGTTGCGACAACCCGCGTTCCCGTGCGCCAGCACCTGGCGCGGGCGGTTTTGGCGCCAAGGCCAATGGAGGTTTGGAGCGGTGAGCCCATCGACGCCCGACACCGAGGCCACCAGTGCTACTTCGCCTAACTGGGCGTCAGGAGCCGGCTCGGGTGTCCTCTACATGGAGGTGAAGAGCATCTTGGAGTAGTTCAACGCCCACGTCGCCACCCTCCTGAAATCCAGGAGCGAGCTGCTGGCGATGCAGACGACCATACAGGTACATGTTCGCTCTTGCTCTGAATTTTTTGTAATCTTGTGTGGGGGCACGCCAGCGCACCCACTCGGTGTAGCCCCCGAGTTCCGGCCGGCTACTGAATAGGCGGGCTGGAACTTCAAGGTGAGCTTCCGGATGCTGACGCATCATTTCTGTTGCAGGATTACCACAACCTGCCCACGACCACCTACAACTCCCAGAACCAGGCGCTGGCCAGGCGGACCGCCGACCTGAACCAGAGCCGAGGTATGAACACCGTCTTTCAGTGGGGCGTGCAAGCGCACCCGCTGGGTGTAGCCCTCGAAATTTGGGCCGACTGCTGAGCATTCGGGCCGGATCTTTTGTCAACTACTTGTTTTTTTGGTTTATGCTGATATTTCTTTCTTGTTTTGGCAGAGGCGGCCGCTCAACTGCATGCTCGCGTGGGCGAGCTCGAGACTGAGCTCCGCATCAAGGAGCAGGAGCATAACCAGGCCTCAAAGGAGTGCAACCTACTGGTGAAGGAGCTAGCGGACCAGGCGGAGATCCGGCAGCTGAAAGACGGTGAGGAGCTCCTGAAGGCCGAGTTCAAGACTGAGCGTTGGGATTGGGTCGAGAGGGAGAAGCTGCTGTCAGAAGGCTACGGGTGATCGAGGACATGGTTGACAGTGAGTTTTTTCTTCTTTTGTTGCTTGTTTGCTGACTTCTGCCAGAGCCGGCTTCTAAGCCCTTGCTATTCTTTTGGGCAGAGTTTCTCCCCGGCCACTGCATCGCCGTCAGCCAGGCCATCAAGGCACGGCGTGACCAACGGAGGAGGACGGGCACGGACATTCCGCTGAATGCGCCCTGGACTCTGGGTGAGCATCTCATGGCCGTCAAGATGCGGCTTGAGCCGCTTGATACGTCCATTTTGCATCATGCTTTTATATCGATATTTATCGCATTATGGACTGTTATTTCACTTCATATCACAATACTTATGGCTATTCTCTCTTATTTTACAAGGTTTACATACGGAGGGAGAATGCCGGCAGCTGGAATTCTGGGCTGGAAAAGGAGCAAATATTAGAGACCTATTCTGCACAACTCCAAAAGTCCCGAAACTCCGTGGAACGTCTAAAAAGAAATAAAGAAAAATCCATGCCAAAGATGAAGGCCAGGGGGCCCACACCCTGCTCACGAGGGTGGGGGGTGTGCCCCCCTAGGGCACGCCCCCTACCTTGTGGGCCCTCTGGTGGCTCTCCGATGCCCATCTTCTCCTATATGAGGTGTTTCGATGAGAAAAAAATAGGGAGGAACTTTTCGGGACGAGACTCCGCCGCCACGAGGCGGAACCTTGGCGGATCCAATCTAGAGCTTCGGCAGAGCTGTTCTGCCGGGGAAACTTCTCTCCCGGAGGGGGAAATCATCACCATTGTCATCACCAACGCTCCTCTCATCGGGAGAGGGCAATCTCCATCAACATCTTCACCAGCACCATCTCATCTCCAAACCCTAGTTCATCTCTTGTATCCAATTCTTGTCTCAAAGTCCAGGATTGGTGCTAGTAGGTTGCTAGTAGTGTTGATTACTCCTTGTAGTTGATGCTAGTTGGTTTAATTGGTGGAAGATCATATGTTCAGATCCTATATGCATATTATTACCCCTTTGATTATGAACATGAATATGCTTTGTGAGTAATTACGTTCGTTCCTGAGGACAAGGGAGAAGTCTTGCTATGAGTAGTCATGTGAATTAGGAATTCGTTTGATATTTTGATAAGATGTATGTTGTCTAGCCTCTAGTGGTGTTATGTGAACGTCGACTACATAACACTTCACCATTATTTGGGCCTAGAGGAAGGCATTGGGAAGTAATAAGTAGATGATGGGTTGCTAGAGTGATAGAAGCTCAAACCCTAGTTTATGCGTTGCTTCGTAAGGGGCTGATTTGGATCCATATGTTTCATGCTATGGTTAGGTTTACCTTAATACTTTTGTTGTAGTTGCGGATGCTTGCAATAGAGGTTAATCATAAGTGGGATGCTTGTTCAAGTAAGAATAGCACCCAAGCACCGGTCCACCCACATACCAAATTATCAAAGTATCAAACGTGAATCATATGAACGTGATGAAAACTAGCTTGCCGATATTCCCATGTGTCCTCGGGAGCGTTTTTCCTATTATAAGAGTTTGTTCCGGCTTGTCCTTTGCTACAAAAGGATTGGGCCACCTTGCTGCACTTTGTTTACTTTTGTTACTTGTTGCTTGTTACAATTTATCCTATCACACAACTATCTGTTACCACTTATTTCAGTACTTGTAGAGAATACCTTGCTGAAAACCGCTTATCATTTCCTTCTGCTCCTCGTTGGGTTCGACACTCTTACTTAATGAAAGGAATACGATAGACTCCCTATACTTGTGGGTCATCAAGACTCTTTTCTGGCGCCGTTGCCGGGGAGTGTAGCGCCTTTGGTAGGTGGAATTTGGTAAGGAAAATTTATATAGTGTGCTGAAATTTACTGTCACTTGTTACTATGGAAAGTAATTCTCTGAGGGGCTTGTTCGGGGTATCTTCACCCTGTCCAGTAGAGCAAAGAGTTGCTCCTCAACCTATTGAACATATTGAAAATGAAACTCCTTCTGAATTTCCTATGGCTATGATGGAAAAACTACTAGCTAATCCTTTTACAGGAGATGGAACAAAGCATCCTGATGATCACCTAATATATGTGGATGAAGTTTGGGGATTATTTAAGCTTGCAGGTATACCCAATGATGTTGCTAAGAAGAAGGTCTTCCCTTTATCTTTGAAGGAAGACGCATTGGTATGGTATAGGCAATGTGATGATATTAGATCATGGGACTATAAAAGATTGAAGCTGGAATTTCATCAAAAGTATTACCCTATGCATCTTGTTCATCGTGATCACAATTATATATATAATTTCTGGCCTTGCGAAGGAGAAAGCATCGCTCAAGCTTGGGGGAGGCTTAAATCAATATTATATTCATGCCCCAATCATGAGCTCCAGAGAGAAATAATTATGCAAAGTTTTTATGCTCGGCTTTCTGAAAACAATCGCAACATGCTCGATACTTCTTGTGCTGGCTCTTTTATGATGAAGAATATTGAATTCAGATGGAATTTATTGGATAGAATTAAACGCAACTCTGAAGATTGGGACCTCGATGAAGGTAAGGAGTCAGGTATGACACCTAAGTTTGATTGTGTTAAATCTTTCATGGATACCGATATTTTCCGTAAGTTTAGCACTAAATATGGACTTGACTCTGAGATAGTAGCTTCTTTCTGTGAATCTTTTGCTACTTATGTTGATCTCTCTAAGGAGAAGTGGTTTAAATATCATCCTCCCATAGAAGTAAAAGTAGCGGCACCTATTAAAGTTGAAGAAAAGACTATCACTTATAATGATCCTATTGTTCCTACTTCTTATGTTGAGAAACCACCTTTCCCTGTTAGAATAAAGGATCATGCTAAAGCTTCAACTGTTGTTCGTAAAAGCAATATTAGAACATAAACACCTCCTGAGCAAGTTAAAGTAGAACCTAATATTGCTATAGTTAAAGATCTCTTGTCTGATAATATTGATGGGCATGTTATTCAGTTCGAAGGTGAAACTGCTAGAATTGCCAAACCTTGTGATAAGGATAAACATAGACCTGTAGTAGGCGTGCCTGCTATTTCTGTTAAAATAGGAGATCATTGTTATCATGGCTTATGTGATATGGGTGCTAGTGCTAGTGTTATACCTCATGACTTATTACAAAGAAATTAAGAATGAAATTGCACCTGTTGAGTTAGAAGATATTGATGTTGCTATTAAACTTGCCAATAGAGATACTATTGCACCAATTGGAATTGTTAGAGATGTTGAAGTCTTGTGTGGGAAAACTAAATATCCTGCTGATTTTCTTGTTCTTGGTTCCCCACAAGATAGCGTTTGTCCAATTATATTTGGTAGACCCTTCTTAAATACTGTCAATGCTACCATAGACTGCACTAAGAATATTGTTACTGTTGGCTTAGATGATATGGTTCCTAGTGACCCTTTAGAACACTATTTTCTAGACCACGAAAATGATATGTTCATGAACAAAAGAAGGGAAATAGATGAGGTATTCTTTAAATAGGAACCTATTCTGAAACACAATTTGCCTGTTGAAATTTTAGGGGATCCTCCTCCACCCATGGGTGATCCCGTGTTTGAGCTTAAACCTTTGCCTGATAATCTTAAATATGCTTATCTTGATGAAAAGAAGATATATCCTGTTATTATTAGTGCTAACCTTTCAGAGCATGAAGAAGAAGATTATTGAAAACTCTGAAGAAGCATCGTGCTGCTATTGGATATACTCTTGATGATCTTAAGGGCATTAGTCCCACTCTATGCCAACATAAAATAAATTTGGAAGCAGATGCCAAACCACTTCGTGATCCTCAATGACGTCTGAATCCTAAAATGAAAGAAGTGGTAAGAAAAGAAATACTAAAGCTTCTGGAGGCAGGTATAATCTATCCCGTTGCTGATAGTGAGTGGGTAAGTCCTGTCCATTGTGTCCCTAAGAAGGGAGGTATTAATGTTGTTCCTAATGATAAAGATGAATTGATTCCACAAAGAATTATCATAGGTTATAGGATGGTAATTGATTTCCGCAAATTAAATAAAGCTACTAAGAAAGATCATTACCCCTTACCTTCTATTTATCAAATGCTAGAAAGATTATGCAAACATACACACTATTGCTTTCTAGATGGTTATTCTGGATTCTCTCAAATACCTCTGTCGGCTAGAGATCAATCAAAGACTACTTTTACATGCCCTTTTGGTACTTTCGCTTATAGACGTATGCCTTTTGGTTTATGTAATGCACCTTCTACCTTTCAAAGATGCATGATGGCTATATTCTCTGACTTTTGTGAAAAGATTTGTGAGGTTTTCATGGACGACTTTTCCGTGTATGGTTCCTCTTTTGATGATTGCTTGAGCAATCTTAATCGAGTTTTGCAGATATGTGAAGAAACTAATCTTGTCTTGAATTGGGAAAAGTGCCACTTTATGGTTAATGAAGGTATTGTCTTGGGGCATAAAGTTTCTGAAAGAGGTATTGAAGTTGATAAAGCCAAGGTTGATGCTATTGAAAAAATGCCATGTCCCAAGGACATCAAAGGTATAAGAAGTTTCCTTGGTCACGCCGGATTTTATAGGAGGTTCATTAAGGACTTCTCAAAAATTTATCGGCCTCTGACTAATTTAATGCAAAAATATATACCATTTGTCTTTGATGATGATTGTGTAGAAGCATTTGAAATACTTAAGAAAGCATTAGTCTCTGCACCTATTGTTCAGCCACCTGATTGGAATTTACCCTTTGAAATTATGTGTGATGCTAGTGATTATGCTGTAGGTGTTGTTCTAGGGCAAAGAGTTGATAAGAAATTAAATGTTATTCATTATGCTAGTAAGACTCTAGACAATGCTCAAAGAAATTATGCTACTACTGAAAAAGAACTCTTAGCAGTTGTATTTGCTTGTGATAAGTTCAGATCTTATATTGTTGATTCTAAAGTAACTATTCAAACTGATCATGCTGCTATTAAATATCTTATGGAAAATAAAGATGCTAAACCTAGACTTATTAGATGGGTTCTCTTGCTACAAGAATTTGATTTGCATATTGTTGATAGAAAGGGAGCTGAGAACCCCGTTGCAGACAACCTATCTAGGTTAGAAAATATTCTTGATGGCCCACTACCTATTAATGATGACTTTCCTGATGAACAATTAAATGTTATAAGTACTTCTTGTAGTACTCCATGGTATGCTGATTATGCTAATTATATTGTTGCTAAGTTTATACCACCTAGTTTCACATACCAGCAAAAGAAAAAGTTTTTCTATGACTTGAGACATTACTTTTGGGATGACCCATATCTTTATAAAGGAGTAGATGGTGTTATTAGGTGTTGTGTACCTGATCATGAATAGGAACAGATCCTACGCAAGTGTCATTCTGAGTCTTATGGAGGACACCATGCTGGAGATAGAACTGCACATAAGGTATTGCAATCTGGTTTTTATTGGCCTACTCTCTTCAAGGATGCCCGTAAGTTTGTCTTGTCTTGTGATGAATGTTAAATAATTGGTAATATTAGTAGACGTCAAGAAATGCCTATGAATTATTCACTTGTTATTGAACTGTTTGATGTTTGGGGCTTTGATTATATGGGACCTTTTCCTGCCTCTAATGGATACACACATTTTTTAGTTGTTGTTGATTACGTTACTAAGTGGGTAGAAGCTATTCCAACTAGTAGTGCTGATCACAACACTTCTATTAAAATGCTTAAAGAAGTTATTTTCCCAAGGTTTGGAGTCCCCAGATATTTAATGATTGATGGTGGTTCACACTTTATTCATGGTGCTTTCCGTAAAATGCTTGCTAAATATGATGTTAATCATAAAATTGAGCAATAGAGAGCTCAAATTAATTTTGCAAAAGACTATTAATAGGTCTAGAAAGAATTGGTCTAAGAAACTTGATGATGCATTATGGGCTTATAGAACAGCATACAAAAATCATATGGGTATGTCCCCATATAAAATGGTCTATGGAAAAGCATGTCACTTACCTCTCGAACTAGAACACAAGGCATATTGGGCTATTAAAGAGCCCAACTATGATTTTAAACTTGCCGGTGAGAAGAGGTTATTTGATATTAGCTCACTTGATGAATGGAGAACCCAAGCTTATGAAAATGCCAAGTTATTTAAAGAAAAAGTTAAAAGATGGCATGACAAAAGGATACAAAAGCGTGAGTTTAATGTAGGTGATTATGTACTGCTATACAACTCTCGTTTAAGATTTTTTGCAGGAAAACTTCTCTCTAAATGGGAAGGCCCCTACGTCATCGAGGAGGTCTACCGTTCCGGTGCCATAAAAATCAACAACTTCAAGGGCACATATCCGAAGGTGGTAAACGGTCAAAGAATTAAACATTATACCTCACGTAATCCCATAAATGTTGAAACCAATATCATTGAAACCGTAGCCCCGGAGGAATACATAAGGGACACTTTCCGGGACGTTTCAGACTCCGAAAAGGAATAGGTATGTGGTACGGTAAGTAAACCGACTCCAAAACAACTTTTAAGGCAATATTCCTCCGTTTTGGAATATTTAGAAAAATAGAAAAATAAGTAGCAGTCCGGGAAGGGCACGAGGGCCCCATGAGGGTGGTGGGCGCGCCCTACCCCCTGGGTGCGCCCCCTACCTCGTGAGCGCCTCGTGTGCCCTCCGGACTCCATTTTCTTGCACATTACGTATTTTGGTCGGTAAAAATTCATTATATATTCTCCTGAAGGTTTTGACTCCCGTATCACGCAAAAATCTCCTGTTTTTGTTTCGAGCTGTTTTACTGACTGATCTAGGTTATCATGACGGCCCCAAGCGCCTCCAAGGACAAGTTCTTCGAGAAGGTCATCAACCCTTACCTCACGTAGGTGCTGCGACACCCACAAACCATTGAGTTGCGTGATGGGTTGCTGCACATCCGTGATGAAGAGGGACCAAAGGGGACTGGAAGCATAGAGACGAGGCTCGAAGCATTGGAGCAACAAGTTTTCAAGTGCCAGGGGATGGTGGAGTGTGGAATCAACGCTAGCCACACGATGCTCGCGGAGTTCACTAACAATTACAAGCCGGATGCCAAGAACACCGAGGAAGCCATGTTCAAGCTATATGAGAAGATCGAGCACCTCCAAGCCCAAGTGTCGGTGTCAAAACCGGCGGATCTCGGGTAGGGGGTCCCAAACTGTGCGTCAAGGCCGGATGGTAACAGGAGACAAGGGACACGATGTTTTTTACCCAGGTTCGGGCCCTCTCGATGGAGGTAATACCCTACTCTTGCTTGATTAATATTGATGATATGGGTAGTACAAGAGTAGATCTACCACGAGATAAAGGAGGCTAAACCCTAGAAGCTAGCCTATGGTATGATTGTTGTGTATATATTATATCTCTATCGACTAGCCTGGCCTCGGTTTATATAATGCACCGGAGGCCTAGGATAACAAGAGTCCTAGCCGAATACGCCGGTGGGGAGAAGTCCTTGTCTTGATCGCCAAGTCTTGTGGAATCTTCCTTGTATGCGGTAGCCGTCCGAACTGGCCCATGAGTATACGGCCACGGGGGTCCTCGGCCCAATCTAATAGATCGGGAGACGACGTGGTGAGTACCCCCTAGTCCAGGACACCGTCAATAGCCCCCTGAACTGGTCTTCAAGTTAGGGACGCTCCTCGATTCTTCCAAACTGTTCTTCATCTTCGGTTGCCGGTCTTGAAAACTGGTTCAACAAATCTTCTTTATCTTCGATCTTGAGGATCGCCGAAATGCATTCAACGAGTTTACACGTCGGGTATCCGAGGAGCCCCTTTAAGTTTCCAGCCTTTATCAATGCCTTGTTTATTTTTATGCCACACCTCGGGTTTGAAGTTGTTCCCGGGAGGCAGGGTCCTCTTGCGTCCGAGCTCCAACGCCGGACTGCATTCGAGGTATCTTTTGCAGCCGAGCACCAACGCCGGACCGCTTCCCAGCTCTAGCGCCGAAATGTATCCGAGCTCTAACGCCGGACTGTATATCCGAGCTCCAACGCCGAAATATATATGAGCTCCAACGCCGGACTGTGTCCAGGCTCCAATGCCGGACTATATCCGAGGTGTCATATCACCTTGGTTCAAAAAAGTTGAAGGAGTTTAGCCGAGCTTAATGCCGGAAATGCCCTCTATGGAGCCAGCCACTAGCGCCCGAGCTTTATGCCGGACTGCTTCCGAGGTGGTGCACCACCCCGACTATGGGCCGATTTTTTGTCAATATTTTTTATTGGTGCAATTTATTCTCTGCCGAGATATATAGCCAGTAGCCCTCAAGGTGTGTATCGGTCTAAAACCCGAGATGCACATGAAGGATGACATAAGACCGCTGATCCCAGTAGCCGCTGAGACTCAGGTTGATTTGCAAAATCGGCCTGAGGATCAAGTCCTAGCTCGGCAGAATACTTCGAGACACAAAAGCGGCGTGCTCAGTCCTCAAGACTCAGGTTGGGTGCGGCCGACCAACCTGAGGATCAAAATCTCCTCGGAGACTATATTGCACATAAAATTTTCTGCATTGGACAAGCAATGCAGTAGCCCCCGAGACACTGGTCGGGTGGCAACACCAGATCAGGGGATCGATGTGCCCCTTTAATATTTGTAAATAATAAGCCCGAAGCCCAGTAGCCCCCGAGCCTTAATGCAGGCACGGGTGGCCGAATTAAGGATCAATATCCATAGTAAAATCACAAATTATGTGTAATGACTCTATGTATCCAAGTACTTACGTCATTAATGCTCGGATCCGCATTGTACAAAACTTTGTTGACCGACCATCGGCTTCCACCTCCTTGGCCAGTAGCCGAGGAGTGTTTGTCCTACTTTATAAAGCGTTTATGAGGGCAAAGATTTACGACAAACAAGGCAATCTGGCCACACGGTTTTATAAACAAAGGTACGCAGAGAGATATGTTATATTACTGTTTAACAGAAGAAATGTATTCCAAAGAAAATAGTCCCGCTATCGGTTCCTTTCTTTGGGTTGTCATGCTAAGCATGATCATGAAACCTCAGCTCGAATGTAAGAGCAAAATATCGAGGATTTAGTTTGGGAGGCCAGTTAATAGCCCCCGGTAGTGTTCGGCGACAGTCGAGGTCAAGCCGTAAACACTTCGGCCAATGTTATGAATGGCCCGTCATAGTCATCGGATCGCTGACCAGTTTACGCTTATTGTGACAGTCAGTTTTCGGCTTTCTCCACTAAGGTGCTTAACCATGTGAGCTGGAAGCACAATCGCAGTGGTTCTCCCTTTGCACGCCTAGCCGAACAAAATGGAACGTAGGAAGCAAGTGCAGGAGCCAGGCAACCCAACTATTGATCGAAGACACAATTCGAAACCGATGCATATATAGCAATATCTAAGAATGTTTTTGCCGAATCCCTAAAGGTGTCCGGTGTTGCACTACGAGACTAATGCTGGAAAAGCACAAATAGTTTAAAAGTGCCAAAAAGCTTTGAAAACCAAGAAACGTTAGTAAAAACAGGACGTCCGAACAAGATCAAGTGTTCGGTGCCAATCCGAAAATTGGTCTTAGAAAAAGGAAGTGCTTCTGTCGTCCTTTAACATGACACATCCTATCTCAAGACTTCGAGCGGGTCAGCATACGGATTCAACCTCCTATCCCGAGGGCGGAGTACTTCTCATTAGGCCAGTTTAGCAAACTAAACTCTAGCGGCTTTGAGAGAGAAATTAGGATCCCCGGCTAGTGACCGCACACTCGCGTCGAAAAAAGGAGTGATAAATAATAATAATAGAACTTTGCAACGACTGAGAAGAAGAACACTTATTATAAAACGGCTCAAATAAACTTAAGAGCCCCCAAGTGACTTGGGTAGAAGAATGATTGCATGTACCGAAGTACTTATATCATATCTATGTTCAACCGAACTTTAAACGCGTCTTAACCGACCGTCGGCTTCTCCCTCTTCGGTTAAGGACCGAAAAGTGTTATGTACTCCATCGGTCGAGAATATCGACGGTGTTTCCAATAACCAGGCAATCAGGCCATAAGGCTGTAACAGACAAAGTGCGCTCAGGGAACTTATGCTATATTACTGTGAAGAGTAAGAAGCATCTTCTAAGAAAATAGTACCCCCACCGATACCTTTCTTCGGTGCTCATTGTTATTATGAGACTTGTGCAATATATTTTTTGTACTCATGAGTTCCGTTGTGTGCCGACCATCATTGAATAACTATAAGAGCGCTAGCTTTCGGCTTCACCCAGTCTGAGGTCCGGCTCGGGTGACCCGATCGTGACAATCGCAGAGGTGCTCCCTTTACTCCCTAGCCGAACAATCGGGAACGTAGGGGTAAACACAGGAGCGAGGCAACCCAGCTTGCAAATCGCTTAAGTCAATGTGGTGCATATTGTGGCATAATACACGAACAAGGAACGAAGTCGTACAAGTATAATCATATGCAACAGGAAAAGCTTCATAAAGGAAGCCCCCAAGTGAACGGGGTATTTGAATTTATGCGTCACAAACAAAGTTTGGACAAGGAAATTTTTTAGAAGCAACTTTTTTCCAAAAAAAGTATAATGCTTGGTCGAACCGAATGCAAGTTAGAAATTAAAGCTTTGAGCATGAAAGCGACTTAGCTGGTTAATGTGTTCGGTATTGATGACGCGGTCCGAGCTTGATGCGGGGCAAGGTTCCATCCCTCAAGCCGGTCCCGAGGTGGCGGAGCGGAGAGCTTGACACGCCGAAGTGGTGACATAGCACGATCAATGCAGACCGGCAGAGTGACGCTGAAGTCCCCGGATCATTTTCCTGTGCACAAAAAATAGTGCAAACCGGAGATAATAGTAATAATGATAATTAAAAAAATCGTTGCATATATAATTTATGCAAAGTGAGTAATAAAAGAAATATGTCCTGGCGCCAAAGTCAAGTTGATGCAGGGCATCGGCGTGATGCGGTAAAGGCGTGGCAAAGCCTGAATTCGCAGATCGGTCCGAGCTCCGAGTGCCGCGTTCGCCGGACTATGTACGGAAACTAACCGAACCACCATGCAACTGTCGTTAATGCAGCCACCATTTGATAGACCTGTGTACATATGATGGGCAAACCAGAGTAATAATTCCTTGGGAAAAATGAACCCAAACAAGCAAAAAATACTGGGATTAATAGCACCTGGTTTATTTGTTGCAGCAATCCGAAGGAAGGTGATTCCTAAAATTGGGACCCGCTCCGCACAACCATTGCCTGATGGGCGATAAAACGACGGCATGGCAATGTTGGTAAAGGTTGACTCGCCGAGGCAAAGCCCTCTGCCCAGCTAACGTGACGGAGCTGGTCGGCTAGTGACGCCGAAGTGTCCGGAGTAGGTTGATGAAGAGATGGCGAAGCCCCCGGTCCAGCCGAGATGTCGAAGCCTCGATGTCAGCCGATGAGTCGAAGTAGGTCGGCGTGATGGACACCAGCTTGAAGAAGCAATAGTGCGGCCCTGTCGATGCAGGTTGTGACGTGGTCGATGTCGGCTTGATGAAGCGACCGTGCGGCGATGCCGGTATTGCCCGCTCCGTGTAATCCGTGGGGCGGCGATGTTGGTGATGATTTATCCTTCGCGATGCCGGGCTCTTGTTCGGCTTGCCGAGATAATGATCCGAAGAAGTTGAGCTCGGCTCAACAAAGTGACGCCGTGTCTAGCGCAGGTCGGCAGCCGTGGAGTAATATTGCCGGACTGGTTTGACACCAGCATGATGTTGAAGATCATGTTCAAAAGATCTTCAGTTAGTGGGATGTGTTCGGGAACAAAACACAATACCCCATACAAAACTTCCGTCAAAAGGGATGTCCGAAATCCTGTTCATAAAAAAGATGAACTCGGGTCGGATTCGTTTTCGCGCAGAAAATAGATCCGAAAAGTGATGCACTAATCGGAAGGTTCCCGGAGTTTGGACGGTCGGATCGAGCCGAAATTTTGAGAGGTGGTAGATATAGGAATTCCACAGCCGATTAACGGTTGGATCTTCCAAAGGACGTCCGAGCTAGAAGCTGGACACCACGCCCTAAACTCATCCAAATTCCCGTCCAGATTTGACAGAGCTCCGGTATATCGTGGATTGCCAGAGATTCCTCCATCGGAACTCGACGAAATTTTCCAGGATTGTTGTAGACTCAATTCCGCACAATTCCACCAAAGAGATCGTCAAAGAGATACTCGAGGAGGTGGTGGTGGCAGATACGAGTTCGCTGTCCAGAAAAACAGCACGGTCGCTTGAGGGCAATGTTGACGTTGAGCCCCCGAGCTCCATAGATGATTCCTCCGTGATCTTGATAGAGATCGGAGTTGATGTTTGATGAAGGCCCTCATCCTGACTTGGTGATCCGAACATGGGGCGCAATTCTTGGTCGAACCAAGGTGACCAGTCGAGCTGGTGACGAAGATGCTGAAGTTGCAGTTGATCTGCAGGCGAGCCATCGATCCTTTTGTCGATCACACAGCGGAACTCTCAATGAAAGCACCAATGTCGGTGTCAAAACCGGCGGATCTCGGGTAGGGGGTCCCGAACTGTGCGTCAAGGCCGGATGGTAACAGGAGACAAGGGACACGATGTTTTTTACCCAGGTTCGGGCCCTCTCGATGGAGGTAATACCCTACTCCTGCTTGATTAATATTGATGATATGGGTAGTACAAAATTAGATCTACCACGAGATCAAGGAGGCTAAACCCTAGAAGCTAGCCTATGGTATGATTGTTGTGTATATATTGTATCTCTATCGACTAGCCTCGCCTCGGTTTATATAATGCACCGGAGGCCTAGGATAACAAGAGTCCTAGCCGAATATGCCGGTGGGGAGAAGTCCTTGTCTTGATCGCCAAGTCTTGTGGAATCTTCCTTGTATGCGGTAGCCGTCCGAACTGGCCCATGAGTATACGGCCACGGGGGTTCTCGGCCCAATCTAATAGATCGGGAGACGACGTGGTGAGTACCGCCTAGTCCAGGACACCGTCACCAAGTCTATGACCTTCAAAACCAAAACTATGAGTATGAATATAGATTCAAAAGAATGAGTTTGGCTGCAGATTTGAGGATTCCGGAGACTCGATCATCTTTCTATGATGGTGAGCCTATGCCTTGGAAGATGGATGACAAGCCCGCATCATCAACAACACCTCCGCCGTCTCCTCCAACAAACAAGAATTGAGTATCTGGGTATGGGCACTCCCCTTGGCAACTGCCAAGCTTGGGGGAGGTGCCCCGGTATCGTATCACAATCACAACTCTTATATTTACTGTTTTTCTTAGTTCGATCCTATTAGTAGTATCTTGATCTAGTAGAATAAAGTTTATGGCATGATCTAGTTTTGAGTTTTGCTTTATGATCTCTCTATGTAATCAAGTCCGTGAGCTATATATAATAAAGATTAGTGTTGAGTCAAGGGCTTGATTATTTTTCCATGATCTTGGGTGAATAAAAGAAAAGAGAAAAAGATTAAAAAGAAACAAAAAGTTCATATTGATCTTATTGAAAGTAATGACTTCACATAGAAAGAGTATGATGATTAAAAGTTGTTGGGAGTTGGCAGACATCTTAAAATAAATAAAGAAAAATCCTCGCCAAAGATGAACGCCAGGGGGCCCACACCCTGCTCACGAGGGTGGGGGGCGCGCCCCCCTAGGGCACGCCCCCTACCTCTTGGGCCCTCTGATGGCTCTCCGATGCCCATCTTCTCCTATATGAGGTGTTTCGATGAGAAAAAAATAGGGAGGAACTTTTCGGGACGAGACTCCGCCGCCACGAGGCGGAACCTTGGCGGATCCAATCTAGAGCTTCGGCAGAGCTGTTCTGCCGGGGAAACTTCCCTCCCAGAGGGGGAAATCATCACCATAGTCATCACCAACGCTCCTCTCATCGGGAGAGGGCAATCTCCATCAACATCTTCACCAGCACCATCTCATCTCCAAACCCTAGTTCATCTCTTGTATCCAATTCTTGTCTCAAAGTCCGGGATTGGTGCTAGTAGGTTGCTAGTAGTGTTGATTACTCCTTGTAGTTGATGCTAGTTGGTTTAATTGGTGGAAGATCATATGTTCAGATCCTATATGCATATTATTACCCCTCTGATTATGAACATGAATATGCTTTGTGAGTAATTACGTTCTTTCCTGAGGACAAGGGAGAAGTCTTGCTATGAGTAGTCATGCGAATTAGGTATTCCTTCGATATTTTGATAAGATGTATGTTGACTAGCCTCTAGTGGTGTTATGTGAACGTCGACTACATAACACTTCACCATTATTTGGGCCTAGAGGAAGGCATTGGGAAGTAATAAGTAGATGATGGGTTGCTAGAGTGACAGAAGCTTAAACCCTAGTTTATGCGTTGCTTCGTAAGGGGCTGATTTGGATCCATATGTTTCATGCTATGGTTAGGTTTACCTTAATACTTTTGTTGTAGTTGCGGATGCTTGCAATAGAGGTTAATCATAAGTGGGATGCTTGTTCAAGTAAGAACAGCACCCAAGCACCGGTCCACCCACATACCAAATTATCAAAGTATCGAACGCGAATCATATGAACATGATGAAAACTAGCTTGACGATATTCCCATGTGTCCTCGGGAGTGTTTTTCCTATTATAAGAGTTTGTTCCGGCTTTTCCTTTGCTACAAAAGGATTGGGCCACCTTGCTGCACTTTGTTTACTTTTGTTACTTGTTGCTCGTTACAATTTATCCTATCACACAACTATCTGTTACCACTTATTTCAGTACTTGCAGAGAATACCTTGCTGAAAACCGCTTATCATTTCCTTCTGCTCCTCGTTGGGTTTGACACTCTTACTTATCGAAAGGACTACGATAGACCCCCTATACTTGTGGGTCATCACCGGTGCACCGCCTGCTCCGTCGTCGTCAGCGCGCCAGGTCGCAAGTCCTGATGGGGCTCTAGCCGGATGCTCAGATCCCTCGCACTCCCAGTCGGACTGCCGACTGGCTGGAGGTGGCGGCCGAGTGGCTTGAGGCTTGGAGGGTGCTGCATCTCAGGCGGGTGCCGGACCGCGCTGGAGTTTGCCAAGTCCTGGTATTCGGATCTGAGTCTGGCGCTGCTGGCCACTTTCCGGCAGGAGGCCGGGCCCGAGCTGGAGGCGGTGCGCGATGAGCTCATCAAGCGCGTGGCGGCCCTTGCCGAGTACGCCGACACCGGTGTCTTCATTCTGGAGCGGGACGAAGACGGTGCTGAGGTGCCTCCCTCCTGGTTCGGGCTGAACCTGGAGGAGGGGGAGGACTCGGCGGAGGAGGTTACCTCCAGCGATGAAGGCGAGGAAGACGAGGACGAGAAACACAAGGATGTCACACCGGATGCTAGAGCAACCAGCCATCCTCAGCCTAATCGGGCCTTGACCAACGAGCCGCAGGAGACCACGATGACTGTTGTTGGCCCCGACCAAGTTGAGACCCTCCAACCGGATGCTCCACCAGCCAGCGCCTCTGCCTCCGCCGACCTGTTGACGCCTCCTGCAGCGCCCCTGGCCTAGGCGGCCATTTATCTTTCAAGTTTTTTCTGTCTCACACTTTGAACAAACAAGTTAATTGTGCGCAGTTCCACCCGCTGGGGGTGTAATTCAAACTTTGTTGAATGCTGGCCATGAGCCTTTTGTTGTGTAAATAACTTATTTTCACACATGCTTGTGCTCTGGCCGGGTTCCGGCTTGGTTTTGCATTTGCCCTTTCTGGCATTTTCCCTTGCCGCCTTCCTTTGGCTGCCGCCCTACCAGCCGGACAACCGCTCTGTAGTCTGTGGCCAGGCCAGGGACTTGGCCGTCTAGGATAGACAAGATACTTCAGCCATCTAGAGCGTAGCTAGTCAAGCGAGAAGCCAGCCGGCCGACTGCTGGGCAGCCGGACGGATGAGGCGAGGGGCCGTCTCAGCACAAGTCGGCGTTCTTTCTTGGTCGTTTTTCGCATGGACAACATTTTCGGCCTTTAGCTCTTGCCAGCTGGACAGTCGCTCCGCGAGCTATAGCTGAGGCGAAGAGAGGGCACAACTGTCGGCACACTACTTAGCCGACTTCAGGTGGTGCCGACTTGGGCCAAGGAGGCGAGCCCCGGGCCTGGCTGACCGGACCTGGTGCAGGGCAAAAGAATGAAATGTTACATTCATGGGCGAATCTTATCATATAGATAAAAAGGTAGCCCCCGAGTGTGCATCGGGGGACCTGCTGTCTTTGCTTAATACAAAAGGTAGCGTGGTACATACTGCATCAACTTTAAAATCGTTGGAGAAGGTTCATGTTCCATGGTCGCTCCGTTTCCTTGTTGGAATCATCCCTCTTGCGTGCCTTGGGCTTTTGTGCGTCAATGAGGTAGTAGGAGTGGTTGCCCAGGGCCTTGTTGATGATGAAAGGCCCCTCCCAAGGAGCCGAGAGCTTGTGCTGGCTGGCTGTTCGCTGGATCAGCCGGAGCACAAGGTCCCCTTCGTGGAAGGATCGTGGCCTAACCTTCCGGTTGTGGTAGCGGCGCAACCTCTAGTGGTAGATGGCGGACCGGCTGAGTGCCAACAGCCGGGTCTCTTCCAACAGATCAACTCCATCTTCTCGCGCCTCCTTCGCTTCCACCTCCGTGTAGATGGTGATGCGAGGCGAGTCAAACTCGATGTTAGTTGGGATGACAGCCTCAGCCCCGTACACAAGGAAGAAGGGAGTGAAGCCGGTTGCTTTGTTCGGCGTAGTCCGGAGACTTCAAAGGACGGTCGACAGCTCCTCGATCCAGTAGCCGGCCGAGCGCTCTAGCAGCTCGACCAGTCTGGGCTTGATGCCGGATAGGATGAGGCCATTTGGTCGCTCCACCTGGCCGTTTGACCGCGAATGCGCAACGGATGCTAAGTCCAGTCGGATGCCCTGCCTCGCGTAGAAATGAGCCAAGGCGCCTTTGGCGAAATTTGTGCCGTTGTCGGTGATGATGCTGTGCGGGATGCCATATCGGACGGTGATATTCGCAATGAAGGTCACAACAGTTGGACCATTCCTTGGACCATGTAGGTGCTGGTGAAGTTGCGGATGAAGACATCGGCGAAGTGTAGCTAGTTGTTGACGCTGTAGGGATTGATGCCATTTAGCCATGTCCGGGACGTGCCTTGGAGCATGAGCGGAACATACTTCACGTCAATGCACTTGTTGCTGTTTGCTATGCTGGCGGCCGTGGAGTAGTCGACCAGCCAGTCCTCCGGCCTCATGGAGCCATTGTACTTGGGGGTGTCTCGAGGAAGCGAGAACCCTTTGGGGAAGGGCTCGTCGCGAATGCGGGGGCCGAAGCACGTTGGGCCGATTGCATCTTCTTCTTCTACGAACAGGGACCGAGAAAGCCGCTTGATCTGGTGGCGCGCGTCATTCTCTCTGACTCCTTCACAGGGGCCCATTCGGCCTTCGAGAGTCAGATGATCGATAGGCGGCGAGGAGGAGCGCCTCTCCCAACAAGGAGGAGACGGACGGTCGTCCCGCCGGTTCTCTGCTCGTGGGCTGCCATGCTAGTCGCACACAATCGTGAGGCGAGTGTGCCGGTTGCGGCTAGTAGCCGGCTCTGGGTCTTGTTGACCGCAAGCACCGCCTGTTAGGGACCGGGAGGTCGCCCCATTCTCACGGCGTGGGGGAGGTTTTCGGCCTGCCTGCGAGCCGCCATCGTGCGGTGGCATGCGTCTTGCTGCGTGGTCGCAGCGTCGAGGAGTTCGTTGAGGCGCGCCATCTGGCTGCGGTACTCATCGCCCTCCAAGTGATCCAACTCTTCTGCTGCCGCCTTGGCGGCTCGCAAGTTCTCCACTGGGGTAGTGTAGATGGGGCATCCGGCTCCCAGCATGCGGACGAACTCGACGAACTCGCAGCACAGAAAGACACAAGATTTATACTGGTTCAGGCCACCGTTGTGGTGTAATACTCTACTCCAGTGTGGTGGTGGTGGATTGCCTCCAGGGCTGATGATGAACAATACAAGGGGAATGAGAGCCTCCTGAGGTTGAGGTGTTCTTGTGCTTGGCTAACTTGTGTGGTTATGGATGGTCTAAAATGGTCCTCTGGTCCGTTTTGGTCCGTTCCTGCCTATGGTGGTGGCTAGTCCTATTTATAGAGGCCCTGATCCTCTTCCCAAATATTGAGCGGGAAGGGAGCCAACAACGGCGGGCAAATTTGAAGGGGGACAGCTAGTACAATCTATCCTGACAAAGGCGGTCTCCGCCTGCGAAAGGATCTGGTGGTGACGCCGCCTTGGGCTCCACGATGACCTCCGTCTTGATGTCCTTCTGGTCCTAGTCTTGTTGCATCGATATGGCGACCTTTGCCTGATGCCTCGGTACTCCTCGCCTGCGCAGGCCTCCTTAGCACAAAAGAGGAAACAAGGATGCTGCGCGCGCTAGCGCCCGCTTGGTGCCGATCGTCATGGCTCACGTCACGAGAGCCTCGTGAGGTTTGCCTCGCCTTGATATCTCCGCTCCTCGTGAGCTTGCCTGACTAGGCCATTCCAGAGGAGGTCTTGTGTCATCCGCCTCGCGAGGCTTGGCCCCTCGCGAGGGTCTTGGATGCCTTGTTGATGAAGATGGGCCGTACGGCCTGCTGGCATAGCGATGCAGCGGGCCACAGGCAGGCAAGTCTGGGGACCCCCGTTCCTAGAACGCCGACAGTAGCCCCCGGGCCCAAGGTGCGCTCGGGCTTGGCTTCGCGGCGAAGCCAAGGGTCAAGTACGGAGCACCGCGGGCCCCCAAAAGCCTGTGGCCTCGGTTGACGTGTGGTGGTTGATTGGACGTGGGCGTCTCCGCTTCCCCATGCTGCCTCGACAACTGCATGACTTGACAAAAGGCTGGCGCAGGCAGCACTTGCCTTCATTGCTTCTTCCTCGCCTTGCTCCAGATCCCCTTCCTTGCTCTCTGTCACCGCTATCTCCAGATCCCCTCCAATCTCATCCCGCAGCTGCGATCCATGGCACTGCGCAAGGCCAAGGCTTCCTTAGTGCCGGCTTGGTATGAGCCGGCCCTTGAGGCACCCTCCATCACGGAGAAGAGCCTCGCCTCCGTGCGCCTGCTGACGGCAAGCGAAAGTAATGAGTGGGGGGAGACCAAGCTCCGGCTTGCCTCCGACGTGCCGGAGCCCGAGGAAAGCACCTTCTTCCCCTTCTTCTCGAGCAGTGTCGCCGTCGCTTGGTTCCTCCCTTCTCTGATTTCTTTTACGAAGTCCTCGACCACTATGGGCTACAGGCGTTGCATCTTCATCCCAACTCTGTCCTCCTCCTGTCCATCTTTGCCTACTACTGTGAGGCGTACCTGGGCGTGATGCGTCCGTGGCGCTCCTGCGCCATTTCTTCTTCCTCCGTGTTAGCGAGGGTCACATCTCCGGATGCGCCAACTTCGTCGCATCCGGCAAGGCCAACTTGATCTCGAGCACCGGGAAGAGGGACGACAACATTCGGTCCAAATGGGTCATGATGGATGCTAAGTGCGTATATCCGCGTCTGGCGTTTCCTACGGTGGCGCCCTCTCTCCACGGGGGGTGGCCCAGGGCGAAGCTTGCTGATGAGCGGGCATCGTCTGTGTTGGGGCAGATGGTGACCGACCTGAAGCGGGGCAACACAAGGGCAGCGAAGGTTACAGGGGTCATGCTTCTGAGGGAGTTCTTGACACTGCGAGTAGTCCCACTCCAGGCATGTGCACGCCCCCTGTGGGAGCTTGAAGAAGAGGGGAACAAGACCCGCCTGAGGCCGGGGGCCCTGCCTGACGATGAATTGGCCGTTGTTCTGCGCCTCATAGTCGGGGACAACCAGGAGTATCCACCAAGCGCCTTCGTCCCCTTGTTCCAGCGTAGGGATCGGGAGGAATTCGTCGCCTCCAGGCCGACCTTTGACGCGCGTGGGTTGGTGCCGCCGGCGCTCCTGGGAACCCCCGCGGCACCGAAACCGACGGAGGTGTCTTCTAACGAGCCCCATAGGAAGGGGGAAGAGGAGGTGGACCCGGAGAAGACTCTCGAGGAGGTGGGGGAGACTTCCCCTCTGAGCAAGGCCGAGATCCTCCGCGCCCTTCCTGACGATGCTGAGGCCGACATCCACCAAAGGGAGAGGGAGCAGCCCCCCATCCCAACGAGGGGTAGGTCATCGTTGGTGCCTCGCGATGCCGCCTCTGCCCTGATGCTGTCAGGTTTCAGGCTTCTTAAGCGAAAGTATGTCATGGTGGATTAGTAAGTGTCTCAAGCTTCACCTTGTCCCTGTTTGCACTTTTTATTTCCTGATGCTGGCCCTTGGTTGATCAGGTCGACGTCTCTACGAATAAGATGAAGGAGGATGCGGCGTCCATGCCTCCTTCCTCAGAGAAAGGGGGTAGCAGCGCCCGCATCTCCCAAGCCCCGTCGTCCTCGCAGGGCAAAGAGGAGCATCGCCACGTGGAACCAACCCCCATGGCCCTGCCAGCTCCGGAAGTGCCGGCGCCTGGCGCGGCCGATGAGGTTCCAGCTGCTCCTGAAGTCGCGGTTTCCCAGGCCCTGGTGACGATGTCGCCTCCTCCCACTGCTGCACCTCCACTTCTAGGTTCTTCTGCTCCTGCTGCTACTCTAGAGCGTGCTCTCTCGGAGATGACCCGGCTACAGGCGGATCTCCTGGGCACAGACCCACGCCTTGTGGCCGAGCGCCTGGAGCTGGCCTCAGGCTGGCTCCATTCCGACCTTGCGGTTCGCGCGGTGCTGGGCCAGGCCGCTGCGGATTCTGAGAAGGAGAAGCAGAGTGCCACCAACACCGCAGCCGATCGTGAGATGGCGTTGAAAGACGCCGAGGCCATCCGTGACCGCTGCCAGGTGCTGGAGGACGAGCTGCAGGGTTTGCGCGCCAAGCACGCTGAAGAAGCATGCTGCCACCTAGCAAAGGAGGAGGAAATGAAGGCCCGGGAGGACGCTGTCAAGAACTATGATGCTGAGCTGGCGGAGTTGGGGCGGACGCAGGCTGCCGAGCGCAACCGGTTGGAAGAGCTGGAGCGGGAGGCGTAGGCGAGGGAGGCCGAGCTCGACGCCAAGGCATGAGTCCTGATCGAAGACCGTGCGGCCTTTGCCGATCTTGAGAAGAGGTCCCGCAAGGCACTGAAGACGCTCTACGAGCACGGCCTGGAGAAGTCGCTGGCCGCCGACGAGGACGGCCCCGCCTGGCTACTTCCTCTCTTGGTGCAGGCACTCGAGGAAGTCATTGATGGCATCGGTCCTATGGCGGAGGCGGAAGCTCGCGTCCTGTCTTCAGCTGCGTTGACTCGCGTCTTCAGCCACCTGCACCTTCGCGACCCCAGCGCTTGCCTTGACGGGCTGCTGGAGCCTGTGACTGAAGACCAATACGAGGCTGCCACCGCAGCCGTGCAAGGACAGGTGAAAAATTTCCGCGGCTTTGTCTCCCCTCCTCTGTTTGGTGATGTCGCTGATCTTGCGGCTGGTGGTGAAGGTGAAGACAACATCTCTCACGAGGTAGCTCCTTCTGCAGGTGATGGCAGCGTCCGGGGGTGACCTGTGGCTACCCTCCTGTTTCATTCCTGCAACATGCATTAGGCCTCAGGGTTAGACTTTTCATTTGATCTCGTGAAGACAATGTGTGAGGACAATGTGTTTGTAATATTTGCTTCGAGATTTTGCGGTTTCCTTCCTATTTGCTTTGCGTTCTGCGTCGGCAGAGCCTGACGCCGTGCATACCTCAACCGCCATTGGGCCAACCGAAGACCAGGACGGACCAAGCAGTGAGGGGCTACGTGACCAGTTAGGCTCCTGAGTCGCGATGCTCAGGAGTCCCCCTTGATGTGCAAACAGCTTATAGGGAGAGTTCGCGAGGATAGACTGATGTTCTACGTTGGCAGGGCCTGGCCCCGCGCATACCTCAACCGCCATTGGGCCGACCGGAGACTAGGACGGACCAAGGAGTGAGGGGCTACGTGACTAGTTAGGCTCCTGAGTCGTGATGCTCAGGAGTCCCCCTTGACGCGCAAACAATTTCCATACCTGCCCTCGCCACGGCCTCGAGAGGGGCGCGCGACGCCCAGGTCCGGGAGACCTGGTTGGGTGGCGTGCGCTTGGGTGTGGTCCAAGCGCAACCCCCGTGCCCAGCCCCCTCACGCGGCTCTCCCGAGGGGAGGCGTTGCGGTGAGGCCGGACGCTGAGCTCTGGGCTCCCTGAGCTTGGTACGACCATGGGGCTGCCCTCAGTTGTTTATCACCAGCGCGGAGCATAGTGCTTCCTCTTGTGCACGTGCATAGCCGATCCTCGGCAGTGTCGACGGCCAGCGCGGAGCATGGTGCTTCCACTTGTGCGTGGGATGGGGGGCCCCTCCGGGAGGAGCCCCCGGGGCGTGTACAACCCCGCCCTGACACGTGGCTTGCACGGCAGGGCTGCGAGGTGTATCTGGCACTCGTGAGCCAGCGCGGGACTCATGAGGCCCTACCTTAAGGCGGGTTGCGCCTGGTCTTGAGTCTTGGTGACTGTGTGTTCCTGCAAGGCGGTTAGGTGCAAGCACTCTACGTCCTCAGGTCCCGGCCCTTGAGCAAGCTCAGCCGCCGCTGATATGCCAGGTCGCGATGCCGTGGTCAAGGCCAGGGGGTGAGGGCTGGAGAGCCAGTAAGAGCTCCTGAGTCACGATGCTCAGGAGCCCCCCTTTTAACGCATGAGCGAATTGCATGGGGTGAATGTATCCACGGCGGGTGGCAATCGAGCAGGCGATAACCATAGGCAGGTTAAGCAGGGAAGTCAGATCAGCTTGGGTAAATGGAGGAATATACATGCCACTGGGTCTGGCCCGAGCGGCTAGGGGATGATGCAGCCCGAAGGGCGCCCCCAACAAGGCAAGCTAAAGATATGAGCAAAAGGGATACATGCCGCAGGGACGGACCCACACGGCCTGGGAATAATGCAGCCCAAGGGGCGCTCCCAGCTTAAACTAGCTTGGAAGATGTCACCTAGTTCAATAGACGAAGCAGAGTTGGTGCAGCTGAAGGCGTGCATAGAAGAAAGGACTCCTCATGAGCCACCGGAGCCCTGAGCCTCGGGAGGCTCTGGGGGCTCAGGAGGCTCCCCGAAGACCGTCTCCATTTCCTCCAGGACGGCGCGGTACCTGGCCTCTTGAGCCGCTAGGTCACACCGCATGTTGCGCTGATAGGCCGACGCCACGCTCGGCAAGCCGAGGGGCATGCGAATGTAGCTGTGTGGCGGGCCCACACAACGGTCCAGACGCGAAGGCTAGAAGCGCTCCTGAGACGCGGCCCTGTTGAGCCATGGGATGTCGATGCAGACGCGTAGCTCAGCACCCTCGCCTGGGTGGTGAGATGCGCCCTGTGAGCGGTTGTCGCCGCGCATGGCTCTTGCGTCTTGCAGTTCCTGTGTTGTCTTGGCGATGAACTCCTGAGTGGTGGGCACCCCTTGCCCTATGTTCTCCTGAGGAAAACATACCGCGTAGCACGCCTCCAAGTGGTGCCCAAGCGCCTCCCTCATGAGGTTGGCAAGGCCTGAGGCCCTCCAGAAGAGAGCCCCTGAGCCCTGCCCGAGGAGGGCGCCGGGCGTGCCTTCCTATGGGATGGAGGGGCGCCCCTAGGACAGACACTAATCCTGCCGAGGCTCTCGCCACGACATCATCCTCCTGAGGTCCTGCGCGGCGCAGCTGCCTCTTCTTGGAGATGGCCTCCGGAGGGCCCTCACTTCTGCTATCGGGGTCGTCGATTGCTGCAGTTTGGAAGGCACGCTCGAGGGAGGACACCGCATCCCTTTCTTCACATGGGACCGTGATGACCCCACCGCTTCCAGGAATCTTGAGGACATTGTAGTCGTGGTGGGTGACCGCCATGAACTTGGCCAGGGCCAGATACCCGAGGATGGCGTTGTACGGCAGACGGATGTGGGCGACGTCGAAGTCGATGAGCTCGGTGCGGTAGTTGTCCAGTGTGCCGAAGGTGACAGGTAGGCGGACCTGCCCTATCGGTGTGGTGGAGCCATCGGTCACTCCTGAGAAAGGTTTGGTAGGCTGGAGCTACTCGTATGGCACTTGGAGGTTGTCGAATGTGTCGACGGACATGAAGTTGAGCCCTGCACCGCCGTCGATGAGGGTCTTGGTAACCTGCACATTGCTGATGACTCGGGAACACAACATCGAGAGGACGCCGGCGGTGGCCGCGCACTTGAGATGATCTGCCGAGTTGAAAGTGATGGCGCACTGGGACCACCTGAGCGGGCGCGTGGCCTCGAGCTTGGAGAGCACCGCGTTCACCTCGCAAGCGAACCGTTTGAAGATGCGCTGAGAGGCTGGGGCCTGGGCGCCGCCCAAGATGTAGGCAATTTCACGCGGCTCCTGGAAGCCCACAACCCCCTCGTCTTGATGATGATCGTCGTTCCTTCTTGGTGGCGGCAGCGGGGGAAGACCAGCGTTGCTTTGGGGGCGATCCTCATGAGGCTGGTCCCTCCAGGCCCCCTCACGAGGATGGTCTTGCCAGTGGTCCTCACGAGGCCTGTCGCGCCATTCCTGGCGCGGGCCACGGTTGTCCCAGCGTCCGCCTCCACGTCCTCCTTTGCGGCCATAGCCCCGGTCACTTCGCTCGGGGCGTCGACCGTAGCGTCCTTCTCGTATGGCTCTGAGCTCTTGGCAGTCGTTGGTGTTGTGGATGTTCAGGTTGTGGAAAGCGTAGAACGGTCGGCTGTTCTTGGATGACTCGGGCTGATCTCTGCCCCGTTTGGTGTCGGGCTCCGCCTCTAGCACCGCTACTTCCTTGGGCTTCACGTCCTTGGCCTTGGCTTTCTTCTCCTCTGTGCCCATGGCTGGCAGCTCAAGGAGAGAGAGGCGCCCCTCCTCAGCTCTTGCGCACTTGGTCGCCAGGTTGAACAGCTCCTGAGATGTGTAGATCTCCTCGTGGATAGCGAGCTCTTCCTTCATCTTGATGTCACAGACGCCGTTGGAGAACGCAAAGATGATGGACTCATACGTGACCTTGGGGATCTAGAGGCGGGTGTTGTTGAAGCACTGGATGTACTTCTGGAGGGTCTCCCCTGACTGTTGCTTGATACGGCGCAGGTTGCCCGCAGCCGGCGGGCGGTCGCGAGTGCCCTGGAAGTTGGCGACGAAGCGGTCGCACATCTTGTCCCAGGAGGAGATCGAGCCGTGCTGCAGGTTCAGGAGCCAGGAGTGGGCCCCGTCCTTGAGAGCCATGGGAAACCAGTTTGCCATGACTTTCTCGTCGCCGTTGGCTGATTTGATGCTCAGCTCGTAGAGCTGTAGAAACTCCGCGGGGTCGGCGGTGCCGTCGTAGCGAGGAGGCAGATCCGGTTTGAACTTGCCTAGCCAGGCGACGCTGCATAGTTCAGGGGTGAAGGCGCGGCAGCCGGCCGTAGTCATTGGGGCCCGCTTCGGAGGTGGAGCTTGGTCTTGATGAGGTCCGAGCGGCACCACAGCAGGCGGCGCGCGGTCTTGACGAGCCGGTGCGGGGAGTGCGGGTGCAGCTCCTCATGGCCGAGGGATTTCTTGGCAGCTTCTCTCTTTGCGCGCGGGCACCAGGCATGGCGGATCACACCGCGGGGCCGCGCGCCTTGGTGCCAAGGCGCCGTCCTTGGGATGGGGTGGTGGAGGCGCGCCTCGGGCCTCGTCCCCGTGGCCGGCTGAGGGTGAGGCAGAGAGACGGATAGCGCCGGGGAGTCCCCTAAGGCGCGGACGAGCTCGGCGACGCGGTCGAGCCATTCCTCATAGAGGTCGTTGACTGGGCGGTAGCGCAGGAGTTTGTTTGCGGCAAGGAGTGCGACCCACGCCTCCATGGGAGCGTGGCGTGCATGGGACGAAGAACCGGCCGGGGTCAGTGATGGAGTGGCGGTGCAGCCGTCCTGCCGTACCGAAGGATGCAGCGAGGACGCTTGCTGCTCGTTCCCCACCGGGCCGGTGGCAGCGTTGGCGGCGGGAGACGGAGAACGACGATGTAGCCTTCACCCGACGCTCAGTTCGAGCACGGTGAGCGTCCGCCATGGAGACGATGGGGCGACGGAGCGACAAACTGATGGAAGGGAAGCTACGGCGCACCCCTACCTGGCGTGCCAAATGTCGGATGTGGGGTTCCGGCAAAACCCTGGGGTGCGGGCGAAGTCTTTTCCTCCCACCGATCTACGCCCTAGCTCTCTAAGATCTCACAAACGAACTCGACGAACTCGCAACACAGAAAGACACAAGATTTATACTGGTTCAGGCCACCGTTGTGGTGTAATACCTACTCTAGTGTGGTGGTGGTGGATTGCCTCCAGGGCTGATGATGAACAATACAAGGGGAAGAAGAGCCTCCTGAGGTTAAGGTGTTCTTGTGCTTGGCTAACTTGTGTGGTTCTGGATGGTCTAAAATGGTCCTCCGGTCCATTTTGGTCTGTTCCTGCATATGGTGGTGGCTAGTCCTATTTATAGAGGCCCTGGTCCTCTTCCCAAATATTGAGTGGGAAGGGATCCAACAACGGCGGGCAAATTTGAAGGGGGACAACTAGTACAAGCTATCCTGACAAAGGCGGTCTCCGCCTGCGAAAGGCTCTGGTGGTGACGCCGCCTTGGGCTCCACGATGACCTGCATCTTGCCGTCCTTCTGGTCCTGGTCTTGTTGCACCGATATGGCAACCTTTGCCTGATGCCTCGGTACTCCTCGCCTTCGCAGGCCTCCTTAGCACCAAATAGGAAACAAGGACGCTGCGCGCGCTGGCGCCCGCCTGGTGCCGATCGTCATGGCTCACGTCACGAGGGCCTCGTGAGGTTTGCCTCGCCTTGATATCTCCTCTCCTCGTGAGCTTGCCCGACTAGGCCACTCCAGAGGAGGTCTTGTGTCATCCGCCTCGCGAGGCTTGGCCCCTCGCGAGGGTCTTGGATGCCTTGTTGATGAAGATGGGTCGTACGGCCTGCTGGCTTAGCCACGCAGCGGGCTGCAGGCAGGCAAGTCTGGGGACCCTCGTTCCCAGAACACCGACAGACATGACCGAGACACATCTCCGGTCAACAACCAATAGCGGAACCTGGATGCTCATATTGGTGCCTACATATTGTACGCAGATCTTTATCGGTCAAACCGCAATAACAACATACGTTATTCCCTTTGTCATCGGTATGTTACTTGCCTGAGATTCTATCGTCGGTATCATCATACCTAGTTCAATCTCATAACTGGCAAGTCTCTTTACTCGTTCCATAATGCATCATCCCGTGACTAACTCATTAGTCACATTGCTTTCAAGGCTTATCATGATGTGCATTACCGAGAGGGCCCATAGATACCTCTCAGATACTCGGAGTGACAATTCCTAATATCGATCTATGCCAACCCAACAAACACCTACAGAGACACCCTAGAGCATCTTTATAATCACCCAGTTATGTTGTGATGTTTGATAGCACACAAGGTGTTCCTCCGGTATTCGGGAGTTGCATAATATCATAGTCAAAGGAATATGTATACGTCATGAAGAAAGCAATAGCAGTAAAACTTAACGATCATTATGTTAAGCTAACGGATGGGTCTTGTCCATCACATCATTCTCCTAATGATGTGATCCTGTTATCAAATGATAATTCATGTCCATGGTTAGGAAACTTAACCATCTTTGATTAATGAGCTAGTCTTGTAGAGGCTTACTAGGGATACGGTGTTTTGTCTATGTATCCACACATGTATCAAATTTCCGGTTAATACAATTCTAGCATGAACAATAAACATTTATCATGATATAAGGAAATATAAAATCAAAACTTTATTATTGCCTCTAGGGCATATTTCCTTCAACACTTAGCCCCACGATGGGCGCCAAATGTCGGGGATATCTAGCAACATATGCCAGGGGGTGGCTTACCATGGATGGGGACATGAGTATGTCGACGGGCCCTGGAAGCAGGAGCGAGTGAGATCTCGAACGCCTACGAGTCTTACCCAGGTTCAGGGTTCTCCAGGGAGATAACACCCCTAGTCCTACTCTGTGGGATCTCCACATGATGACTAATGTCAATAGGTGGCTACAAGGTTGCTCCTTGAGCTGTTCGGCTAGAGGGGGAAGAAGGGCAAGGCTAGTTCCTTTGCCTCCCTAGCTATGAGTGTATGTATTTGCGTCTGTGCTGAACCCTTTGCATGGGTGAACCTGAGCGGTTTATATAGGCCTACCCCCTAGGGGTACAATGGTAATATGGCCGGGTGTAGGACCCGTACGTCAGTGTCTTGGGGCGCCGGATTCTCTGCCGGCTGCTGGGGCCTGCCGCCTGGTGGGTCCCGCCGGCTACCGTGAATTCGGCCGACAGGTAGGGCCCACCGCCTGTGGGCCACGCTGACTGCCTTTTACTGTAGACTCGCTCTTGATGATGGAAGCCTCTCCGGGGGGCGCATGGCTACAGTCCCGCCACCTGGCGGGCGCTTACTATAGCCACACCCTGTCTCATCAAATTAATATTAATGGCGCACAGACTCCGAGGGGAGGGAGGGCTGCCTGCTAGAGGTTGGCCCGCCCTCAAGGCCGCCTCCTCGTGGTACGTCATCTTCTAGCTGCTCGCGGACAGGTAGGGCCCGCTGCCTGCGGGCCGTACCGACCGCCCGTTATGGGAGCGTGGCCCTAGCTAGCGTAGGCCGCGTCACCAGCCGCATGGCTACAGTGCCGCGCCGGGCGAGGGGTGTCCGCTTGGTACTGACGGTGTCCTGGACTAGGGGGTACTCACCACGTCGTCTCCCGACCAGCTGGATCGGGCCGAGGACCCCCATGGTGGTTCACTCATGGGCCACTTCGGGCAGCCCATGCCGCATACAAGGAAGATCCCACAAGATTTGGTGCCCAAGACAAGGACTCCTCTAAACCCTGGGCCTCCGGTGTGTTATATAAACCGAGGCCAGGCTAGTCAATAGACAATCTAATATTCATTAGATAAATCTCGTGGTAGACATATGTACTCTGTACTACACCCCATATGAATACAATCAGAAGAAGGACGTAGGGTTTTACCTCCATCAAGAGGGCCCGAACCTAGGTAAAATCCCGTGTCCATGTTACCATCGCTTAAAGATGCCTAGCTTAGGACCCCTACTATGAGATATGCCGGATTTAACACTGACATTGGTGCTTTCATTGAGAGCCTGCTGGGTGATCGTCGCAGATCAATGGGATGATCAAGTGATATTTTTTTAGTCAGATCTATTTCATGTAATGCAAAGTCATTGCTGCCGCGTTGTGTTGTTTGTTTGCAGTCAGATCGGATCGATAAAATTTCAGCGGCAGCAACTCTATCCGCTGTCTGATGGTACGTCTGATCCGGGCTACCATGCGTATAATAAAGGTCCTGGTGAAACGCGCTCGTAAACAACAATCTAAACGGTGGTGACCCCTCCCAGGGGAGCGTGCGCCCGCACTACGCACGTAGTGCGGCTGAGGCGGGCCGGCTGACACGCACTCAGATCTGCAGCAACAGGGAACAACAAGCGCCAGCATCACCACTTTGTCATCGGACTTGATAGTGCCATCAAATTACTGGATTGTGAGCGGATGCATGTCTCTTCCTGGCCACCATTCCCAAACAGCAGCAACCGATGAGAAACACCGATCGGCGGGTAGGATTCGGGTCCCTGAACCGGTCTGCTGCTGCTCTCCTGCAACATTGACTCCCAGCAGTCAGGGCTACTGCCGCCCCACAAGTCCTACATGCATACACAATGTGGTCCCATGCAGCCACACATCCAGGGAAACCTCTTTACTTCCTCTTCCTTTTTAAAACTAAGTATAAAAGTTGTTGTTGGTTGGCCATTGTTTTTTCTACTGAATGCCTGTAGGCTATGCACTAACGCACTACTAATATGCCACATGATTTTTAAGGTTTTGCATGTATTAAGCCATGTCAAGAAAACTCCATCCACGGCGGCCGGCATCAGCGTGCTGTCATCAGGCCACGTTGAAGTATATTGATATGCTATGCCGTTACTTAGCGAGCGACTAGGCGACCCAAGCCGAAGAGAACACACCTGACCATATTTAACTATGTATCAAGACAGTCTATACAACAAGTGATCGTCGGACAGTGCCTTTGTGACTGATAACCCACAAGTATAGGGTATCGCAACAGTTTTTGAGGGTAGAGTATTCAACCCAAATTTATTGATTCGACACAAGGGGAGCCGAAGAATATTCTCAAGTATTAGTAGCTGAGTTGTCAATTCAAGCACACCTGGAAACTTAATATCTGCAGCAAAGTGTTTAGTAGCAAAGTAATATGATAGTAGTGGTAACGGTAACAAAAGGTAATGATAGCAAAAGTAATGTTTTTGGTATTTTGTAGTGGTGATAGCAATAGCAACGGAAAAGTAAATAAGCGAAGAACAATATATGGAAAGCTCGTAGGCAATGGATCGGTGATAGATAATTATGCCTGATGCGGTTCGTCATGTAACATTCATAACCTAGGGTGACACAGAACTAGCTCCAATTCATCAATGTAATGTAGGCATGTATTCCGAATATAGTCATACGTGCTTATGGAAAAGAACTTGCATGACATCTTTTGTCCTACCCTCCCGTGGCAGCGGGGTCCTAGCGGAAACTAAGGGATATTAAGGCCTCCTTTTAATAGAGTACCGGACCAAAGCATTAACACATATTGAATACATGAACTCCTCAAACTACGGTCATCACCGGGAGTGGTCCCGATTATTTTCACTTCGGGGTTGCCAGATCATAACACATAGTAGGTGACTATAGACTTGCAAGATAGGATCAAGAACTCTCATATATTTATGAAAACATAATAGGTTCAGATCTCAAATCATGGCACTCGGGCCCTAGTGACAAGCATTAAGCACAACAAAGTCATAGCAACATCAAACTCAGAACATAGTGGATACTAGGGATCAAACCCTAACAAAACTAACTCGATTACATGATAAATCTCATCCAACCCATCACCGTCCAGCAAGCCTACGATGGAATTACTCACACATGGTGGTGAGCATCATGAAATTGGTGATGGAGGATGGTTGATGATGACGATGGCGACGGATTCCCCTCTCTGGAGCCCCGAACGGACTCCAGATGAGCCCTCCCGAGAGGTTTTAGGGCTTGGCGGCGGCTCCGTATCGTAAAATGCGATGAATCCTTCTCTCTGATTCTTTCCCCGAAAGCAAATATATAGAGTAGGAGTAGAGGTCGGAGGAGCTCCAGGGGGCCCACAAGGTAGGGGGCGCACCCTTGGGGGGGGGCAGGTGCGCCCCCACCCTCGTGGCTAGGGTGTGGGCCCCCTGGTCTTCATCTTTTGCAGGGATTTTTTATTATTTCCAAAAAGATGCCCCGTGAAGTTTCAGGTCATTCCGAGAACTTTTGTTTCTGCACATAAATAACACCATGGCAATTCTATTGAAAACAGCGTCAGTCCGGGTTAGTTCCATTCAAATCATGCAAGTTAGAGTCCAAAACAAGGGCAAATGTGTTAGGAAAAGTAGATACGATGGAGACGTACCAACTCCCCCAAGTTTAAACCTTTGCTTGTCCTCAAGCAATTCAGTTGCTAAACTGAAAGTGATAAAGAAAAACTTTTACAAACTCTGTTTGCTCTTGTTGTTGTAAATATGTAAAGCCAACATTCAAGTTTTCACTAAAGATTATAAACTAACCATATTCAAAATAATGCTTAGGTCTCATGTTTACTCATATCAATGGCATAATCAACTAGCGAGCAATAATAATAATAAATCTCGGATGACAACACTTTCTCAAAACAATCATAATATGATATAACAAGATGGTATCTCGCTAGCCCTTTCTGAGACCACAAAACATAAATGCAGAGCACCTTTAAAGATCAAGGACTGACTAGACATTGTAATTCATGGTAAAAGAGATCCAGTCAAGTCATACTCATTGTAAACTAACATTAATGAATGCAAATGACAGTGGTGCTCTCCAACTGGTGCTTTTTAATAAGAGGTGATGACTCAACATAAAAGTAAATAGATAGGCCCTTCGCAGAGTGAAGCAGGGATTTGTAGAGGTGCCAGAGCTCGGTTTTGAAATAGAGATGAATAATATTTTGAGCGATATACTTTCATTATCAACATAACAACCAAGAGATGGCGATATCTTCCATGCTACACACATTATAGGCGGTTCCCAAACAGAATGGTAAAGTTTATACTCCCCCTCCACCAACAAGCATCAATCCATGGCTTGCTCGAAACAACGAGTGCCTCCAACTAACAAGAGTCCCAGGGGGAGTTTTGTTTGCAATTATTTTGATTTGATTTGCATAAAGCATGGTACTGGGCATCCCGGTGACCAGCCATTTTCTCGTGAGTGAGGAGCGGAGTCCACTCCTCTTGAGAATAACCCGCCTAACCTGGAAGATAAGGACATCCCTAGTTGATACATGAGCTATTCGAGCATACAAAACAGGATATTTATTTGAAGGTTTAGAGTTTGGCACATACAAATTTACTTGGAACGGCAGGTAGATACCGTATATAGGTAGGTATGGTGGACTCATATGGAATAACTTTGGGGTTTATGGAGTCAGATGCACAAGCAGTATTCCCGCTTAGTACAGGTGAAGGTTAGCGAAAGATTGGGAAGCGACCAACTAGAGAGCGACAACAGTCATGAACATGCATTAAAATTAATCAACACCGAATGCAAGCATGAGTAGGATATAATTCACAATGAACATAAATATCGTAGAGCCTATGTTGATTTTGTTTCAACTACATGCGTGAACATGTGCCAAGTCAAGCCACTCGAATCGTTCAAAAGAGGATACCACCCTATCATACCACATCACAACCATTTTAATAGCATGTTGGCACGCCAGGTAAACCATTATAAAGCTCCTAACTAATCAGGCATGGCACAAGAAACTATGATCTCTAGTTGTCATTACAAACATGTTTATACATAATAGGCTGAATCAGGAACGATGAACTAATCATATTTACAAAAACAAGGGAGGTCGAGTTCATACCAGCTTTTCTCATCTCAGTCAGTCCATCATATATCGTCATAATTTCCTTTCACTTGCACAACCGAACGATGTGAAAGGATTCGGATTTTAGCCCTCCCACCCACCACAAGCAATATTCCCCAAACAGTTTAGGTCCTCCAGACGTATGCGGCCTTATGTACGTGCGACAGCAAGCCGAGGAAACGGTCCACCACTTTTGGGCCAGGTTCCTCCTTGTCAAAAACAAGATAAAGGACTACCGTGATGACGACGCGGTTTCAATATTTTGCCACAATTGTATGGATGAGGGAATCCTTAACGCCCTCAACCGTCGCCGCATACTGCACTTTGCAGATCTGGCACACATCATACAGAAGTATAGTGCAATGGAAAGCACCTGGAGGGCACAAATAGCATGGTGGGAACCTCCTGCCTTCAAGCAGCCCACCGGACGGACAAAAAGGATGCACCCTTATGGGGCACCTGATCATCATCCCATGGACAAAAAAGTGAAGCTCTTTAAGAGACACAGATCTGTCCTTGACGACCTGCTCGATAAACCTTGTCAGATACACACAACACCAAATACCGAACCAACACATAGCCTTCGGGTATGTTGGGTACTCTGGCAGGTGGCTAAGAGCGGTGAGGCCATCCTCCCCAGCATTCTCTTGGATAGGCACTCTTCGGAATATGCCGACCTCAACGTTTTTACGGTCTTTGAGACCTTTTCTTCCAACAACCGGCGCAGAAGGGCATTCCGCGACCTTGCCGAAGTCTGCCAGGTAGCCACAGTAAATCCTTGGAATGACATGGCAATAACCTTCACCGCTGATGACGAGCCAAGGGCCAGATCAGTCCGAGCACCGGCCGCTTTGGTCTTAAACCCAATAGTAAATGGCTTTCGTCACACCAAAGTACTCATGGACGGTGGTAGCGGGTTAAACCTCATCTACGAATATACGCTCCAAAAAATGCAGATGGACAAAAGTCGCATTGAGCAAAGCGGCACCACTTTCTGAGGCATCATCCCCAGTCGAGAAGCAATAAGCTCGGGGAGGATCAAACTCAATGTTGTATTCGGCACGCTGGAGAACTACAGGTTCGAAGAGTTACTCTTCCACGTGGCACCTTTTCACAGTGGATATCACGCCCTGTTAGGGCGAGAAGCATTCATACGCTTTCAAGCCATACCCCATTACGGGTACATGAAGCTCAAAATGCCAGGGCCCAACGGATTTATCACTATCACCAATGATCCGGATATAGCACTCCGCACCAAAAATAAAACCGCATCCTTAGCCCTCGAGGCGCTATACGAGGCCCTTGCGGCCAAGGAACTGACCACTCTGCGATCTACAGTGGACAAGGACGATGTAATCCTCGACAAGAGGCCCAAATCCACTTCCTTTAAACCAGCAGATGAAATAGTCAAATTTCAAGTACATCGAACGGATCCTAATAAAACTGCAGCCATTGGAGCACAGCTGGATCCAACTATCGACGCCGCTTTAAACCAGTCAAGCAAACTGGCTGAAAATTGGGACATCTTTGCCTGGCATCCTTCGGATATGCCAGGAATCCCACTCAGACTGGCCAAACACAGCCTCAATATAATAAAAGGCTTTAAACCAGTCAATCAAATGCTGCGGCAATTTTCCGAACTCAAGCGACAAGCCATGGGGGAGGAGCTAGCCAAACTACTTGAAGCCGGGGTCATCAGAGAGATCAAACACCCGGACTGGCTAGCAAACCTGGTCATGGTGCCAAAGAAGGATAAATCCTGGTGCCTTTGTGTTGACTTCAAAGACCTAAACAAGGCCTGCCCTAAGGACCCCTTCCTACTGCCCTACATTAACCAAATCATTGATGCAACTGCAAGACATGATTCATTGTGCTTCCTCGATGAATACTCCGGATACCATCAAATTAAGATGAGGGAATCTGCTCAAGCCGCAACGACATTCATCAATCCGTATGGGCCTTTCTGCTTCAACACTATGCCTTTTGGAATCAAAAATGCCGGCACCACCTACCAACGCATGATTCAAACATGCCTGGAAAAACAAATTGGCAAGACGGTGGAAGCATATGTAGATGATGTAGTCATCAAAATTAAACATGTCGAATCATTGGTGGATGACTTGCGCCTCACATTCGACAACCTCCGAACATACAACATATGACTCAATCCGGAAAAATACGTTTTCGGTGTCCCGGCCGAAAAGCTGCGCGGGTTCATTGTTTCCAATAGAGGAATCGAAGCAAATCCAGCCAAAATCCGATCCTTGTCGCAATTGGCAACACCAACAGACCTAAAGCAGGTCCAAAAACTAGTTGGGTGCGTGGCAGCCTTGAGCCGCTTTGTCTCCAGGTTGGGAGAAAAGGCACTACCACTTTATCGCCTACTCTGACGTACCGATCACTTCGAGTGGACGGATGCGGCGACGACCGTGTTGGAAGAAATAAAAACTTTGTTCGCAAACAACCCAATCCTTGCCGCACCAAACGTCGGTGAACCTATGCTACTGTACATATCAACAACTCACCAAGTAGTGAGCGTTGTGCTCATTGTCAAACAAGAGGAAGAGGGACACAAATTCCCACTCCAAAAACCAGTATATTACGTGTCAGCGGTCCTTACACCATGCAAATCCCGATACCCGCATTATTAAAAGATAGCATATGTGGTCTTCATGGCATCTTGAAAGCTGTGGGACTACTTTCAAGAGTGCTCCATCACGGTGGCCTCTGAAGTGCCACTCAATGACATCATAAACAATCGAGACGCCACCGGCTACATTGCCAAATGAGCTATTGAGCTCTTACCATTTTAATTAACATACAAGCCAAACCAAGCTATTAAAACTCAGGTGTTGGCCGACTTTGTCGCTGAATGGACAGAAGCCGAACTCCCTAAAGAGTACAACACATACTCCAACTGGGTGATGTACTTCGACGGCTCCAAAATGTTAGCCGGACTGGGGGCTGGTGTCATCCTAATATCCCCTGAAGGGGACATAGTCTGTTATGTATTACAAATCATGTATACAAATTCCAATAATGCGGCTGAATATGAAGCGCTCCTGCATGGACTACGGATGGCCGTTTCTATGGGCATACAACGCCTCGAGGTGCATGGGGATATGAACCTTGCCACATCTCAAATAAATGGAGAATTCAACGCAAAAGATCCAAAGATGGCGGTCTACCGCAATGTCGTACTTAGAATATCAGCTTGATTTGAGGGGCTCGAGTTTCATCGTGTGGCTCGAGATAGTAATCAAGAAGCAGACATGCTTGCTCAAATGGGTGCTAAACGCGACCCTGTCCCGCCTAACACCTTCTTGGAGAGGCTTTTCAAGCCATCTGTGGTATGGCAGGACAAAAGTGGAAATAATAGTCTGACGTTGATCACACCCCCGGACGCCGAACACGATTCGGATATCATCGGGGGCTCGGGCACTGAGCCAGTGCCTTCCGCTCATGTAATCATGGCGGTTATTGCTCCATGAACCGAACCCTTCTTGGCCTACCTTAATAGGCAGGAGCTCCCTAATGATCAGAACGAGGCCCGTCGCATAGTCCGATGCTCCAAGGCCTACAAAGTTCACGAAGGAGAACTGTCGGTGTCAAAACTGGCGGATCTCGGGTAGGGGGTCCCGAACTGTGCGTCTAGGCCGGATGGTAACAGGAGACAGGGGACACTTTGTTTTACCCAGGTTCGGGCCCTCTCGATGGAGGTAATACCCTACTCCTGCTTGATTAATATTGATGATATGGGTAGTACAAGAGTAGATCTACCACGAGATCAAGGAGGCTAAACCCTAGAAGCGAGCCTATGGTATGATTGTTGTGTATGGAGTTGATTGCCTACAGACTACAACCCTCTGGTTTATATAGACACCGGATAGGGTTAGGGTTACACAGAGTCGGTTACAATGGTAGGAGATCTTGAATATCCGCATCGCCAAGCTTGCCTTCCACGCCAAGGAAAGTCCCATCCGGACACGGGACGAAGTCTTCAATCTTATATCTTCATAGTCCAGGAGTCCGGCCGAAGGTATAGTCCGGCTACCCGAACACCCCTAATCCAGGACTCCCTCAGTAGCCCCCGAACCAGGCTTCAATGACGATGAGTCCGGCGCGCAGATTGTTCGGCATTGCAAGGCGGGTTCCTCTCCAAATCTTGTGTACCTGTAGGAATAATGTCCGATTTCTGTAATGTAGTCCTTCTCGTCTTCCATGCCCAATAATGACCGTCTTCCACGTGTTCAAACAAATGCGAAAAGCCAGGGCATTTTTACATCCACACCCCTAGACGTATAAACAAGCCGCCTATTTAACGAGATGGGGATTTAGGTCCAAACCACATCTTCTCCTTTCCGCGAGTTATCATCAGAGCGCTTCCAGCAAAGGTCCATTCCAACATGACTAGCCATCGCAGCTCCTCCCCTCGCCCCTCCGGTCCCAAACCCGGGGACTAGGAGAGTTGCACCTTCCCGCATAGCAAGTTAGCGTCACTTCAGGCCCAGGGATTCCTCCCTCAGGCATGCATGGGCTCAGTCCGAGCCGGTCTCGCCACCTATAATGGCGGAAAACAAGCGGAGAACACCCCCAATCCTTCTAAAAGAGAGCGGGTGTGCCTCGTCCCCTATCTAATAAGGGGACTGGGATTTCCAATTCACCCATTTCTCCATGGGCTTCTGGAGTTCTACGGCCTCCAGCTGCACAATCTCACCCCCGCCTCCGTATTGCACATTGCGGGTTTCGTCGCCCTCTGCGAGTTATTTTTAGGCGTTGAGGCTCATTTCACGCTGTGGAAGAGGTTATTCTGCCTGGTGCCCCATTCTGAAAAGGGGTCTTTATATCAAGTGGGCGGAGCCGAAGTATGGCGCATCGCTAGGACCAGATACCTATCCGGAACCCCAAAGAAGGCGTCCGAGGACTGGCCTTCGGAATAGTTTTACATAGATGACGTCCCTCCACCGAACCCTATCCGGGTCGGTCTCCCTGAGTTCAACAGTGCTCCATTGAAGAAACGCTTGAGCTGGCGTCCGCGGAGCTCTCAGAGAGAAAGTGACAGAGACGTCCTTTACCTGATGGGACGGATAAGACTGTTGGCTCATTTCGGACTAACCATGATTGGAGTCATGGCCGCATGCATTATGTGGGGGGTGCAGCCGCTTCAATATAGAGGCCACCCCATGTGGGATTTCAACGGGGAGGATGACGCCACACGTTACGGTCGTAAGGGGCCGGACTCGGCCGCCGCCTTAGTAAAGATTTTATCCTCTTTGTATAAGGGAGAAAAGGAGGAATTCTTCCACGTCAAGTCGCAGGCCGGATTCAGTATGTATGATCCTCCAAGTTGGGTAAGTGAACAATTGCACTTGGCCGTTTGTTTTATACTCCCATGGTTAGATAGGTAGTCTAACGACTTCAATGCAGGAACTGCGACAGGAGGTAAAGGACATAAGCAGCTGCCCTCCACAGCCTGAGGACCCAGAATGGTTCCTCAACCCGGACTCCGAAGAGGATCCGGACATATCGGTGGATCTCATCGACGGGGTGTTCCATCAGCTAAGCAAGGACAATACCTTGGTAGCCATCATGGCTGATTACCCAGGGTTAATTCCGGCCTCCCAGGTGACAGAAACCGGAGTCTCATTCCCTTGAGAGAGATTGCACTCTCGCGTATTCCGGTGTTTCTGACGACAACCGTGTTTTGCAAGGGAGTTTTCCAAGGCAGGAGGCCGAAACTGCAGCGGCTAGCCAACGAGGGGCCGCATGGCCCCGTGGGGAAAAAGGAATGAAGTCCGGACTGAGATGCCGGCGCAAAGGTATAGCGCACCCTCTATTTCCCTGGTGTTATTCTGTCAGGGCATATTTAACGTTCGTGCTATCTTTAGAACGAAGAGACCTCGCCGGACTACATCCGGAGAGGTTGCCAATCGCGCCTCTACCAGCCAGGCTCCAACGACTGGCCAGGAAGCGGAGGCGAGCACAAGGCGCGTACCGGACGCTCCTCCGACAGAGGATGAGGACAGGCTGTCTGCCACAAATTCTGAAGTGGAGAGTGCCATGAACCACAGGCATCGCCGGACAGTTCTACACGACGCTTGTTTCCCCCAAGAGGCTTTAGATGCCTTTAATTTGGGATATGCATACCTCCGTGCCGCTTAAAATGGTTTAGCCAGAGCCATGGAGCAGTATGTAAAAGACATACGGGTAAGAAAATTTTGGTCAAATATATATATATCAGTAGCCCCCGAGACTTGAAACAGTTAGAGCAACTGATTTAAGGATCATTCAATATGCAGGTTCTTACGGAGAAGAATACTGTACTGTCCCAGGAGCTGGAAAAGTGCAAGGCCCAACTAGAGGCCGCACTAACCGCAGCAGGGGAGCCCAAAGAGACCCCCTCAGGTAAGATACACTTCGAAAGATTAGTATTGTGTGGTGTGGGTGAAAATATGACAAATCATATTGCAGATGGTGCCGGACTCGATCCGGACAAGCAACAACTCTTACGCCAGCTAAAGGCTGGTGAGAGTATGTTGACAAGGGTGAGGCGAGAGAAGAATGATCTTCAGGATGCCAACACCAAGCTGGACGTTGAACTTAAAGATGTTCGTGGCCAGCTGTCGGACTCCATGAAGGAGAATCAGCGGCTTCGACGCGGCATTTTTAGTAAGTGCTTGAACGAACTTTGAAAAAAGAGTTCGGCGAGGAAGTGGACTAACAGAGTAATGTCTGTAGGTATGCACACAGGTCGTCCTGAAGAGGAGATGCCCGGTTCTACGGGTGACCTTCTTCCCGAACTCACGCAACTGCACGAGCGAATTCGGCAGGCGATGCGAGGTGTTACCCAAGCCTTATGGCCTGCCCACTCCGTGCCCGAGGGCCTTGGAGAGCTTGCGGAGAAGCTGAAGGGAGCACGGCGGCGCTTCTGGTTGTGGAAGATATCGGCCTACCGACAAGGCGCTAGGTAAGCCTGGGCCATGGTGAAGACCCGTTTTACAAAGTCTGACCCGAACCACATGGCCGAGGTCGGACCAGTGGGGCCTGACGGGAAGGAGATCCTTGTGAGCTTAGTATACGGCCAAGTAGAGTTGGCCGCGAAGTATTCCCAGCAGGACTGTAAATTAGATAGCCTATTAGATGGTATAGAAGAGGAATACAATCAGTCAGAATGACTATGTAATTTTGAATTGACATGTGTAATGCCTTCTAGCCGGATAGTAGATCGTTTGTCATTGCCGACCTTTTCGCTTCAACCTCGGGACCTGACGGTCCGGAGTGTGTCCGAATACCATAACGGTTATATAAGAACCATGGTATGTGTGGAGACCAGGCGTAGGGGTCATTAGTGCTTTATCAGACAAGTGCCCAACTAGTTATGTTATATTACATGGTTAGTAAGAAACATCTTCCAGAGAGAATAGTTCCGTTAGGGGTTCCTTTCGCTGGGAAGCATGCCCTAAAGTGCATGTCCGGACTGCGTAAAAAGACGCAGAAAAGAGCATCTGGGGGCGCATAAAATAAGTAAAAAGATCATCTTTTATCTCACCGACCGAATATTCCCTTAAGAACGCTAGCTTTCGGCTTCACCCAGTCTAAGGTACACATCTGGCTGACCCGGCAGTAACAATCGCAGAGGTGCTCCCTTTACCGCCTAGCTGAACAATCGAGAACGTAGGGGTAAGCACGGGAGCCAGGCAACCCAGCTTGGCCAAAACTTAAGTCATATCGATGCATATAATGGTGAAGAAAAAGGTACATGCGGAAGTTTGACGCATGTGTTGGGCATGAAGCCCGTATAAATAAGCTTATGTTAAAGAAGCCCCCAGGTTTAATGAGCGCTAGTGGCGCGTCACTAGATAAGCCTTTAAGGGCTATAAAAGAAAAGAGGGGAAGGAGAGAAATGTAAGACAGAAAAATGCAAAAAATGGACAGAGGAAGGAGACGAACACAGAGTCCCGCGTTAGGCATAGAATCTTCGGAGACGGGTGGCGTTCCACGGGTTCGGCTCGAGTCGGTTATCTGACGCATCTCGCAGGCGGTACGCCCCGCCAGTCAGGACTTGGCCGATTATGAATGGACCTTCCCACTTGGGCTTGAGTTTGTCCTTTTTCTTATCCGGCAGGCATAGAACTAGTTCGCCAACATTGTAATTTTTGGCCCGTACTTCTCTGCTTTGATATCTTCGGGCCTGCTGTTGATAAAATGCGGAACGGGCTTTTGCCACATCACGCTCCTCCTCCAGGGCGTCCAAGTTGTCCTGCCGATCGAGCTCGGCTTCTCTTTCTTCGTACATGCGCACTCTAGGTGAGTCATGAATTATGTCACAGGGCAGAACTGCCTCTGCGCCGTATACCATAAAAAATGGTGTGTATCCGGTGGTGCGATTTGGCGTGGTCCGCAGCCCCCATAGCACGGAGTCGAGCTCCTCTACCCAGTGCGTGTTAGATTCCTTGAGGGACTGCACCAGTCTGGGTTTAATGCCGCTCATGATAAGACCATTTGCACGTTCGACCTGGCCGTTGGTTTGTGGGTGATAGACGGAAGCATAACCGAGCTTGATGCCCATGTTTTTGCACCAGAGTTTTACCTCGTCGGCGGTAAAGTTTGTACCATTATCGGTTATGATGCTATGGGGGACGCCATAACGGTGTACAACCCCAGATATGAAGTCTATACAGGTCCGGATTGGGCCGTTTTAACAGGCTTGGCTTCTATCCATTGGGTGAATTTATCCACCATGACCAGTAAGTATTTTTTCCTATCGGTCCCACCTTTAAGGGGTCCGATCATGTCAAGCCCCCAGACCGCAAAAGGCCAGATGATGGGTATAGTTTGGAGTGCGGTGGGTGGCATATGGCTTTGGTTGGCAAAAAGTTGACAACCAGCGCATCGTTGGACTAAGTCCTGAGCGTCTGCCTGGGCCGTCGGCCAATAAAAGCCTGTACGGAAAGCCTTGCTAACGAGGTACCGAGTAGCGGCGTGGTGACCACCAAGTCCGGCATGAATTTCAGCCAGAAGGTTCCGCCCTTCCTCTTCGGAGATGCACCTTTGAAGGACTCCGGTAGTGCTTTTCTTATAAATCTCTCCCTCATGGACTCTATAGGCTTTAGATCGCCGCACTATGCAGCGGGCCTCGTTTTGGTCCTCCGGAGTTCTTGCCTAGTAAGGTAGGCTAGGAATGGTTCTGTCCACGGGGCGATGACCGCCATTATTACATGGGCTGAAGGTGTAATTTCATTGGCAGAGCCTCCAATTGTGTCAGATTGTTCGGCGTCGAGTGGTGCGGCTGGGTCCGGGCTTTTATTTACGGGTTCCCCCTCCCATGTTACGGATGGCTTGAACAATCTTTCCAAAAAGATGTTGGGGGGACTGCCTCGCGTTTTGCTCCGATGCGTGCCAGGACATCCGCTGCTTGATTGTTTTCTCGAGCTATATGGTGAAACTCCAGCCCTTCGAACCGAGCTGACATTTTTAGGACGACGTTGCGGTAAGCTGCCATTTTTGGGTCCTTGGCGTCGAAGTCTCCATTTATTTGGGATATCGCGAGGTTTGAATCCCCGCGTACCTCTAGGCGCTGGATACCCATGGATACTGCTATCCGGAGACCATGTAGGAGGGCCTCATATTCGGCTGCATTGTTGGAATCCATGTACATGATCTGGAGCACATATTGGACTGTGTCTCCTGTGGGGGACGTCAGGACAACGCCAGCCCCCAGTCTGGCCACCATTTTGGAGCCGTCGAAATGCATAATCCAGTTTGAATATGTGCCGTACTCTCTAGGGAGCTCGGCCTCCGTCCATTCTGCGATGAAGTCGGCCAAAACTTGCGATTTGATAGCTCGCCGTGGCTTATAGGTTATATCGAACGGGAGGAGATTGATGGCCCATTTTGCAATCCGGCCCGTTGCGTCGCGGTTGTTGATAATATCGTTGAGTGGTACTTCCGAGGCTACTGTTATGGAACACTCTTGGAAGTAGTGTCGTAGCTTCCGGGATGCCATGAATACCGTGTATGCAATCTTTTGATAATGCGGGTACCGTGATTTGCATGGAGTGAGGACAGTGGATACGTAGTAGACCGGCCTTTGAAGGGAGAATTTGTGTCCGTCCGTTTCCCGCTCGACAACAAGCACTACGCTGACAACTTGATGTGTTGCTGCAATGTACAATAACATTGGTTCGCCGGTGTTCGGCGCGGCCAGGACTGGGTTTGTTGCCAATATGGGTTTTATCTCATCAAGTCCGGCCGTGGCGGCCTCCGTCCACTCGAAGTGTTCGGTGCGCCGAAGGAGGCGATAGAGGGGTAGTGCCTTCTCTCCCAAGCGGGAGATGAAGCGGCTTAAAGCCGCCACGCATCCGGTTAATTTTTGTATTTGTTTAAGGTCCTTTGGGACATCCAATTGTGACAAAGCTCGGATCTTGGCTGGGGTTGCTTCAATTCCTCTACCGGATACAATGAAGCCCAAGAGCTTTCCGGCTGGAACACCCAAGACGCATTTTTCTGGGTTGAGCTTGATGTCGTATTGTCGGAGGTTATCGAATGTAAGCCTCAAGTCGTCTATTAGAGATTCGACATGTCTTGATTTGACGACCACATCATCCACATACGCCTCCACTGTTTTGCCGATCTGATTTGCCAGACATGTCTGGATCATGCGTTGATATGTTGCGCCATCGTTTTTCAGCCCGAAGGGCATTGTGTTGAAGTAGAAAGGGCCGTATGGTGTGATGAATGCTGTTGCAGCTTGGTCTGATTCTGCCATCTTGATTTGATGGTAACCGGAGTATGCGTCGAGGAAACACAATGAGTCGTGTCCTGCGGTGGCATCGATAATTTGATCGATACGTGGGAGGGGGAAGGGATCCTTTGGGCAAGCCTTGTTAAGGTATTTAAAATCGACATACAGGCGCCAGGATTTGTCCTTCTTTGGTACCATCACCAAGTTTGCTAGCCAGTCCGGATGTTTTATGTCTCTAATGAATCCGGCCTCCAATAGCTTGGCTAGCTCCTCTCCCATAGCCTGTCTCTTGGGTTCGGAAAAACGCCGAAGGGCTTGTTTGATAGGTTTGAATCCTTTTAGGATATTTAAGCTTTGTTCGGCCAGCTTGCGTGGGATCCCTGGCATGTCTGAAGGGTGCCAGGCGAAAATGTCCCAGTTCTCTCGTAGGAACTCTCGCAGTGCGGCGTCTACATCAGGGTTCAGTCGTGACCCGATGGAAGCTGTTTTATTGGGGTCCGTTGGATGGACCTAGAATTTGACTATTTCGTCAGCTGGCTTGAAGGATGTGGATTTGGATCTCTTATCGAGTATCACATCATCCCTGTTAACCGTGGAGCGCAGCACAATCAGTTCTTCGGCCGCTAGGGCTTCGGATAGTGCCTCAAGGGCTAATGCGGCCATCTTGTTTTCGGCACGGAGTGCAACGTCCGGATCACTAGCTAGAGTGATAATTCCGTTCGGCCCGGGCATCTTAAGCTTCATGTACCCGTAATGGGGTATTGCTTGGAAGATTGTGAATGCTTCCCGTCCCAGTAAAGCGTGATGTCCGCTCTTAAACGGGGCCACTTGAAACGTGACTTCTTCGGACCTGTAATTATCCGGCATGCCGAACGCCACATCTAGTGTGATTTTTCCTGTGCAGCGCGCTTCCCGACTGGGGATTATTCCTCTAAAGGTTGTGCTGCTTCGCTCGACGCGGCTCCAGTCTATTTCAATTTTTTGAAGGGTTTCCTCATAAATGAGGTTCAGTCCGCTGCCTCCATCCATGAGCACCTTGGTGAGACGAAAGCCGTCCACTATGGGACTGAGAACCAATGCGGCTAGTGCTCGGGCTGTTCGGAATTTAGGTTCATCACTTACGTTGAAGGTAATAGCAGTGTCGCTCCATGGATTTATTGTTGCAACTTGATAGACTTCGGCGAGGCTGCGGAGTGTTCTTTTTCGCACATTGTTTGATGCGAATGTCTCGAAGACTGTGAGAACGGTACTGGTGTCCTCGGGCTAGTTTTCTGTGGCCTCCAGAATTAAGAGGTCCTCGCCAATTTTGGCCAACTGCGGGAGTATCCAACATGCTCTAAGGCTGTGAGTTGGTGTGGCGTCCTCTGCACTGTTAATTCTATAGGGTCCATCAAGCCACCTTTCCAGTATGGTTCCATGCCTTGTAAAGGGTTTTGGCTTTTTGGTGTTTATCCCGGGTGTCCTATGATGATGCACCCTCTTAGTTCGGACAGGATTACTATTCAAGGCCAGATTATCCCAAAATTTTATTTTGGTTTTCCAGGCGCTTTCCATCGCACAATATTTTTGTACTATGGACGCCAAGTCAGCGAAGTGTGTGATATCACGACGACTTACGGTGTTAAGGATTCCCTGGTCCGTGCAATTACTGCAGAAAATTGAGATTGCGTCTTCCTCGCGGCAATCCTTTATCCTGTTCATAACCAGGAGGAATCTGGCCCAGTAATGATGTACTGTTTCCTCGGGCCTCTGCCTGATTTGGGAGAGATCGCTTATGTTCGGGTGGGCGTGTGTCGTTGAATCTGAAACCTCACCCAATCCAAGATTCGGAGGCCGAAGAGTTTCCAAACTCTGAAGTTCGGATTCTTGGATGTTGTCCAACGAATCTAGCCCGTTGCCTGATCCTAGGCTCAGGTCTTGAGTTACATCCTCCCCTTCGCGGGTATCCGGCTTGGAGGAGTCGGGAATTCAGACGTAGCTAGTCCTTAAAATAGATGAAGGGTCGCCGCACTGCGCCTCTACCACGGCAACGTGGTGGGTGACTTGGGGAGAGTTAATTTCTCTTAGATCGGGTTTAAGCCCAACCTGGTCGTAATCTGTAGCGACCCCCAGGGCGGTGATGCGATCCAAGAGCTCGTTTATGGAAGAGAGCTCCATTGGATCTAGCCGCTCAACGAGCTCCAAGCTGACGTGTAGGTTGCTTTTGATGACCCGAGAGGTCACCGTCGGCGCAACAGCCGAACAGGTGGTCATGAGGAAACCACCTAGCCGGAGGGTCTAGCCAGCAGCCAAGGCTCCCTTAGCAACGGCATCGTCTTTAAAGACGGGAAGAGGCATCCTTCCTGATTGTGACGGCACAGAGGAACTCTCAATGAAAGCACCAATGTCGGTGTCAAAACCGGCGGATCTCGGGTAGGGGGTCCCGAACTGTGCGTCTAGGCCGGATGGTAACAGGAGACAGGGGACACTTTGTTTTACCCAGGTTCGGGCCCTCTCGATGGAGGTAATACCCTACTCCTGCTTGATTAATATTGATGATATGGGTAGTACAAGAGTAGATCTACCACGAGATCAAGGAGGCTAAACCCTAGAAGCTAGCCTATGGTATGATTGTTGTGTATGGAGTTGATTGCCTACGGACTACAACCCTCCGGTTTATATAGACACCGGATAGGGTTAGGGTTACACAGAGTCGGTTACAATGGTAGGAGATCTTGAATATCCGCATCGCCAAGCTTGCCTTCCACGCCAAGGAAAGTCCCATCCGGACACGGGACGAAGTCTTCAATCTTGTATCTTCATAGTCCAGGAGTCCGGCCGAAGGTATAGTCCGGCTACCCGAACACCCCCTAATCCAGGACTCCCTCAAGAACTCTACAAGAAAAGCACTACTGGAGTTCTTCAAAGATGTATCTCTGAAGAGGAGGGGCATCAGCTCTTGGCCGAAATACATGCTGGCCTCGGCAGCCATCACGCTGCAGCTCAGGCCCTTGTAAGCAAAGCCTTCCGTACATGCTTCTTCTGGCTCACGGCCTAAGCAGATGCACAGGCCCTTGTCCAGCGCTGTGTAGGATGCCAGCTCTTCGCCAATCAAAGCCATATGCCTTGTACTACTCTAAGGACTATCCCCATTACCTGGACTTTTGCGGTCTGGGGGCTAGACATGGTCGGACCCCTTAAAGGGGGGAACCATAAGAAGAAATATTTGCTGGTCATGGTGGATAAATTCACTAAGTGGATAGAGGCCAAACCAATAAAAATAGCTGAAGCCGGACCGGTGATAGACTTCATATCTGGTGTCGTACACCGTTATGGTGTCCCACGCAACATTATTACTGATAATGGCTCCAACTTCACAGTCGATGAGGTAAAAAATTGGTGTGCTAACCTGGGCATCAAGCTCGATTATGGCTCCGCATATCACCCTCAAACAAATGGTCAAGTCGAGCGGGCCAATGGCCTGATAATGAGCGGCATCAAACCCATACTAGTGCGATCCCTAAAGGAGTCAGATAAACGTTGGGTTGAGGAACTCGATTCCATACTCTAGGGGCTGTGGACCACGCCCAACCGAACGATCGGATACACACAATTCTTCATGGTGTACGGCGCAAAAGTTGTCTTGCCCTGCGGCATTATTCATGATTCACCTCAAGTGCGCATCTTCTGGCTTCTTCTGCCTCACAACCTTCAAGCTCTCTATCTCTTCGGACTGTTTGTCCTTTTCCTCCTCAAGTTTTCTTTCCCTGGACGCGCCCATCATGGTCCCCTTCAACTCCGCTAGTTCGGCGGTGACCGCACTCAGTCGCGTCTGGTTTGTGTTCAGCTCCTGAGCTAGCATAGTGTTCTTTTCTTGCAGGACCTGCAAAAATTATCTATCCTTAAATCGGTTTGCTTCACTGTTTCAAGTCTCGGGGGCTACTGGTATATGACCATGCAAAATTGTGTCAAATTTTACGTGTATATTCTTTGAGAATAGTTGAATAACTCCGGCAAGACCGTCTCGAGCGGCTCAGATATATGCATCTGTCGAACTCAGTGCGGCGAATTCTTGTTCGGACAAGACTAGGGCACACATAGATTCCTTTAATTGACGGTGATTCATCACGCTCTCCACTTCAGAATTCATGAACGACACATCATCTGAATCCTCTTGAGGAGGCGGAACAAGCGTGGCGTCGGCCTGCGTCCTAGCCGACGAGTCCGCACCGGATTAGTAGACATTTGGCTAATCGGGCATTTTCCCACCGTTTGCCGCGTACTTGTCCTAAATGATCAAAAGACAAAAAGGGGGGACCCTTAACAATCCAGACTCATGCCTAGGCATGCATTAAGTATACATACCTCTTGGAAGACTGCAAGGTCTCCGTAGTACTCCCTGTTCCTTTTCGTTTTGAACGACAGCCTTGTGTGGGGGACGCCCTCGAGAAAATACGGTCCTTGGAGCGCCGATCATTTTAAAATCTAGATCAGTACAACAGGTAAGGATACATATGAGGATCTCTTCTTAGGAAGCCTCTGGATAGTCACAATGCAGAATGGGTAAAGGTGAGGGTAGTCGGCGATGATGGCCACTTCTGAACCATCAAAGCTCGTCTGATAGAATATCCGGATCCTCGCAAGAGCCAGGATCTTCATCACGATTATGATCCTCCAGCTTGGGGAGCAGGACAGTGGACGTCCTCGGTCATCCTCCTCCATGACTAGTTGTTGGCAACAAAAAGTACATTCAATTAGTGTCTATAATGCAATGAAATAAGAACAGACGAATCGAGATCTTACCCATTCAATAGGGGTGTACATGGAATAGGCCTCCCGACAGTTTAACCGAAGAAAATCTTGTTTTTCTCCCTTGTATAGATCGGCCAAAATTGAAGCCAGTTCGGCTGGGGTATCCAGACCCTGCCATCTGTAAGGGGACGCGTCATCTTCTCTGTTGTAACACCATAAGGGAGTTACTCTAGATTGAAGAGGTTGCACGCACCTCTTTATTGCAATTGCCATGACCTCAACTATTGAGAGTTCGGAGTGGGAAAGCAGCCTAACCATGCTGACCAGCCTCTGTATCTCCGCACTGTCCTCTTCTTTGGGACTTCGGGGATGCCAGTTGAGGCGCTTATTTAGAGGAGCGCTGGAAAATTCAGGGAGACCGCACCTGACTGGATCCGACAGCGAAACATCATCCATATAGAACCACTTTGAAGGCCACTGCAGATATACTTATTTAGGTGTACCTACAGGGTATCGGGCAATACACCATACTTCGGCACCACCCACTTCAAATATGGAACTCCCTTGGTGGCGGGGAACGAGGCAGAAGAATTTCCTCCATAATCCAAAATGGGCCTCGATGCCTAGGAATAGCCCATAGAGGGCGACGAAGCCTGAGATGTGCAGAATCGAACCTGGGGTGAGGTTATGCAGTTGGATGCTGTAAAATTCCAATAACCCCTGAAGGAAGGGCTGGATTGGAAATCCCAAGCCCTGTAACAGAAACGGGACGAAGCACACCCTCTCCTCCTTATTGGGGTTGGGGAAGTTCTCAGCGATCGCATCAATGCCTGTTGAATATCATCCCACTCGAACGGGAACTAGATCTGTGAGGGGGAGGTAGCCCTACGTCTAGCGCCGGCTTAGTTGAAGATGAGGCACGGAGCAACTCTTCCAATCACCCTCTTGAGGGCCATGGGGGCGCGAAGAGGAGCCTGGGGTGCCGGCCATGATGGAAGGCCTTGTTTTGTGGCTAGACTTGGTCGTTTTTTCTTTTGCGCGGTGTGAGATGGCCTTTGGAGATCCATATCTCTTTATATAGGCGCCGTCCAAGCATGGTGAAAGGTTTATTTGTGAAAAAGCATGAACCGTTTGTATTCACCCGGCACGCAAAAATCGAAGCACCATCGGGGAGAGGGAGGAATCGTAAAAGACATTGAGGTTATCGCCGGATTATCATTGGTCCGAATTGTAATGAAGAACCCGCCTTGCAAAGCCGAAGACATGGCCGAATATTGCATCGTCATTGAAGGTAAGTTCGGGGGCTACTGAGGGAGTCCTGGTGAGGGAGTCCTAGATTAGGGGGTCTCCGGACAGCTGGACTATATCCTTTGGCCGGACTGTTGGACTATCAAGATACAATATTGAAGACTTCGTCCCATGTCCGGATGGGACTCTACTTGGCGTGGAAGGCAAGCTAGGCAATACGGACATGTAAATCTCCTCCCTTGTAACCGACCTTGTGTAACCCTAGCCCCCTCCGGTGTCTATATAAACCGGAGGGTTTAGTCCATAGGACAAGATACAATCATACCATAGGCTAGCTTCTAGGTTGAGCCTCTACGATCTCATGGTAGATCAACTCTTGTAATACTCATATCATCAAGAACAATCAAGCAGGACGTAGGGTATTACCTCCATCAAGAGGGCCTGAACCTGGGTAAACATCATGTCCCCTGCCTCCTGTTACCATCCGCCTTAGATGCACAGTTCGAGACCCCCTACCCGAGATCCGCCGGTTTTAACACCGACATTGGTGCTTTCACTGAGAGTTCCACTTTGCCGTCATCATAAGCGGGGATGGCTCGTCTCGTCGTCAAGGACAACATCACTTCTGGGGGAGCCCTGGCTGTAGGCCAAACTCTCCGGCTAGGCGGCTTCGTCATGACCGCCCGCTCGGCCGTTGTGCCGACGATGTCTTCTCGGGTCATCGAAAATAGCCTCCACATCGGCTCAAAATTCGCCGAGAAGATGGATCCAATGGAGCTCTCCTCTTTGAACGAGCTCTTGGATCGCATCGCCGCTTTGGGAGTCGCTACAGACTATGATCATATCGGGCTTAAACCCGACCAAAGGGAGATTAACTCTCCGCCGGTCACCCATCAAATAGCGGTGGTGGAGGAGAAACGCGGCGATTCTCCCTCTATCCTGAGGACGAACTATGTCCGGATTCCAGAGCTCTCCGAGTCGGATACTCGCTCACGGGAGGACATCTCCCTCACCCTAAACCTGGAGTCAGGTCGCATACCGAACCCGCGGAGCAACATCCCGGAGTCCGAACTTCCAAGATCGGAAACTCCCCTGCCCCGGGATCTCAGATTGGGTCAAGGTCCGGACTTAAATCCACCCACCCACCCAGATACGAACGATCTTTCCCACATTAGACAAGTGCCTCAAGAGATAGTACATCACTATTGGGCCAGATTCCTCCTTGTAATGAACAAGGTCAAGTACTGTCGCGAGGAAGACGCAATTTCGTTCTTTTGCAACAATCGCACGGACAAGGGGATCCTCAACGCCATAAGTCGCCACGACATTGCACACTTCGCCGACTTGGCGGCCATAGTACGGAAATACTGTGCGATGGAAAGCGCCTAGAAAACCTAAACACAATTTTGGGATAATCCGACCCTGACAAAACCCCCAGTCCGAACTAAGAGGGTGCACTCTCATAAGTCACCCGACTCAATTATAAAGAAATAAAAGCCCACTACAGGGCGTGGAACCGTATTGGAGGGATGGCTTAACAGGTCTTGCAAAATTCATAGTACAGCGGATGCCATACCATCACACAACCTTAGAGCATGTTGGGTACTCCGGCAGGTGGCCAAAAGCGGTGAGGATCTCCTCATCCAAAACACCCCAGAACACCTCCCCGGGGATCACAATACAATACTAACATTCTTCAGACCTTCGCCTGAAATAATAGGCGTAAGCGAGTACTCCGAAGCCTTGCCGAAGTCTGCCACGTGGCAGCAACAAATTCATGGAGCGACACGACTATCACCTTCAATGACAGTGACGAACCTCAATTCCAAACAACCCGAGCACCAGCTGCTTTGGTCCTCAGTCCAATTGTGGACGGCTTTCGGTTCACTAAAGTGCTCATGGACGGCAGCAGCGGATTAAAACTCATTTATGAGGAGACCCTTCAAAAAATGGGAATAGACAACAACCGTATAGAGCAAAGCAGCACGACCTTTCGAGGAATTATCCCTAGTCGGGAGTCACGTTGCGCTGGGAAAATCACACTAGATGTGGCATTTGGCACTCCGGAGAATTACAGGTCCGAAGAAATCACATTCCAAGTGGCCCCGTTCAGTAGCAGATACCACACCCTTCTGGGGCGGGAGGCATTCACAATTTTCCAAGCCATACCCCATTACGGGTACATGAAGCTCAAAATGCCTGGACCCAATGGAATCATCACTCTAGCTAGTGATCCGGACATAGCACTCCGCGCCAAGAACAAAACAGCCGCACTGGCCCTCGAGGCACTATCCGAAGCCCTTGTGGCAGAGGAGTTAACCGCGCTGCGCTCTACAGTGGACAGGGACGACGTGATACTAGACAAAAGATCCAAGTCCACCTCCTTTAAACCAGCGGACGAAATAGTCAAATTCCAAGTCCATCCAATGGATCACACAAAAACAACATCCATTGGGGCATAGTTAAACCCCGTTGTAGATGCCACACTACGGGAGTTTCTACGCGAGAATTGGGACATATTCGCCTGGCATCCTTCAGACATGCCAGGAATCCCACGCAGATTGGCCGAGCATAGCCTTAATGTTCTAAAAGGATTCAAGACGGTCAAGCAGGATCTTCGGTGTTTCTCTGAACCTAAGCGACAAGTCATGGGAGAGGAGCTAGCCAAGCTACTGGAGGCCAGATTCATTAGAGAAATAAAACATCCGGACTGGCTAGCCAACCTGGTGATGGTACCAAAGAAGGACAAATCATGGCGCCTATGCGTCGACTTCAAGGACCTTAATAAGGCTTGCCCAAAGGATCCCTTTCCCTCTCCCTCGCATCGATCAAATCATCGACGCTACTGCAGGACACGAATCATTGTGCTTCCTCGACGCATACTCCGGTTACCACCAGATTAAGATGGCGGAGTCCGATCAAGCCGCAACGGCATTTATCACTCCATACGACCCCTTCTGTTTTAACACAATGCCCTTCGGGCTCAAAAACGCCGGCGCAACATATCAGCGCATGATTCAGACATGTTGGAAAAGTAGATCGGCAAGACAGTGGAGGCATACGTAGACGATGTGGTCATTAAAACCAGACACGTCGACTCCTTAATAGATGACTTGAGGCTCACGTTCGACAATCTCCGAACATACGACATTAAGATCAATCCGGAAAAATGCGTTTTCGGCGTACCGCCGGAAAGCTCCTAGGCTTCATCGTCTCCAGTACAGGAATTGAAGCAAATCCGGCTAAAATCCCAGCCCTGTCGCAGTTGGCTACACCAATCGACCTCAAGCAAATCCAAAAGTTAACTGGATGTGTGGCGGCCCTAAGCCGCTTTATTTCCCGATTAGGAGAAAAGGCACTCCCACTTTATCGCCTTCTTCGGCGCACCAAACACTTCGAGTGGACTGACGCAGCCACGACCAGATTGGAAGACATAAAAGCCATCCTGGCCACCAAACCAATCTTGGCCGTGCCAAATGTGACGCCCGAATAATTAAGCTACCGTAATCCCATGTTAATGGTGCCATGTCATCATTTTAATTGTGGCTAAATCCCCCTTTGATTCCACCCAGTTCAATTTCAAATTTAAATTAAAGTCAAGTTTTAAAGTTTTCAAAATGTCAAAACAAAAATGTTCCTTGGGTTGAAAATATTCACTAGATATTTATCATGTAGAAATCAACATCATTTGGCTCACCATTTAATCCCTAGGGAAATATAAAGTGGTCCAGCAGCATATTAATTGACCTATTCAATTTCTAAAAATACTTGAACAATTCAGTTGGCTCTAAAACTTTTTATGCAACACCACAATGTGTTTCTCGAATTGTGTGCCAAATTTCAAGTTTGACTAAATTCATTTTTGTCACTAAAATAAATACGAACAGTGGCTAACTGAAATACAGAAAAGAGAAAAGAGAAAGTGGAAGAAGAGGACCTAATCTACTAGGCACCTTGGCCCATATAGCCAAATGGCTGGCCCAACCCACCTCCAGCTCTCCTCCCACCTGTGTACAGGAGACAGGGGATCATGGAGGCCAATCCAACCGGCCATGGTCACACCATGGTGCGTGTCGAGCATCCCCTGGTCCCCATGAAGCATTAGGCCGAGCCCTGACCCCCACGGCCGAAACCCTAGACCATTTCCCCTCACCCTCTTCTCCCTCGCCCGCACCCGCACCCGCAGCCCTGTCGCCATGGCCTCGTCGATCCCGCGGCCACCGGCCTCCCCTCGCCGCACCAAGACATCCAGGAGCCCCTCCATTGTCGTCTCCTTTGCCCTCGCATAAGGGCCCGAGCTGGGAGGCCCCGTACGCTCGCCATCGCCGTCGTCTTCGCCCACGGCCGCCGCATCTCGTCGTCGAGTTCTTCGTGTCCGGCCACCCCTGCGCTCCTTGACCACGTCCACAAGCTCCGCGGTGAGCTCCTCTGTCGATTCCCCTCCTTTCCCCATTTGATACGTCACCGTAGTCGTCGCCTTATGCTCGTCCATGGCCGTACCCGTGCTGTACGCGCCCTGCTGCCTGCTTGCACCGTGCTCACCGCGCCCGCGACGCACACCCGGGCCGCCCCGTGCGCGCCCCGGCCGAGCCCACGCACACGCTCGGCCGCCCCTGACCGCGCCCTCGCCCGAGCTCCCGTGCCTCAGCTGCTCTGCTGCTTGCAGCCGCACCAGCTCCGCTGCCTTGCTGCTCCCTGTCGCTGCTGCTCGTACTGATGCTGTTGCCCGCTGTGCACTGCTCCTTGCGTGCCGCTGCTCTGCTCCTTTGCTACTGCCTTGCTGCTACTTAGCTGGCGCCGCTGCTCTTACTTCTGCTGCTGCTCATTGCTTTGCCATGGCCGTGGTGTTGTGCAGCGTAGTGTGTGTGCGCGTGAGTGTGTGTTCTGTGTGTGCGTGGCCGGCCCAAATACTAGCTTGGTGACTAATTTAGTTAGTTAGTCTAATTAGTAGTACTAGTTAATTAGTCCAATAGTAGATGACATGTGGACCCATGGTTAGTTTAAAGAAAAATATTTTTTCAGAAAAGTCAAAGTCAATGACATGTGGCCCCTACACGGTTCATATGTTGACTAGTCAACTTTTGACTAGGTCAACCCAACCCACTGGTCCCACTGTCATACACTACGGCTAGAAGAGCACTATGTGACAAAAGTATTTTGCTATTTTATTTTCGAATTAAAAGAATTCTGTGAATATAGAAAATTATTTTAAACTTTCTAAAATCATAGAAATTAATCTGTAGCTCGGATGAAAATACTTTGTACATGAAAGTTGCTCAGAATGATGAGGCGATTCCGAATACGCAGTCCGTTTGTCAGCCACGCGTCCCCAGCATAGCGAACATGCAACCTTCCCACTTCGGTTCGTCCACCCGAAAATGCCAAACTTCGGAAAATCTTTCCCGGATGTTTTCTCCCTTAGCCGGTATCACCTCCTACTGCGTTAGGGCACACCTGACATCGTTACTTGTTATGTGATGCATCGTTATGCATCTGTTTGCATTGTATTTATTGTTTCTTCCCCCTCTTCTCTCCGGTAGACCCCGAGGCCGATGATGCCCCGGTGATCGACTACGTCGACGACGACCCCTCCTTGCCAGAGCAACCAGGCAAGCCCCCCTTTGATCATCCCGATATCGCCCATTCCATTCTCTCATGCTTGCATTAGATTTTGCTACTGTTATTGTTTGCTCCTATTCTGATGCATAGCCTTCTTTTGTAACCTGCTTATTGTTACCTACCTGCTTATTCTAAACTGCTTAGTATAGGTTGGTTAGTGATACATCAGTGACCCCCACCTTGTCCCTGTTGCCCCTGCTTCATCATCGAAGACCCGATCAACATGATCGAAGACAAGGCCCCGACACCGCACATCACTTTCCCCTTAGTTGCTCGACACTACTGGGTTACTATCGAGTGCCGAGGGTGAGACCTCTTTAGCACTTCTGTTGTTGACCTGTAGTGTAGCTATTCGGTCGTGGTCATCGATGGTGATTTCCTCCTTAACCACTTCCGATACGGCTTTGTCATGCAACCCCTCAAGTGTGAACCTCGAGGGTGGATCCTCTTACGTTCACCTTGATGATTACATCAAGTGGAATTCATCGGGAGTGATTCCTCGGGTTTTCCCCTTGATGTTTGGACACCCGGATACTTGGACTTTACCCCTGTTACTTGGAAAGACGGGTCGACCCTGAGGGGTACCCGCGCGAGCTTAATTGCGAGTGATGTGGAGATGGGTGACCTGGAGGGTGCCCGCGAGATAATTACGAGGCGTGGCCGGGCATTCTTAGCCCTTGCCGCAAGTACTCGAGACGGGGCGACGGGGTCACATCGATCGTGAGTCTCTGCTCGTTACCGCGCGTTCCTAATCCACTACGATTTGGATATTTGATCCGAGGGGCCTCTGGCCTGATAGCACTAACCATCACGTGTGCATAGTATGGGCGTTCTGCGTCGTATGCATCAGCCGAAGCTTAATAGACGTCAGCGACTGAGCAGCGCGCGCCATGTTGGACTGCTTAAGCGCCTGCCTTGTTGAAGGAGGTAGCTAGGTCTGCTCACCGGCCGCGTTCGCAACGTGCAGGAGTTCCCAGGGAGATGGCCCATGACCCCTGGGGGCATAGGTTTAGTCCGGCGTGCTGACCTCTCTATTAAGTCTAGGTCGGGTTGTGGCTTATTGTTTGGCCGAGGCCAGGCATGACCCAGGAAAGTGTGTCTGGCCGGAGTTAATCGAGCGTGGTGGGTAAGTTGGTGCACCCCTACAGGAAAGAAAACATCTATCGATAGCCTGTCCTACGGTAACAGACACTTGGAGTTGTATCCCGATCGATACAACTAGAACTAGATACTTGTGATGAGAAATGGATTGTGATGATAACTGGATAGTATGGCTCTGGGATTGCTTTCTCGCAGGGAGTCGAGAAAGGATCTCTGGCCGAGGTTGATAACACTACTACTACTTTACTTTATGCTACTCTACTCCCTCCTGTTGCTGCAAGATGGTGGTTTCCAGAAGATGATAGTCTTCGGTAGGACTAGGCCTTCTCTCTATTCTGGCATTTCTACAGCCCAGTCCACATATACAACCTTCCTTTGATAATGTTGCATATGTAGTGTAGATCCTTGCTTGCGAGTACTTTGGATGAGTACTCACGGTTGCTTTGCTTCCCCTTTGCCCCTTTCTTCTTCTTTCCGGTTGATGTAACTAGATATCGGAGCCGAGGAGCCAGATGCCACCGCCGATGCTTACTACTACGTGGAGGCCGCCGACGACCAGGAGTAGTTAGGAGGCTCCCAGGCAGGAGGCCTTGCCTTTTCGATCGTAGATGCTTTTGTGCTGGCCTTATTAAGGCAAGCTTGTCTAACTCATGTATGTACTTAGATACTGTTGCTTCAGCTGACTCTTGTGTATTCGAGCTTATGTATTCGAGTCGAGGCCCCTGGCTTGTAATATAAAGCTTGTATTATTTTAATTTGTGTCTAGAGTTGTGTTGTGATATCTTCCCGTGAGTCCTTGATCTTGATCGTACACATTTGCGTGTATGATTAGTGCACGATTGAATCGAGGGTGTCACACCAAATGTCGGCGAACCAATGCTATTATATATAGCGGCAACGCACCAAGTTGTAAGTGCAGTGCTCGTCGTCGAATGAGAGACAGATGGACATAAATTCCCACTTCAAAAGCCGGTATACTATGTATCTACCGTCCTTACTCCATGCAAATCATGGTACCCACATTACCAAAAGATAGCATACGCGGTATTCATGGCATCCCGGAAATTATGGCACTACTTTCAAGAGTGTTCAATCACGGTGGCCTCTGAAGTACCACTCAACGACATAATAAACAACCGCGATGCCATGGGCCGGATTGCCAAATGGGCCACCGAGCTCCTCCTGTTTGACATAACATACAAACCACGACGAGCCATCAAGTCGCAAGTGCTGGCTGATTTCATTGCCGAATGGACAGAAGCCGAACTCCCTAAAGAGTACGGCGCGTACTCCAATTGGATCATGCACTTCGACGCCGCTAAAATGCTGGCTGGTCTGGGGGCTGGCATCGTCCTGACGTCCCCCACCGGAGATACAGTTCAATACATACTCCAAATACTATACACAGACTCCAATAACTCAGCCGAATACGAGGCCCTATTACACGGTCTCCGGATGGCAGTTTCCATGGGCACTCAACGCCTGGAGGTGCGTGGGGATTCAAATCTCACAATATCCCAAATAAATGGAGACTTCGATGTCAAGGATCCGAAAATGGCGGCATATCGCAACGCCGTTCTCAAAATGTCAGCTCGGTTCGAGGGGCTTGAATTCCACCACGTGGCTCGGGAAAATAATCAGTCGGCGGACATCCTCGCCCGCATCGGTGCTAAACGCGACCCTGTCCCATCGAACATCTTCCTAGAAAAATTGTTTAAACCATCCATGGGATGGGAAGGGGACACCGGCAACAATAGCCCGGACCCGGCCACAACCCCAGATACCGAACACTCTGACACAATTGGAGGCTCCGCCACCGAAATAACACCTTCAGCCCACGTAATAATGGCCATCATCGCCCCATGGACAGAACCATTCCTGGCCTACCTAACCAGGCATGAACTACCCGAGGACCAAAATGAGGCACACTGCATAATGCGGCGATCTAAAGCCTACAAGGTCCACGAGGGAGAGCTTTATAAGAAAGCACTACCGGAGCCCTTCAAAGGTGCATCTCCGAAGAGGAAGGGCGGAAGCTTTTGGCAGAAATCCATGCCGGACTCGGCGACCATCACGCCGCAGCCCGGGCCCTTGTATGCAAGGCCTTCCATACAGGTTTCTATTGGCCGACGACCCGGGGGCAGATGCGCAGCATCTGGTCCAGCATTGCGTCGGTTTCCAGCTATTTGCAAACCAAAGCCATATGCCGCTTACCGCTCTCCAAACAATCCCCATTACTTGACCCTTTGCGGTCTGGGGGCTTGATATGGTCGGACCCCTTAAAGGGGGAACCCATAAGAAAAAATACTTACTGGTCATGGTGGGTAAATTCACCAAATGGATAGAAGCCAAACCTGTTAAAACGGCTGAATCCGGACCGGTGATAGACTTCATATCCGGGGTCGTACACCGTTATGGCGTCCGCCACAGCATCATCACTGACAATGGCACGAACTTTACAGCCGACGAGGTGAAACTTTGGTGCAGCAACATGGGCATCAAGCTCGATTATGCTTCTGTCTATCACCCGCAAACTAACGGTCAAGTTGAGCGAGCAAATGGTCTTATCATGAGCGGCATTAAACCCAGACTAGTGCGATCCTTAAAGGAATCAAACATGCACTGGGTAGAGGAGCTTGACTCCGTATTATGGGGGCTGCGGACGACGCCGAATCGCACTACCGGATACACACCGTTCTTTATGGTGTACGACGCAGAGGCAGTTTTGCCTTGCGACATAATTCATGACTCACCTCGAGTGCGCATGTACGAGGAAAAAGAGGCTGAGCTCGATCGGCAGGACAGTTTGGACGCCCTGGAGGAGGAGCGCGACGTGGCAAAGGCCTGTTCCGCATTCTATCAGCAACAGACTCGAAGGTATCAAAGCAGAGAAGTAAGGGCCAAAACCTATAACGTTGGCGAACTAGTTCTACGCCTGCCGGAGAGGAAAAAGAACAAGCTCAAGCCCAAATGGGATGGTCCCTTCATTATTGACTAGGTTCTGACCGGTGGAGTCACTACAAAAAAAAGACACATCCGTGACATTTTGGGCCGAACAATTTTTTTTTCTGTCATACATATGACACTTCTATGACGATAAAATGTGACAAAACCCGGTATCATCATATATGTGGTGGGCTCCTACTTCTATGACAAAAAATCATGATAGAAAATGGGCTTTTCGTCCTGGGTGGGCCGGAGACGCAGCTGCATGACATTCTTTGGGCCGTCCATGACGAAAAAACCGTGGTAGAAGCGAGGGGGAGGAAAATTTCGGGGAGTTCCCGGTTACGGTGGGTGATCGGGGGCCGAGCGATGCGTGTTTCTCTCGTACACGTACGCGCGTGTGTGCGAGGCGTTGGCTCTAACTGAACCCGAGCAAGGCGTTGGGCTCTAACCGAACCCGAGCGATTGCATTGCAGGCTACGCGTTACTGAATCCGAGCGATTGATCGATGGCTGTTAACTGAACCCGATCGAGCGATTCCTTTGCTACTGCTGCTAACTGAAGCCGATCGATGGGATGAACAGTGAGC
>NC_041384.1:148200337-148247632 GCF_002162155.2 Triticum dicoccoides | reverse complement strand
TAGACGGTTGAGGGGTGCCCGTGGAGGGGTGGTTGAATAGGACCCCGTGGTGTGGAGGGCTGGATGAACAGTAGACGGTGGAGGGGTGGTTGAACAGTAGTCGGTGGAGAAGCGCGCGGTGGAGGCTGGATGAATAGGAGCCCGTGGAGGCCGGAGGAGGTCGATGGTGGAGATGAACAATATCCTGTGAAGTCCCGTCTTGCGGTACGCCACACCCCTCCCGATGAACAGGACCACCATTTCGACCGTAGTGCTCCAACACAAGTCCGTTTCGTCCATTTTGCGGTACGCCACACCCCTCCTGATCAACAGGACCCCCGTTTCGACCGTAGGAGGTCCGTTTCCTCCGTTTTGCGGTACGCCAGACCCCTCCCGATGAACATGATCCCGTTTTGAATGTGGCCGGTCGAACACAAGGCCGTTTCCTCCGCTCTGCGGTACGCCAGGCCTCGTTTCCATCACCTGTTCCGTCCAAGCCCTCCCAGTGAACAAGACGCAATCCGTTGCCTCCCCATGAACACGACGCATTCCGTTGCCTCCCCATGAACACGACGACGACGCTGTTTCTCCGTTCCGATCCAGCCATGTACACGAGCCCTGGCCGTACGTATGCGCGAGTAGGCGTTCGAGGCCGCGCCTGTATGTACACATACGTGGCCGTATTTTCTTTCTTGCACCCTGGCCGCTGTGCGTACGTGTAAATGCTACGTGCACGCCTCTACTACGACATGTGTGCGCCTCTACTACGACACGTGCACCCCTGTACATCGACCAGTATGTACGTACACGTTCGCGACCAGAATGACAACGCTACGTACGCTTCGACTAGGTGGGTCCCGACTGTCAGGCACTTCCTTGCCTGCAAAGATTTAGCTGGTGGGTCCCAGCAGTCAGGGGGTGAATCATTTTTTTGCCCGGACGCATTTCCTTGCATGCGAAGATGTAGTTGGTGGGTCCCAGCAGTCAGGGGGAAACATTTTTTTCGTGAAATACAGTGGCCCGTCCGGTGGGTCCCAGCTGTCAGGTGGAGGAATCATTATTTTCCGCGTAATAAGGAGGCACTTCCTTGCTGCAGCCGTGGACCCAGCTGTCAGCCTCTCCACGTACAGTCCACGTCCGATGGAAGTCGTTCCTTGACCACGCCGCGCCGAGAGCACCAGGGCGGTGGACGACGGCGAGGCCTAGGAAGGGCATGACATGGAGGCAGGGAAGACTCGGCAGTTGTTTCTCACGCGGAGGGGAGTATGATTGTACGAGGGTTTACTGGTTCGTCTGCCCTCGCCAGAGAATAACAACAGGTGTGGGTGAGTAGAGGGATGGCTAGGCCAGCGATGGGAGTACGGTCGGGCGGTGAGGCCTGCGCGGCAGCACAGCCGGCCACGAGGAGGAGGGAGCAGGCAGTCCCGCCGGCGCTTGTTTGAGCGGCTGGAGCAGGAAGAGCAGATATTGAAGAAGCACGACGACCGTTGGATGGACATCCAACAGTCAGTGCTTGTGCGTCAACCTTTTTTTTTAGGAAAGCCTCAAATATGTGGAAAACAGCATATAACCCATCTGCCATTATTTCTAATATTACAACCCATTTGCTAATTCTTAAGGTTTTTTTGGAGCCCATATTCTTTTTGTTAGCATTATAGCCCATATTGTGGCAACGGTTAAAAAATTATACGAAATTTTGCATATTTCGGTGCGGTCCGAACTGTTTTTAATCCCGAAATTTCGACTCACATTCAAACTGATTTTAAAAATAAATGTATATCAATATAAAATCCAACAAATTCTCCACGCATAAAAATTAATGTAATTTAAAATCTTGAAATGAAAAAAAGATACTTGAAACTAATTGCCGGTTTGATGTGTTTTAAAAATGTACAACCCATTGCTCATTACTGATGACCCATTTTCTCGGCCAGCCGAATGAAAACTCTCCTCATCTTGAAAGATTTGCAGCCCAACAGGCCTGACAAAGCGACTTACTTGGCAAATCACAAAAAAACTGGGCTGTGGCCGTGGACCCAGCTGTCAGCCTCTCCACGTATCCAAGCACCCTCTTAGTTTTATTTGAGGGGTGGGTTGTGCTGGACACCATTATTGTGACTAGCCTTTTTAATAGTACTATATGCATAATTTGGCGACGAGCGCTCTCTATATGTACCACCTTTTTTTTAATTTCAAGTTTTGCTCCATGGCGCAATCCATCGATACTACTGCTATACAAAAGTATACATTTTTTAAAAGGCTAGAGGGCGGGGCAGTCTAGCTTGGTCGGTTGGCCATTGTGATTTGACGGCTCATTACTGCTGGAAGGCGGGGCCTTGTGGTTTGACTGCTCGTATAAATGCGCTGACGACCTGATCGAGGAGGAGCAAAGAACAGTGCGGTATACTCAAGTTTTCCACTAGAGTAGTACTGCGACGGAGGAGCACAAAACACGACAGCCCAGTGCCATATGGTGATAAAAAATGATCTAATTTGCTAGTCATTTCATTGTTAGCGTTGTTCTATTCATTCCCTAAAAAACATTGTTCTATTCATTCCTTGCAGAGAACGTGACACGTGCGGCGAAACACCCGAAGAAAAAGATGAAACATAGGAGCAAAAGAAGAAGGAAGATTATCACCCCAAATGATCTAATTCGCCGCGGAGTCGTAACTACTTCTTCATTGCCTCCACGACCTCCATTTCCATGCGCGTCTCCTCCGCCATCTTCATCATTGTGTCCATGACGCGGTGTCGGTGTCAAAATCGGCGGATCTCGGGTAGGGGGTCCCGAACTGTGCGTCTAGGCCGGATGGTAACAGGAGACAGGGGACACTTTGTTTTACCCAGGTTTGGGCCCTCTCGATGGAGGTAATACCCTACTCCTGCTTGATTAATATTGATGATATGGGTAGATCTACCACGAGATCAAGGAGGCTAAACCCTAGAAGCTAGCCTATGGTATGATTGTTGTGTATGGAGTTGATTGCCTATGGACTACAACCCTCCGGTTTATATAAACACCGGACAGGGTTAGCGTTACACAGAGTCGGTTACAATGGTAGGAGATCTTGAATATCCGCATCGCCAAGCTTGCCTTCCACGCCAAGGAAAGTCCCATCCGGACACGGGACGAAGTCTTCAATCTTGTATCTTCATAGTCCAGGAGTCCGGCTGAAGGTATAGTCTGGCTACCCGAACGCCCCCTAATCCAGGACTCCCTTAGTAGCCCCTGAACCAGGCTTTAATGACGACGAGTCCGACGCGCAAATTGTCTTCGGCATTGCAAGGCGGGTTCCTCCTCCAAGTCCTTTGTAGAAGATTTGTAAACACCAATAGTAGTGTCCGGCTCTCTAAAATAAGTTTCCACATATTGCCATAGAGAGAATAATAACATTGACACAAATCAAATCTGCTGACGTATTCCGCAATGCACTATCACACTACGGCCAAGTCCTTTACTCGAATCGTTTTTACTCTTCCACCTCAGCATGTTTTGCGAGGCGGTTTCCTTGGCACGTCTTGTCAAAGCAGAGATCGTGTGCCCCCCTTTACGGGATTCTCATCAATACGGACGTGGGTAACCCAATCGTGCCCGTTAGCATGTTTTCTCGATTAAAGGCGAGTCCCAAACGGTTACGGGGAGGGCTCCTGGTATTCAACCTCTTATAAAGCGACCAAGGCCTTACTCCTTTTTCCAATATCAAACAAGTTCGCCCGTCGCCTCGAGTTCCAACACCCTAGGCTTCAGATTCCAGGCGCTTCGGACCTTAGACAATGGCCGGTTCCGACCTTCAAGGCCGATGGATGTCCTCCTCCGTCACAGAGGAGGATGTGCTAAAATTGAGAGAGGCTAAGTTCTTGACCGCCGAAATTCCGCATAGGTTGCCTGCTCAAGGGCAGGCTATTTCCAATCCCCAGCCCGGTGAGAGCGTAGTGTTCATATCTCACTTCCTTCGGGGGTTAGGCTTCCCGATGGATCCCTCCGTGAGGGGGCTGCTGTTTTATTACGGGCTGGAATTTCATGACTTAGCTCCGGAGTCCATCCTCCACATTTCCTCATTCATCGTTGTGTGCGAAGCGTTCCTCCGTGTTACTCCTCACTTCGGTTTATGGCTCAAGACTTTTGGAGTGGAGCCGAAGATGATCGAGGGATGGCACGCAGAGTGCGGAGGTGCTGTCATCAGTAAGAATGCCGATGCTCCATGGCCCGAGGGCTCCTTTCAAGTGGAGCTCGGCTTGCGGCAATGAGAGTGGTTCTATATCACCGCTCCCAGGAGTGCCAAGTGGGTGGCGCCTCCTGCCTTTCGCTCGGGTCCCCCACCACGGCTAGCGTCATGGGTCAACAAAGGATTATATTGGGGGTTATCCAAAGACGTGCCCCTGTTGCAGGGCCACATTAGGGATCTCTTAAAAGGAGACCTTAACCTGGTCAAGGTGACGCAGGTCATGCTGATTCGCCGAACATTGCCCGGCAAACGTCGCTCCCTTTCTATGTGGGAGTTTAATCCAGAGGGACCACGAGCTCTCCATCATTTTATGGGCGCAACGCCCGCGGAGATGTATAGACTGTTCTTCGGATCATAAGAGACGTGTCCGGATTTAACCGAGGACGCAGGCCTAAGCTGCAATCGCTCGGATACTCAAGTAAGCAACCTTGTGCCCGGACCTTCTATCCGTATTATTGTCATAAACTTGCCCCTAAAAGATCCGTCCTTTTAAACAGGACTGGATAGCGAAGGCGAAGCTAATCAGGTGTCCGGTTCCCCTTCCTGAAACCAGGCCGGATCCTGTGCTAGTCAGGATGCTGGAGATAATGCCTTTGGAGGGGGAGGACAAGGAAGCTACGGCCTCCTCGAAGGAGGCTGCTCCGAAGGGAGGAACCGACAATTCCTCTCCTAAGGGGAAGAAGAGAGCCGCCTCTGACGACCCGGAAACCATGGCCTCGAAACGGGGGAGAAAATCTTCGTCAGAGGGTCCGACGCCGGGGAGTTCCTCGGCCGGACTACGCCCTCAAGGGGATCAGCCCTCTAGCGAGCCATAAGTGGAGAAAAGATTTTCCTTTCGAGGGATGAGAGAAATCCTTGATTTTATTTCTGAGAAGATTAACCGAAATTTTACCTTGTAGCTCGGACCTCAGCCTTCGCAGCAGAGCTCGTCTTCGGGGGATCTTCTTCCGGAGATGATGGAGAGCGGGACGCCTCCCCCTGCCGTACCGCCTAGCGAGGCGGGCAATCCTGAGGTGTCGTCGCGGAGGGTTTCTCCGAATCCGGCAGGGGCGGAAGATAACTATGTGCCCCCCAAGGCTCTCCGCGTCCGGCCTTCGAAAGAGGCCATAGGACAAGTCCGGCACCGTCTGGTGCTCGGCCGGAGGAACTAAAGATTCTGCTGGGGCGAGCTTCTATCTCATAAGAGCACCGTGCATTGATGGGCACGGTGATTGAAAGGATTTCATCCGCAGAAAGTGGATTACATGAAGCGGTCAAAAGTTTACTGACGGGTTGTGAGGTATGTTAGATAATGTACACTTTTGTCAGTTGCGCATAAGTAAGATGCGCCCTGTGTAGATAGTAGCCCCTGAGACTCTGCGCGTTGTCAAGAAATGACGGCACGCAGAGGATCATAATCCCAGGTCTAAGATGTCGCCATTGAATGTAGGTGGCGAGGTGTCCGGAATCAAGCCGAACTGATGATGTGGCCGAACTAAAGTGGCAACTGGACGTGGCAGATGCCGACATCGCGCTTGTCTACAAGCAGCTTGATGAGGCTCAAGGTATGTAATTCTTCGGGCGGCATCAGGTAAGAGGAGCTTCATGCCAGTGTTTTACAATGTGTGTGCTTGACGCAGATGGTACGGCCGCCGTGGAGAATCTTAGGGCAGAATTTGCCCGAGCCAAGGAGCAAGCCAGAAAAAGTGATGCGGCTGCCAAGAAGGCCCTTGAAGAGCTGAGAGCCGAACAGGCTGCTCACTGCCGAAGCAAAGAAGAGATGACCGAGATGGTCGAGAAGTTAAAGAGCGCTGCAGACCGTTGCAAACTTCTTGAGAAAGAAGACCGGGCGAGACAGACGGACTTAGAGAAGGCCGTTGCCGATGCCAAGGACGCTCGCTCTGCGATGAGAGCTGCGAAAGAGGAGCTGCATCAGGCCGAACAGATTGCGGCTGGAAAGCCCTTTATGCTGCGGAGGAAGGTTTGTGATCCGAAGTTTGCTCCGTTGGACCGGATGTGGAGTGTGGAGGACACTTATCTGGATTTGGCAGCAAGTGCTGCTGATGCGACCGAACACTTTCGAGATCTGGAAGATCGCAAAGTGGAAAAGCTTTTCTGGTCACAGTTTCATAATCCAGAGCGTCCACTGGCAGTGGACGATCGCCTGGCTCAATGGGCCGAGCTGAATAGATTGTCCGGACTCGCCATGAAGTACGTCATGGGTCATCTGTGGCCTGGGAGACCGGAGCCGAAGAGTTATTTCAGCTTGGTGCAGCAATTCCTTGACGCGGTGCCGCGTATAACTGCAATGAAGAAGTCAGCATGCATAGAGGGCGCACGGATGGCTCTTGCCCGTGTTAAGACATACTGGGCAGAGATGGAGACCACCGTTGTTGCGTCCCGAGATTTGGACAAGAGCCGAGTACCTTCCGAGCACTATTTTCAGGAAGTTCTTGAAGGCGCTCGTGTAATAGAGACGCAGTGCCCGAAAGATGCTATGTTATGATAGCATATGTAATTATAAAGCAATATTTTGATAAATTGTAGTGGCCTTTTTATTACTTGTGCCTCCAAGTATTGTTAACACCTTCTATGCGGCCGTTTTAAGATATATATATATATATATATATATATGTATATATATATATCTATATATAGAATCTGAAAGATGGCAGTCGTTGGCTTCAGCCCCCATGCACATAGTGCGGGGGTGCTTGCAGAAGACGCATTTTCACACTTAACCCAACGTCTTGGTCCTACAAAGGAGGTGATAGCACAGCGGGCCAGGCAACCGGACTATAATGCTTTAACACTTTCACTTAGCCATAGGAGTTTGAAAATGAGACTCTTTAGGTAGCTCCTTGGTGGCAACTGCGCTTGTCCGAATTTGGGGCGCATGAGTGCCTGACCGGGAAGCGGCCCTTCGTTAAAGCGGAGGAATCCGATAGATTCCGATCGGTCATCGAGTGGCTGACCAGTCTCACGCTACATAATGACAGTCGGTTTTCGGCTTTCTCTACTGAGGTGCTCGCCCTGGCCGAACCGGGGGCACAATCGCAGTAGTTCTCCTGGTGCTACCTTAGCCGATAGAGCGGAACGTAAGGTAGCCGAACTCAGGAGCCGGGCAACCCAACATTTGACCAAAGACATGATTCAGAGCTGATGCATATAATGCCAAAACTCGCGACGCCGAACACTCCCTAAGGTGTTCGGTCTTTATGAGTGCGGGCCAAACAACACTCTTTATTAAAAAAGCCCCTAGTGTCCTGGTACGTGCAAAAATTCTGACGTGGCCATATGCCAAGACGCCAGCCTCCTCCTTGGTTATATTAGAAAGAAAAAAACCAGGGGATGTGTAGCAACAAGAGACAGTAAAAAAGGTTTACGCAGGGTCTTAATCTAAAAAGAATCCTTTAGGACGGGTCCCTACTGCACGTCTGCGCCTGTGTCTCCGTTGTGCCGTATCCTGGACGGGCGCCGCACGACGTTCATCTGTAAAAGAGAGGAACTGAGTTGAAAACGGGTCGTGCCGAAAAAAGTTTTAAAATAAGCAAAGTATAAAGTAAGATATATAAGATTGAGCTTTATTGTCTCTTATTGTATATGCGTGGAGCCCCTAGTGCGGGGGTATATGGCTTCTAGGCCTGCATCAATGATGATTTTGCACCGAACTCGTCTATCCGCGTTCGTGGTCTTGAATGACCTATTTCGAAGATTTTTGGCCGGTGAGGCCATTTTGCTATGGGGCTGTCAAAGCGGCCGCACAGTCCTCCGCTTGGGGGGGGGGGGCGCACTTTAGTGCTTCCCCGTCAAAGAGATGATGCCTCGTGGACCGGGCATCTTAAGCGTAAGAGATGCATAATGCGGTATTGCGTTAAAGCGAGCGAAAGCTTCGCGTCCCAGTAGTGCTTGATAGCGACTTGAGAACGGGACGATGTGGAAGGTCAGCTTTTCGCGGCGGAGGTTATCGGCAGAGCCGAATGTGACTGTGAGTCGGAGAGCACCCGTACAATGGGTGTCCGAACCAGGTATTATCCCTTGAAAGGAGGTTTTGCTGCGGCGGATTCTTGCTGGGTTTATCCCCATGTGCTGGATTGTATCCTGATATATCAGGTTTAGTCTACTGCCGCTGTCCATAAGGACATTTGAAAACTTGAGTCCGCCAATTATTGGATCGAGTATCAAGGCAGTCCAGCCTACATTCTTGATATTCCTAGAATAATCTAGCTGATCGAAGATGATCGGTTTTGACGACCAGTGGCAGGACCCTTTAGGCCGTGTGGTGCGTACCTTTACGGGCGCCACACATTTTGTTATGTGAAGTGAGTTCACTATTTTTACTTCTTGTGGGAAGTTTTTTTGTTTCCTGGTACTCTGCTTTTGGGGTTCATCCTCGTCTTCGCTTGGTGTGTCGAGCCCCTTGTGTTCGGCATTGAGTCGGCCGGATTGTTTGAAAACCCAACAGTCTCTGTGGGTATGGTTAGCAGGCTTCCCGGGAGTACTGTGTATCTGACATATCCTATCCAGGATTTTGTTTAGGTTGGATGGATCGTCCCTGTTATCCGGGGGGGGGGGCGATTTTTCCTTATTTTGCCGTGAGCCTTTGAATCCGGCATTGACTGCCGTGCTCTTCGGACTTTTGTCTTTAGTCCAGCGATGGTCCTTGTTGCGTCGCGGTTTTCCGTTTCCATCCCTAGTTTCGGATGTACTTGGGTCGCTGGGGCTGCACCTTGCCAACCAGCTGTCCTCCCCTGCACAAAAGCAGGTCATTAGGCTTGTTAGTGCGGCCATTGTTCTTGGCTTTTCTTGGTCGAGGTGTCTGGCGAGCCATTCATCTCGGACATTATGCCTGAAAGCTGCTAAGGCTTCGGCGTCCGGACAGTCGACTATCTGATTCTTTTTAGTGAGGAATCTATTCCAGAACTGCCGAGCTGATTCTCCGGGTTGTTGAGTTATGTGACTAAGATCATCTGCATCCGGAGGGCGGACATAGGTCCCCTGAAAGTTTGCTCGGAAAGTATCCTCGAGCTCTTCCCAGCTTCCAATTGTGTTTTCGGGAAGGCTTTTAAGACAATACCGGGCTGGCCCTTTAAGCTTGAGAGGTAGATATTTTATGGCGTGGAGATCATCTCCTCTAGCCATGTGTATGTGGAGGTTATAGTCCTCGATCCAGACTCCAGGGTCTGTTGTTACATCATATGCCTCTATGTTTACGGGTTTGAATCCCTCTAGGAATTCATGGTCCAGGACCTCATCGGTGAAACATAGGGGGTGTGCGGCGCCCCTGTATTTTGGTATGCCGGATTCTGATGATGGCTTCATAGCGCTGCTTACGAGAGCTTGCTTTCTTGGCCCATAAATGGACCTGACTGGGCCATGATGCGGATCCTTAAATGGGTCGCTTGCCGATCTAGGTTCGGCGCCGCTTGCCGCTTTATGAGGTCGTCTATCCGACCGTGTGGCTTTTTCATTTTTGGAATGCGAGGGCTCTAGGGCCTCTTCGTCGAATTCAGGCAGTAGCTTTCTTTTCGGATAGCTTTTAGTGCGGCGACTGTCGCCGTACTTATCTGTGGTATTGATTACTTTGCTCCATCTAATCCGGAGTGCATCTTCCGCTATTTTTAGCTTCCGCTTCTGCTTCTTTAGGCTGCGTGCAGTTGCAACCAGCCTCTCGTGGAGATTCTTCTGCTCCATAGATTTATTCGGCGTGAGGTTGTCTGGAATGCCGTTTTCGCCGGAGGAGGGATTTTGGTTTCTCTATCCGTGTTTCCCTGTTCGGACGGTTGCTCTAAGGCCTGCTCGTCGTCTACCGGCTCGTCCTGCTCTATGGCTGGGTTTTCGTCGAGGCGGGGCTTGGGTCGGCGTTTACGCCGACGCTTTGATTGCTTTTCGGGGGGTCGATCTCCCGTCCCATCCCCCTTTTCCTCGTTGTCGCTTCCTTTAGGGGTATCCACCATGTACACATCATGAGATGAGGTGGCTGTCCAATGCCCTATGGGCGTTGGTCCGTCGGTATCTCCTGCATCGTCATCCATGCTGTCGATGTCTCCGGAGTCGAAGTTGAGCACGTCGTTTAAATTGTCGACAGTGGCTACCAAGTGGGTGGTGGGTGGGCTTTGAATTTCTTCATCGTCTGTATCCCATCCTCGCTGATCGTAGTTTGGCCAGGGCTCTCCTGATAAGGAGAGAGACTTAAGAGAATTCAGGATGTCGTCGAAGGGCGAGTGCTGAAAGATGTCCGTGGCGGTGAACTCCATTATCGGCGCCCAATCGGATTCGATCGGCAGGGGTGCGAGGGGCTCGGAGTTCGGAGAGGAATCTGGCTCCTCGGAGTCACAGGCCATGCGGAGTGCGGGGCTCGAGTTCGGCTCGATCGCCTTTGAGATCGCAGCCCCCGAGGCAGCGTCCAACCGCTGATCCTCGATCGACGCAGTAGGCTCCGAATCGATGGTCGAAACCAATGCATATGCGGCCTCCAAGGCGCTGTTCGGCGGCAGAGCTATATCATGCCCATCGAGACATTGCGGCGCGCTTGGCTGTGGCTCGAATCCGTCGAAGATCAAGTCCCCGTGGATGTCAACCGTGTAGTTTAAGCTTCTAAACCTGACTTGATGGCCAGGGGCGTAGCTTTCGATCTGCTCCAGGTGGCCGAGCGAGTTGGCCCGCAGAGCGAAGCCGCCGAAGACGAAGATCTGTCCGGGGAGAAAAGTCTCACCCTGGACCGTATCGTTGTCGATGATCAAAGGAGCCATCGGGCCTAAAGGCGACGACACAGAGGAACCCTCAATGAAAGCACCAATGTCGGTGTCAAAACCGGCGGATCTCGGGTAGGGGGTCCCGAACTGTGCGTCTAGGCCGGATGGTAACAGGAGACAGGGGACACTTTGTTTTACCCAGGTTCGGGCCCTCTCGATGGAGGTAATACCCTACTCCTGCTTGATTAATATTTATGATATGGATAGTACAAGAGTAGATCTACCACGAGATCAAGGAGGCTAAACCCTAGAAGCTAGCCTATGGTATGGTTGTTGTGTATGGAGTTGATTGCCTATGGACTACAACCCTTCGGTTTATATAGACACCGGATAGGGTTAGGGTTACACAGAGTCGGTTACAATGGTAGGAGATCTTGAATATCCGCATCGCCAAGCTTGCCTTCCACGCCAAGGAAAGTCCCATCCGGACACGGGACGAAGTCTTCAATCTTGTATCTTCATAGTCCAGGAGTCCGGCTGAAGGTATAGTCCGGCTACCCGAACACCCCCTAATCTAGGACTCCCTCACGCGGCATTTCTCGACGCGAGCTTTCATCATCTATTCCACGACCATATTACGTACCTTGACAACAGCCGGGTGCTCGATGCGGAGCTTCGCCAACTCTTCCTTCTGTTCCATGGCGAGGGCTTGCAACATCTTCATCGAGGAACTACTATTCTCATGCAGATTCTTCCAGCCGGTGTTCTTCTCCTTCAATAGGTCGATCTCGTGGCAGAGCTTCGCATTGTCCTCCCGAAGTCGTAGGATTTCGCTGGTCGCCTTCTTCTCCGAGGCAATGCTCTTCTTCAGCATCATCACCAAGCCGGCGGTCAACTCCCCCTGCTGATTGAGCTCAGCGGGCATGTCGTCGAGGCTCTCCTTCAGCAACTCCATCAAGCCTTGGATGATCTCCTTCTGCTTATTGAGCTGATCGGGCCTGCCGTCGAGGGATAACGACTCCAGCTTCGCCGGCTCGGCATGTTCGCCTACGCGGCTAGGGCGCTCCTGGGAGCCATCGCCTGCCCGTGAGAGATATTTCGAGGTCTCTGCGTGGCGGTGAGCCCTCTCTTTTTTTTCCGCAGCTGTAAGGGCATATTTATCCCTACGGTGTTTTGGTTATTGATGACAATGCATTTGCGGACTAATCGGGTGCTTTGAGTTCTTTCAGATATTCATCTTTCGGCACGAAACGATTATTTCCCCTCGGCGCTCTACTCAAGATGGTGTAGCTTCTTTCATGACATTGTTGGTGGACTAAGTTTCGTAGTAGTCACCGTACTATCAAGAGGGGATCTTCTTCGGTATGGTTTGGGTGGAATCAACACATACTCGTCCTTCTCACACCCACCGTTTCTTTCCGCCTCTCTGGAGCTTCTCTTTTCTCCCTTGTGTGTCTTTTCCTGGACCCAGTGGTAGTACCGCGGGCCACATCGGTAGTACCGCTGAGGCTCACTAAGCGGCAGTACCGCTCCTCGGAGCGGTAGTACCGCTTGATGGCCTCAGCTGTCCTACCGCCTCGACCCTAGTGCGCTCTTTCTCGTGTTTGGGCTTTACGGCACTAGCTGCAGTATAGAGGTAGTACGGCTGAAGCTCAGTAAGCGGTAGTACCGCTCCTCGGAGGGGTAGTACCGCTTGATGGCCTCAGCCGCAGTACCACTGCGGCTCCGTGCTCCTACCACCTCGACTCGAGTGCGCATTTTCTCGTGTCGGGTTTTACGGTACTAGCTGCGGTAGTAGTGGCGGTAGTGCTGCTTGTGAGCGGTAGTACCGCCCTGCCTCTGCGGTAGTACCGCTCTAGGTCCCAGCCCCAGCCCCTTCTCTTCTAGCGCGGCAGTACCGCTGAGGGGGAGCAGTAGTACCGCTTATGAGCGGTAGTACCGCCCTGCCCCCGCGGTAGTACCGCTCTCTGCGGGGCTGAGTGGGGGGTAACGGTTGGATTGTTCCCCCCACTATAAAAGGGTGTCTTCTTCCCCCCTTTGACCTACGTCTTCCCCCAAGCTTCATTATTGCCCAAGCACCATTTATTGCTCAAGCTCCATTAAATACTCCAAGCCTCCTTTTGCCCGATCTATCTCCCTAGCCAATCAAACTTGTTGATTTGCTCGAGAGTGGTTGAGAAGGCTCCGATCTACACTTCCACCAAGGGATTTTTGATTCCCCCACTCATCCTTAGCGGATCTTGTTACTCTTGGGTGTTTGAGCACCCTAGGTCACCTCGGAGCCATATTCCATTGTGGTGAAGCTTCGTGGTCTTGTTGGGAGCCTCCGATTAAGTTGTGGAGTTTGCCCCAACCTTGTTTGTAAAGGTTCGGTCACCGCCTTCAAGGGCACCAATAGTGGAATCACGGCATCTCGCATTGTGTGAGGGCGTGAGGAGAATACGGTGGCCCTAGTGGCTTCTTGGGGAGCATTGTGCCTCCACACCGCTCCAACGGAGACGTACTTCCCCTCAAAAGGAAGGAACTTCGGTAACACATCCTTGTCTTCACCGGATCCACTCTTGTTTATCTCTTACCTTTACTTGTGCAAGCTCTTTAGTGTTTGTTCCCTTGCTTGCTTGTGTGCTTGTTGTTGTTGCATCATATAGGTTGTTCACCTAGTTGCACATCTAGACAACCTACTTTGATGCAAAGGTTAATTTGGTAAAGAAAAGCTAAAAATTGGTAGTTGCCTATTCACCCCCCTCTAGTTAACCATATCGATCCTTTCAATTGGTATCAGAGTATCGTCTCTTTATTAAGGACTTTACCGTCCAAAGAGTATGGTTGATACCATAGACGGTGTGGAGGAGCACTCCGGTGTGAATCCGATCTCGTCTATGGGCGATGGGGGAACTTCGGTCTCTCGTGAGGAGTTCAATGTAGCCTTAGAGACATTGAAAACCTCCATGACGACCGAAGTTGAAAACATGTTTACTAAATTTCTTGAGGGGCTTAAACTATCCACCGCACCGTTGAAAGTGGGGGATCCCACCAACAAGGTGTCGGATGCTATCCCCGACAAGGGGGAAGCTAGTAGTGAAAAGGCTCCTTCTAGTGGCAAGAATGGCACCGGCATCTTTGCCCATGTGGAACCACCACTTGTGTATGGTGGACCGGTTCCTTCTACTCATTTGAATCATGCCGGTCCTCCTCCTAAGATTGTGAAAAATGAGGATTTTGATTCTTGGGTTTACCGCTTTAAACGTCATTTAAATCATGTGAACACTAACCTTTGGAGAATCATTGAAGAAGGTTTCTACCCACATGATCCAAGCAACTTCACTCCTCGAGAAGCCGCGGACAATCAATTCAATGAGAATGCTCTCTTCATCATTCAAGATGCAATTCCACTCGAAGACCTGTTGGAAATATGCCCTAGAGGCAATAATAGAAGTATTATTATTATATTTCCTTGTTCATGATAATTGTCTTTTATTCATGCTATAACTGTATTATCCGGAAATCGTAATACACGTGTGAATACATAGACCACAATATGTCCCTAGTGAGCCTCTAGTTGACTAGCTCGTTGTGATCAACAGATAGTCATGGTTTCCTGGCTATGGACATTGGATGTCGTTGATAACGGGATCACATCATTAGGAGAATGATGTGATGGACAAGACCCAATCCTAAGCATAGCACAAAGATCGTGTAGTTCGTTTGCTAGAGCTTTGCCAATGTCAAGTATCTCTTCCTTTGACCATGAGATCATGTAATTCCTGGATACCGTAGGAGTGCTTTGGGTGTATCAAACGTCACAACGTAACTGGGTGACTATAAAGGTGCACTACAGGTATCTCCGAAAGTATCTATTGTTTTATGCGGATCGAGACTGGGATTTGTCACTCCGTGTAAACGGAGAGGTATCTCTGGGCCCACTCGGTAGGACATCATCATATGCGCAATGTGACCAAGGAGTTGATCACGGGATGATGTGTTACAGAACGAGTAAAGTGACTTGCCGGTAACGAGATTGAACAAGGTATCGGTATACCGACGATCGAATCTCGGGCAAGTAAAATACCGCTAGACAAAGGGAATTGTATACGGGATCGATTGAGTCCTTGACATCGTGGTTCATCCGATGAGATCATCGTGGAACATGTGGGAGCCAACATGGGTATCCAGATCCCGCTGTTGGTTATTGACCGGAGAACGTCTCGGTCATGTCTGCTTGTCTCCCGAACCCGTAGGGTCTACACACTTAAGGTTCGATGACGCTAGGGTTATAAAGGAAGCTTGTATGTGGTTACCGAATGTTGTTCGGAGTCCCGGATGAGATCCCGGACGTCACGAGGAGTTCCGGAATGGTCCGGAGGTAAAGATTTATATATAGGAAGTCCTGTTTCGGCCATCGGGACAAGTTTCGGGGTCATCGGTATTGTACCGGGACCACCGGAAGGGTCCCGGGGGCCCACCGGGTGGGGCCACCTGCCCCGGGGGGCCACATGGGCTGTAGGGGTGCGCCTTGGCCTACATGGGCCAAGGGCACCAGCCCCAAGAGGCCCATGCGCCTAGGGAACCCTAGAGGGAAGAGTCCTCAAGGGGGAAGGCACCTCCGAGGTGCCTTGGGGAGGATGGACTCCTCCCCCCCTCTTGGCCGCACCCCTTTCTTGGAGTAAGGGGCAAGGCTGCGCCTCCCCCCTCTCCCTTGCCCCTATATATAGTGGAGGGGAGGGAGGGCATCCATACCTGAGCCCTTGGCGCCTCCCTCCCTCCCGTGACACCTCCTCCTCTCCCGTAGGTGCTTGGCGAAGCCCTGCAGGATTGCCACGCTCCTCCATCACCACCACGCCGTTGTGCTGCTGCTGGATGGAGTCTTCCTCAACCTCTCCCTCTCTCCTTGCTGGATCAAGGCGTGGGAGACATCGTTGAGCTGTACGTGTGTTGAACGCGGAGGTGCCGTCCGTTCGGCACTAGGATCATCGGTGATCTGAATCACGACGAGTACGACTCCATCAACCCCGTTCACTTGAACGCTTCCGCTTAGCGATCTACAAGGGTATGTAGATGCACTCTCCTTCTACTCGTAGCTGGTTTCTCCATAGATAGATCTTGGTGACGCGTAGGAAAATTTTGAATTTCTGCTACGTTCCCCAACAGTGGCATCATGAGCTAGGTCTATTGCGTAGATTCTTTGCACGAGTAGAACACAAAGTAGTTGTGGGCGTTGATGTTGTTCAATATGCTTACCGTTACTAGTCCAATCTTGTTTCGACGGTATTGTGGGATGAAGCGGCCCGGACCGACCTTACACGTACTCTTACGTGAGACAGGTTCCACCGATTGACATGCACTTGGTGCATAAGGTGGCTAGCGGGTGCCAGTCTCTCCCACTTTAGTCGGAACGGATTCGATGAAAAGGGTCCTTATGAAGGGTAAATAGCAATTGGCATGTCACGTTGTGGTCTTGCGTAGGTAAGAAACGTTCTTGCTAGAAACCCATAGCAGCCACGTAAAACATGCAACAATAATTAGAGGACGTCTAACTTGTTTTTGCAGAGTATGCTATGTGATGTGATATGGCCAAGAAGAATGTGATGAATGATATGTGATGTATGAGATTGATCATGTTCTTGTAATAGGATTCACGACTTGCATGTCGATGAGTATGACAACCGGCAGGAGCCATAGGAGTTGTCTTTATTTTTTGTATGACCTGCGTGTCATTGAAGAATGCCATGTAAACTACTTTACTTTATTGCTAAACGCGTTAGTCATAGAAGTAGAAGTAGTCGTTGGCGTGACAACTTCATGAAGACACGATGATGGAGATCATGATGATGGAGATCATGGTGTCATGCCGGTGACAAGATGATCATGGAGCCCCGAAGATGAAGATCGAAGGAGCTATATGATATTGGCCATATCATGTCACTACTCTATTTGATGGCATGTGATGTTTATCATGTTTATGCATCTTGTTTACTTAGGACGACGGTAGTAAATAAGATGATCCCTTACAAAATTTCAAGAAGTGTTCTCCCCTAACTGTGCACCGTTGCTACAGTTCGTCGCTTCTAAGCACCACGTGATGATCGGGTGTGATGGATTCTTACGTTCACATACAACGGGTGTAAGACAGTTTTACACAGCGAAAACACTTAGGGTTAACTTGACGAGCCTAGCATGTGCAGACATGGCCTCGGAACACGGAGACCGAAAGGTCGAGCATGAGTCGTAAGTAGATACGATCAACATGAAGATGTTCACCGACGTTAACTAGTCCGTCTCACGTGATGATCGGACACGGCCTAGTTGACTCGGATCATGTGATCACTTAGATGACCAGAGGGATGTCTATCTGAGTGGGAGTTCATAAGATGAACTTAATTATCCTGAACATAGTCAAAAGACCTTTTGCAAATTATGTCGTAGCTCGCGCTATAGTTCTACTGTTTTAGATATGTTCCTAGAGAAATTATAGTTGAAAGTTGATAGTAGCGATTATGCGATCAATAGAAAGCTTATGTCCTTAATGCACCGCTCAGTGTGCTGAACCCCAACGTCGTTTGTCGATGTTGCGAACATCGGACATACACGTTTTGATAACTACGTGATAGTTCAATTAAATGGTTTAAGTAGAGGCACCAAAGATGTTTTCGAAACGTCGTGGAACATATGAGATGTTTCGAGGGCTGAAATTGGGATTTCAGGCTCGTGCCCACGTCAAGAGGTATGAGACCTCCGGCGATATTCTTAGCCTGCAAACTAAGGGAGAAAAGCTCAATCGTTGAGCTTGTGCTCAGATTGTCTGAGTGCAACAATCACTTGAATCAAGTGGGAGTTAATCTTCCAGATGAGATAGTGATGTTTCCCCAAAGTCATTGCCACCGAGCTGCTAGAGCTTCGTGATGAACTATAACATATCAGGGATAAATAAGATGATCCTTGAGGTATTCACGATGTTTGACACCGCGAAAGTAGAAATCAAGAAGGAGCATAAATTGTTGATGGTTGGTGAAACCACTAGTTTCAAGAAGGGCAAGGGCAAGAAGGATACTTCATGAAACGGCAAATCAGCTGCTGCTCCAGTGAAGAAACCCAAGGTTGAACCCAAACCCGAGACTAAGTGCTTCTGTAATAAGGGGAACAGTCACTAGAGCAGCATTACCCTAGATACTTGGTAGATGAGAAGGCTGGCAAGGTCGATAGAAGTGTATTGGATATACATTATGTTAATGTGTACTTTACTAGTACTCCTAGTAGCACCAGGGTATTGGATACCGGTTCGGTTGCTAAGTGTTAGTAACTCGAAATAAAAGCTACGGAATAAACGGAGACTAGCTAAAGGTGAGCTGACGATATATGTTGGAAGTGTTTCCAAGATTGATATGATCAAGCATCGCACGCTCCCTCTACCACCGAGATTGGTGTTTGCGTTGAGCATAGACATGATTGGATTATGTCTATCGCAATACGGTTATTCATTTAAGGAGAATAATGGTTACTCTGTTTATTTGAATAATACCTTCAATGGTCTTACACCTAAAATGAATGGTTTATTGAATCTCGATCGTAGTGATACACATTTTCATGCCAAAAGATATAAGATAGTAATGATAGTACCACTTACTTGTGGCACTGCTGTGTAAGTCATATTGGTATAAAACGCATGAAGAAGCTCCATGTTGATGGATCTTTGGACTCACTCGTTTTTGAAAAGTTTGAGACATGCGAACCATGTCTATTGGTGTATATGCATGAAGAAACTCCATGCAAATGGATCGTTCGGACTCACTTGATTTTGAATCACTTGAGATATGCAAATCATACCACATAGGCAAGATGACTGAAAAGCCTCGGTTTCAATAAGATGGAACAAGATAGCAACTTGTTGGAAGTAACACATTTTGATGTGTGCAGTCCAATAAGTGCTGAGGCATGCAGTGAATATCGTTATGTTCTTACTTCACAGATGATTCGAGTAGATGTTGAGAATATTTACTTGATGAAACACAAGTCTGAATTATTGAATGGTTCAAGTAATTTCAGAGTGAAGTAGCAGATCATTGTGACAAGAGGATAAAATGTCTATGATATGATCATAGAGATGAATATCTGAGTTACGAGTTTTGGCACACAATTAAGACATTGTGGAAATTATTTCGCAATTAATACCGCCTGGAACACCATAATGTGATGGTGTGTCCGAACATCATAGTTGCACCCTATTGGATATGGTGCGTACCATGATGTCTCTTATCGAATTACCACTATCGTTCATGGGTTAGGCATTGGAGACAACCACATTCACTTTAAATAGGGCACCGCATAATTCCGTTGAGATGACACCGTATGAATTATGGTTTAGAGAAACCTAAGTTGTCGTTTCTTAAAAGTTTGGGGCTGCGACGCTTATATGAAAAAGTTTCAGGTTGATAAGCTCGAACCCAAAGCGGATAAAATGCATCTTCATAGGAAACCCAAAACAGTTGGGTATACCTCCTAATTCAGATCCGAAAGCAATATGAATTGTTTCTAGAATCGGGTCCTTTCTCGAGGAAAGGTTTCTCTCGAAAGAGTTGAGTGGGAGGATGGTGGAGACTTGATGAGGTTATTGAACCGTCTCTTCAACTAGTGTGTGACAGGGCACAGGGAGTTGTTCCTGTGGCACCTACACCAATTGAAGTGGAAGCTTATGATATTGATCATGAAACTTCGGATCAAGTCACTCCCAAACCTCGTAGGATGACAAGGATGCGTACTACTTCAGAGTGGTACGTAATCCTATCTTGGAAGTCATGTTGCTAGACAACAATGAGCCTACGAGCTATGGAGAAGCGATGGTGGGCCCGAATTCCGATAAATGGCTCGAGGCCATGAAATCCGAGAACGGATCCATGGACTTTGGTGGACTTGCCCGATGATCGGCAAGCCATTAAGATAAATGGATCTTTAAGAAGAAGACGGACGTGGATGGTAATGTCACCGTCTATGAGGCTCGACTTGTGGCAAAGAGTTTTTCACAAGTTCAAGGAGTTGACTACGATGAGATTTTCTCATCCGTAGCGATGCTTAAGTCCGTCGGAATCATGTTAGCATTAGCTGCATTTATGAAATCTGGCAGACGGATGTCAAAACGAGTTTCCTTACCAGTTTTCGTAAGGAAAGGTTGTATGTAATACAATCAGAAATTTTTTGTCGATCCTAAGGATGCTAAACGGTATGCTAGCTCCAGCGATCCTTCTAAGGACTGGAGTGAGCATCTCGGAGTTGGAATGTATGCTTTGATGATGATCAAAGATTTTGGGTTTGTACAAAGTTTATGAGAAACTTGTATTTCCAAAGAAGTGAGTGGGAGCACTATAGAATTTCTGATGAGTATATGTTGTTGACATATTGTTGATCAGAAATGATGTAGAATTTCTAGAAAGCATATAGGGTTATTTGAAAGGTGTTTTCAATAGAAAACCTGGATCAAGCTACTTGAACATTGAGCATCAAGATCTATAAGGATAGATCAAAATGCTTAATAATACTTTCAGATGAGCACATACCTTAACATGATCTTGAAGGTGTTCAAGATGGATCAGTCAAAGAAGAAGTTCTTGCCTGAGTTGTAAGGTACGAAGTTAAGACTTAAAGCTCGACCATGGCAGAATAGAGAGAAAGGACGAAGGTCGTCCCCTATGCTTAAGACGTAGGCTCTTCAGTATGCTATGCTGTGTACCGCACCTGAAGTGTGCCTTGCCATGAGTCAGTCAAGGGGTACAAGAGTGATCCAAGAATGGCTCACAGGACAACGGTCAAAGTTATCCTTAGTAACTAGTGGACTAAGGAATTTTCTCGATTATGGAGGTGGTAAAAGAGTTCGTCGTAAAGGTTACGTCGATGCAAGCTTGACACCTATCCGGATAGCTCTGAGTAGAGAGACCGGATACATATAATGGAGCAATAATTTAGAATAGCTCCAAGTAGAACAGTTGTTTGGAATAGCTCCAAATAGAGCGTGGTAGCTGCATCTAGGAGATGACATAGAGATTTGTAAAGCACACACGGATCTGAAAGGTTCAGACCTGTTGACTAAAACCTCTCTCACAAGCAACATGATCAAACATAAAACTCATTGAGTGTTAATCACATAGTGATGTGAACTAGACTACTGACTCTAGTAAACTCTTGGGTATTAGTCACATGGCGATGTGACCTGTGAGTGTTAATCACATGGCGATGTGAACTAGATTATTGACTCTAGTGCAAGTGGGAGACTGTTGGAAATATGCCCTAGAGGCAATAATAAAAGTATTATTATTATATTTCCTTGTTCATGATAATTGTCTTTTATTCATGCTATAACTGTATTATCCGGAAATCGTAATACACGTGTGAATACATAGACCACAATATGTCCCTAGTGAGCCTCTAGTTAACTAGCTCGTTGTGATCAACAGATAGTCATGGTTTCCTGGCTATGGACATTGGATGTAGTTGATAACGGGATCACATCATTAGGAGAATGATGTGATGGACAAGACCCAATCCTAAGCATAGCACAAAGATCGTGTAGTTCGTTTGCTAGAGCTTTGCCAATGTCAAGTATCTCTTCCTTTGACCATGAGATCGTGTAATTCCTGGATACCGTAGGAGTGCTTTGGGTGTATCAAACGTCACAACGTAACTGGGTGACTATAAAGGTGCACTACAGGTATCTCTGAAAGTATCTATTGTTTTATGCGGATCGAGACTGGGATTTGTCACTCCGTGTAAACGGAGAGGTATCTCTGGGCCCACTCGGTAGGACATCATCATATGCGCAATGTGACCAAGGAGTTGATCACGGGATGATGTGTTACGGAACGAGTAAAGTGACTTGCCGGTAACGAGATTGAACAAGGTATCGGTATACCGACGATCGAATCTCGGGCAAGTAAAATACCGCTAGACAAAGGGAATTGTATACGGGATCGATTGAGTCCTTGACATCGTGGTTCATCCGATGAGATCATCGTGGAACATGTGGGAGCCAACATGGGTATCCAGATCCCGCTGTTGGTTATTGACCGGAGAACGTCTCGGTCATGTCTGCATGTCTCCCGAACCCGTAGGGTCTACACACTTAAGGTTCGATGATGCTAGGGTTATAAAGGAAGCTTGTATGTGGTTACCGAATGTTTTTCGGAGTCCCGGATGAGATCCCGGACGCCACGAGGAGTTCCGGAATGGTCCGGAGGTAAAGATTTATATATAGGAAGTCCTGTTTCGGCCATCGGGACAAGTTTCAGGGTCATCGGTATTGTACCGGGACCACCGGAAGGGTCCCGGGGGCCCACCGGGTGGGGCCACCTGCCCCGGGGGGCCACATGGGCTGAAGTGGGAAGGGATCCAGCCCAAAGTGGGCTGGGGCACCACTTCCCTCATGGCCCATGCGCCTAGGGTCAAAGGGGAACCCTAAGGAAGAGTCCTAGGAGGGGAAGGCACCTCCTAGGTGCCTTGGGGGGGGAGGGAATCCTCCCTTGGCCGCCGCCCCTTTCCCATCTAGGGCTGGCCGCACCCCTAGGGGGTGGGAAACCCTAAAGGGGGCGCAGCCCTCCCCTTCCCCTATATATATGAGGCCTAGGGGCTGCCCATAACACATGATTTGATCTCTCGTTGGTGCAGCCCTGCCCCTCTCCCTCCTCCTCTTCTCCCATGGTGCTTGGCGAAGCCCTGCGGGATTGCCACGCTCCTCCACCACCACCACGCCGTTGTGCTGCTGTTGGATGGAGTCTTCCTCAACCTCTCCCTCTCTCCTTGCTGGATCAAGGCGTGGGAGACGTCACCGGGCTGTACGTGTGTTGAACGCGGAGGTGCCGTCCGTTCGGCACTTGGTCATCGGTGATTTGAATCACGACGAGTACGACTCCATCAACCCCGTTCACTTGAACGCTTCCGCTTAGCGATCTACAAGGGTATGTAGATGCACTCTCCTTCTACTCGTACCTGGTTTCTCCATAGATAGATCTTGGTGACGCGTAGGAAAATTTTGAATTTCTGCTACGTTCCCCAACAAGACCTACCCCATCTTTGTCCCTTCGCCTTGGCCAAAGATGCATGGCATTGTGTCGTGTCTCTCTACCGGGGAAGCGCAAGCATTCAACGCTCCAACTATGAAGTGGTACAAGATGAGGCCGATGAGTTTGCAATGAAGGAAGATGAAGAACCTCGTGAGCTTTATCGGAGAGTCACCAAACTCGCGGTCTCACTACGAGATCACGGGAGCAAGGACACGGATGACAATTGGATCAAGCGCAAATTCCTCAAGGCAATGATGCCCTACCACAAGGCCATGTCCTCTGTCATCCGCCAAAGACCGGACTTCCACACTTTGACCTCAAGCGAGGTGTTGGATGAGTTTGTGGCCATGAACATTTTGGACAAGACCGCCGACAATGCGGTGCTCCGTTCTCAACGGGCAAAGAAGCCTAACCTTGCTTTGAAGGCCAAGCTCACCGTGGAAGAAGAAGAAGAGGAAGAGGAGGAGAGCAACCCCGAAGATACAAAGTATGCATATCATGAACACATGGCACTTGCTTCAAGGCAATTTTGGAGCAAGAAAAACTCGAGGCCCAACTTTAGCAAAAACACCTCGAGTGGCACGAGGGGCAAGCAACTTGTAAGGACTTGCTACAATTGCGGCAACGTGAGTCATTTCGTTGCGGAATGCCCGTGTGAGAAGAGGGAAGACAATGGTGGCAAACTCATCCGAAAGGACAAGGCCAAGTCGTTCCCCAACAAGAACAACTTCACCAAGAAGACTCCTCCCAAGGCCTTGGTTGTGCAAGAAGAGTACAATGAGGATGATGACGATGATGAAGATTGATGAGTCGGTCGCCATGGCCTCCGTCGCCATTGCCACAACGTCACGAGTGTCTCTCTTCGACTCACCTAACGAGAGCATCAACGCCAAGTGCCTCATGGCAAAAGCCACCAACAAGGTAACCTCCAACATCAAAACTACCATCATTAATCATCCTTCCCCATCGGAGAGCATTAATGAAGTTGAGGGAGCTAATGTGGAGGCTAACAAGTTTGAGGCCTTTATGGGCAAACTCAAGGGAAAATCCAAGAAGCACTTTGTTGCTCTCTTGGAACAACTTGGTGAGGCCAATGACATGATCGAGGCTCACGAAGACACCATCTCAAAGATGGAAGGGCATAGTCGTGACTATGCCGATGAGATTTCAGATCTTTCCAATGCTCTTGAGGAAGAGCGAGTCATACAACGTTGATCATGCTAAGTTAGAGAAAGATTATGATCATGCCCTCGTTGTTTCTCATGTGCTAAATTCCGAGAAGGCCAAACTCGGAGTTGATCTTGCTAGACTCAAAGAGGAGTTTGATATACTTGACAAGGCCCACAAGGCCTTGAAGGGTATTCACGCTAGTCTCAAGGAGTCTCATGATCAACTCCAAGTGAAGCTAACTAAGGAGAAAGCAACTTTTCCTCATATGGTTTTAATTGATAATGCAAATGCTACTAACCCGTGTTGTGAGCATATACATCTTGTTGAGGAAAATGCTAAGTTGAAGGAGCAACTTGAGAGAGGCCTTGCGACTTGCATACAAGGCAAGAAGAACCTCAATGATCTCTTGATCAACCAAAAGGGAGGTGTGGCGAAGGAAGGGGTTGGGTACGTCCCCGACTCCAAAAACAAGAAGAAGAATGACAAGACCAAACGACCTCCTCCCCTCATGCAAACCTTTGTGAGGGCGGGAGAGAGTGTCCCCGAGGAGAAGAAGAAGAACAAAGTCAAGAAGGGCAATGTCACCTCACCCAACAAAGCCGGCGATTTTAATCCTTCTTATGTGTTGTGTCGTGCTAGTGATGGGCATGTTTATGCCAAATTTGTTGGTTCTCTTCATGAGTACATTGAATGGTCTATTTGGGTTCCTAAGACCCTTGTTACTAACATCAAAGGACCTATTACAAAATGGGTACCTAAAACCAAGCATTGATCTTTTGTAGGTGTTTACTTCCGGTGGTGGATCATGGTTGCTCGATAGCGGAGCTACAAATCATATGACCGGAAGCAAGGACTTGGTGGTGGACGTGCACAAGGTTCCATCTATGCCCACCAATGTCGAGTGGGGTGACGCCTCATCTTCTAAGGTATTGGGACTTGGCAAGGTGGTCATCTCTCATGATCTCACGATCGAGAAGGTCGTGCTTGTTGAGTCCCTTGCATACAATTTACTTTCCGTTCGTCAACTTGCAATCATGGGCTTTGCCACCTTCTTTGATATCGATACCGTGGCCCTCTTGTGGAGCAAGACTCTTAAAGTAGCCTTTGTTGGGCATGTCGAGAACGGTCTATATGTGATTAACTTTTCGGAGTGACCCACTAAGACCGTGACATGCCTAATGGCTAAAGTTGATGTGGGATGGCTTTGGCATCGCCGTTTAGCCCATGTCAATATGAGATCTTTGCAAAGTCTCCTAAAGGGGGACCATGTCCGTGGACTAATGAATGTTAGTTTTGCTAAAGATCGTGCTTGCAGTGCCTGTATCGAAGGAAAGCTACATGAGAAGGCTCACCCTCCCACGACTATCATTTATTCAAAGAGGCCTTTGGAGCTCCTTCACATGGATCTCTTTGGGCCTCCATCCTTCGATAGTCTTGGAGGTAGAAAGTATTGCTTGGTGATTGTGGATGACTACTCAAGGTACATGTGGGTGTATTTCTTCAAGAGGAAGAGCGAGACCCAACAAACCGTCATTGACTTTGTCAATGAAGCACAACGTCAACACAATGCAAAGATCTTGACAATAAGAAGTGACAATGGCACCGAGTTCAAGAACTACACCTTGGATGAATTTCTTAGTGATGAGGGAATCAAGCATCAATATTCTGCACCATACACCCCTCAACAAAACGGTGTTGCGGAGAGGAAGAACCAGATGTTGATGGATGCGGCAAGGACCATGATGGAGGAGTTCAAGTCTCCGTACAACTTTTGGGCCGAAGCCATCAACACCGCGTGTCATGCATCAAATCGGCTCTACCTCTGCAAGGGTTTGAACAAGACTCCTTATGAGATACTCACCGGTAACAAGCCCAACCTCAAGTACTTCCAGGTATTTGGGTGTAAGTGTTTCATTCTCAAGAAAGGTGTTCGGTTGTCTAAATTTGAGGCTAGAGCTTATGAGGGCATATTTGTTGGTTATGCTACAAACTCTCATGCTTACCGTGTCCTCAATAAATCCACGGGACTTATTGAGGAGACATGTAACGTGGAGTTTGATGAGAATAACGGCTCCCAAGTGGAGCAAAGTGGCACTGGTGATGTAGGTGATGAAATTCCTCCTCAAGCCATAAGAAGAATGGGTGTTGGTTTCATCCTACCCATTGAGGAACCCCTTGTGGCCGAAGGAGAAGGACAATGCTCCACTCAAGTGGAGCCATCACCAACCCAAGGCCCACACGCTTCCGAAGAACAAAGTGAAGGCCCTCAACCTCGTGAACAAGACCTAGGGCAAGATCATACTCAAGACGGTGTTGACACACCAAGTGATGCCCAAGGTCAAGTTCTCTCCCCCGAGCAAGTTCAAGACCAAGAACAAGTTCATGACGACGCTCAAGATGATCAAGTAACCGCTCCTCAACTCACCACCGAGGAGGAATTAGAGCGTCGTGCCGCCAAAGTTGCTTCCAAGATCTCCACCAAGGATCATCTCATGACGAATGTGCTTGGAAGCTTAAGAAAGGGGGTAAGCACTCGTAGACAATTAGCAAATTATTGTGAGCATCACGCGTTTGTCTCTTGTGTGGAACCTCACAAGGTCTATGAGGCGCTAGAAGATCCGGATTGGCTCAATGCCATGCATGAAGACCTCAACAACTTCGAGCGCAACAAAGTGTGGAGATTGGTGCCAAGGCCAACAGGGACCCACAATGTCATTGGAACCAAGTGGATATTCAAGAACAAGCAAGATGCCCATGGGATTATCATTCGCAACAAGGCTCGTTTGGTAGCACAAGGCTACTCCCAAGTCGAGGGTATCGACTACGGTGAAACCTTTGCTCCCGTTGCTCGTCTTGAATCCATTCGCATGTTGATTGCATATGCTTCTCATCATAACTTTAAGTTACATCAAATGGATGTGAAGAGTGCTTTTCTTAATGGTCCCATTAATGAATTGGTGTACGTCAAGCAACCCCCCGGGTTCGAGGATCCCTACTTTCCCGATAATGTGTATCAACTCGATAAGGCACTCTATGGCCTTAAACAAGCCCCACGTGCGTGGTATGACCACCTTACCGAGTTGTTACAAGACCGTGGGTTTGAAGTTGGGATAATCGACCCCACTCTTTTTACTAAGAATGTCAAAGGGGAGTTGTTTGTGTGCCAATTATATGTTGATAATATTATCTTTGGTTCTCCTAACAAAGCTTTCAATGAGGAATTTGCCGCTCTCATGACCTCAAAGTTCGAGATGTCCTCCATGGGGGAGTTGAAGTTCTTTCTAGGGTTCAAAGTGAAGCAAAGAAGAGAAGGAACCTTCATCAATCAATCCAAATACACTCAAGACATGCTCAAGAGATTCAAGCTAAGTGACGTTAAGCCGGCTTCCACCCCAATGCCCACCAAGTGCCAACTTGACCTAGATCCCAATGGTAAAGTGGTGGATCAAAAGGTATATCGTTCCATGATTGGATCCTTGCTTTACCTTTGTGCATCTAGACCGGACATCATGTTGAGTGTGGGAATTTGTGCACGGTTTCAAGCCGCACCTAAGGAAAGTCACCATGTGGCGGTCAAACGAATCTTTCGATATTTGGCTCATACCCCAAACTTTGGCTTATGGTACCCAAGAGGATCAAACTTCAAGCTTGTAGGGTATTCGGATTCCGATTGGGCGGGAGACAAACTGGATAGGAAGTCCACTTCCGGAGGGTGCCAATTCCTTGGTTGCTCTTTGGTAAGTTGGTCTTCCAAAAAGCAAAGTTGTGTCTCTCTCTCGTCCACCGAAGCGGAGTATGTTGCGGCCGGTAGTTGTTGTGCACAACTCTTATGGATGAGGCAAACTTTAAAGGATTACGGTGTCACTTGTGACAAAGTGCCTCTTTGGTGTGACAATGAAACTGCCATCAAGATTTCTCTCAACCCGGTGCAACACTTCAAGACGAAGCATATTGAGATTCGGTATCACTTCATCCGGGATCACATTAGGCGAGGAGAGATCGAGCTCAACTATGTCAACACTCATGACAACCTTGCAGATATTTTCACGAAGCCCTTGGATGAAGCAAGATTTCGCGAGTTAAGGCATGAGCTAAATATCATTGATTCAAGCAATGTTGCTTGAACCCGTGCACACCCTACCTCGCTCAATTTGTTGTCTAGTTTAGGTGTAGGCATGGACATAGGGGGAGTGTTGTTCTCTCAATGAACTCTCCCTCCCCCATTATGCATAAATTGATCAAGTCTTTCACTTTAGTGTAGGATCGAAAGTATGTCTAGAGGGGGGTGATTAGACTACTTGACCAAATAAAAAACTTAACCTTTTCCCAATTTTAGTTCTTGGCAGATTTTAGCTAATTTAGGACAAGTCAAGCAATCATCACATGATTCAAGCAAGCATGCAAAGAGTATATAGGCAGCGGAAAGTAAAGCATGCAACTTGCAAGAATGTAAAGGGAAGGGTTTGGAGAATTCAAACGCAATTGGAGACACGGATGTTTTTCTCGTGGTTCGGATAGGTGGTGCTATCCTACATCCACGTTGATGGAGACTTCAACCCACGAAGGGTAACGGTTGCGTGAGTCCACACAGGGCTCCACCCAAGGGTAACGGTTGTGCGAGTCCACACAGGGCTCCACCCACGAAGGGTCCACGAAGAAGCAACCACCCACAAAGGGTCCACGAAGAAGCAACCTTGTCTATCCCACCATGGCCATCGCCCACACAGGACTTGCCTCACTAGCGGTAGATCTTCACGAAGTAGGCGATCTCCTTGCCCTTACAAACTCCTTGGTTCAACTCCACAATCTTGTCGGAGGCTCCCAAGTGATACCTAGCCAATCTAGGAGACACCACTCTCCAAGAAGTAACAAATGGTGTGTAGGTAATGAACTCCTTGCTCTTGTGCTTCAAATGATAGTCTCCCTAACACTCAACTCTCTCTCATAGGATTTGGATTTGGTGGAAAGAAGATTTGAGTGGAAAGCAACTTGGGAAGGCTAGAGATCAAGATTCATATGGTAGGAATGGAATATCTTGGTCTCAACACATGAGTAGGTGGTTCTCTCTCAGAACATATGAGTTGGAATGGTGTGTGTGTTCTGATGGCTCTCTCCACTGGCTCTCGCACGAATGAAGAGGAGGTGGAGGGGTATATATAGCCTCCACACAAAATCCAACCGTTACACACAGTTTTCCAATCTCGGTGGGACCGAATCAACAAACTCGGTCGGACCGAAAATGTAAACCTAGTGACCGTTAGAGATTTTCGGTGGGACTGACATGCAACTCGGTAGGACCGATATGGTTAGGGTTTGGGCATAACGTAATCTCGGTGAGACCGATTACACAAACTCGGTGAGACCGAATTTGGTAATTAGCTAACCAGAGAGTTGGTCAGGCAAACTCGGTGGGACCGATTTGCTCTTTCGGTGAGACCGAGTGGAACTCGGTGAGACCGAAAAGTTACAAAGGGGAAACACTGAGTTTACATTGCAATCTCGGTGGGACCGATTCGCTCTTTCGGTGAGACCGAAAAGTTATGAAAGGGAAACAGAGAGTTTGCAATCCCATCTCGGTGAGACCGAGATCCTTATCGGTAGAACCGAATTGCTAGGGTTTGGCAGTGGCTAATGACAAGTGAAACTCGGTGGCGCCGGATAGTAAGAATCGGTAGGACCGAGTTTGGCTTAGGGTTTAGGTCATATGTGGATATGGGAAAGTAGTTGAGGGTTTTGGAGCATATCACTAAGAACATGAAGCAAGAGGCTCATTAAGCAACACCTCATCCCTCCTTGATAGTATTGGCTTTTCCTATGGACTCAATGTGATCTTGGATCACTAAAATATAAAATGAAGAGTCTTGAGCTTTTGAGCTTGAGCCAATCCTTTGTCCTTAGCAATTTGAGGGTTCCACTTTCACATCCATGCCATGCCAATCATTGAGCTTTCCTGAAATAATCATCTTGGAATAGCATTAGCTCAATGAGCTATATGTTGTTATGAATTACCAAAACCACCTAGGGATAGTTGCACTTTCAATCTCCCCCTTTTTGGTAATTGATGACAACATATAGATCAAAGCTTCGCAAATGATAATAAGTATGAAATATATCGTCGCTTTGAGAAGTATGTGATTAGTAAGAGCTCCCCCTAAATTTGTGCATATTTAAAATTTGCTTTGGACTGCAAATGCACAAGGAGTTAGAGTCATGGGTTACTCTTCCATGTCACATACATCTTGGTGGAGCGCTTAAAATGATAAGAATGAAATACATGCACTCATCACCAAGAATAGTGAGTGATCACATAAGATAGATAAGATAATAGCATTAAGTAAGCATTAAGTGTAGCTTATGATCAAACACATGATCATCAATGTCTCACAAGCATAGTATCTCAAGCACTCAAAAGCAAACAAGTTCGAAAAACCACCTAATAAAGCAAGAGAGAAAAGCAACACTCTCTCTCTCGAAGCCTATGATCTATACATCTTATCCCCCTTTGGCAACAAGTTACCAAAAAGTTCCTAGAAAATGCATAGCACTAGATCGACGCTCAGGCTTGATCTTCTGGTGGTGGTGGAGTCCGGATCACTCCAAGGACGTAGGCTTCGGTAGATGCTGAAGTAGACGCTGGAGTTGGAGCTAAAGTAGATGCTGGAGTTGGTGGAACTGAGGCTGTGGCTGGTGCTGAGGTGGCGGCTCTGGTGTCAGCAACTGGCACGGCAGATGACCTCGGGCCTCGTGGCACTCTGGCAAAGGCATGAGTGGTAGTCCTGCCTCTCCTCTCCTGCATGTCCTCCTGGAGCTGCTCCACTGCAGACTGAACTTCCGTTACTTTGACATCCAAGTCATAGAACTTCTGTTCCATGATTCTCTCTAGGCTCTGCTGATTTTGAGTGAGGGTGGCCAGAGTTTGCTCAATCCTCAGCGTGGATGCAATCAAGTAACCAAGCTGCTCTTGTTTAGTCTTCAAGAAATACTCATATGCCTCCTCTTGAGTAGGCATCTTGGCAGCTTTCTCCTTCCTCGCCTTCTCCTTCTTTGCGTATGCTTGGGCAGATGATGGCTTGTTCTCAGTCATGACAACTTGATTGTCCTCAAAATCTGTACGGATGGGCAAATGTTCCTTGTCCAATAAATATATGCCCGTGCCCATCTTGGAGTTGATGAGCTCCTGGATCTGAGGGGCATATCCGCAACTCCTCTTCTGGTCTGCTGCAGTCCTCTTGATTGTTTCCACTATGAGGCTCATCACCTTGAACTTCTGAGGTACATCAAATACATGAAGCAGGTTGATAGCATAGCCTCTGATCATCTTGTGATCTCCAGACTTGGGCAATAAGGTGTGCCTCAATATCCAGTTGATCGTTGGCAGTCCTGACAGAAGGTAGTGCACTGAGCCAAATTTGAACGTGTCAAGTGCCTCATTTGGAATTTCCTTATACATATTGGACATGGAATTATGGTCCATTTTCTTCTTGGCATATATGTCCAAGTCATCATCATGCTCCTCTGGGCATTAATGATCTGTGCCCACTCAGCAACTGTGGATTGGTACCTTGTACCCTCAGACGTCCATATGATCCTCCCATCTGAATAAAAATGTGCTGTGGAGTAGAATTGCATGATCAGCTCCTCGTTCCACTTTGTGAGCTTCTGCCCAACAAAGTCAACAACTCCACAAGCACTAAAGCTGTCAAATACTCCAGGGTAGTGCTCCTCATTCTCCTTCATGTAGGTCCAGTCGACCCATCTCATATCACAGACTATAGGCTTCTTATCTAGCAGCACTGTCTCATAAAAATCCTGCTGCTCCTTGGTGTGAAATCTGTAGTCCACGGCAGTCCTTCTCCTTGAAGCATACGGGTCTGCTTCTCTCCACTTCCTCAACCCTGAATCTCTCCTGAGCTTCATATGCTCAGCCACAGGATGAGCATCGTTGTGGTCTGGGATCTTGGGCTTGAGCTTTCTCAGAACTTGCTCCTCATCCTCTTCTTCAGCAACAGTCTCAGGCACTAGGGCCTTGTTCTTCTCAACTGCAGGAATGCTCCTTGTATTCCTCTTTGGTTTTGGCTTGGAGGCAGCTTTGGGCTTAGATGCAGTAGCCCCTGACCTTATGGCATCACCCATCAGCTTGGGTGCCTTGGGTGCTGGTGCAGCTACCTCTTCTTCCTCTTCCTCTTCCATGATGGAAGCTTTTCCTAGCACTCTGGCTACGGTCTTCTTGACCCTTTCCTTCCTCTTCTTGCCTTCTGCAGCAACTGGCTCTAGGGAGTGGGCTTCTCAGTTGAGGCTCTTGCCTTTAACATGGGCTGCCTGCCTACTGGCCTTTTGATTTTCAGCCCTGGCTTTGTGCCTTGAGCTGGCTCAACTCTCTTGGAAGTGGCCTCTTCCTCTGCCACATAGTCCTCATCTTCGGAATCTGAAGTCCTCTTCTTCCTCTGTCTCGTGGCAGCCTTTGGCAAGTTGCTAGGGGTGCTCCTGCTGCCCTCATCTAAAGAACTTGAGGGACTAGTGCCCTCACTCATGTGCACCTGCTGCTCTGACATGTTTTGGCTATCACTTTGATCAGACATGCTGCAAACTGACTGCTGACCCTGTGAACAGATTATAGATGAGGTAGAAAGGATGAGCATCACAAAATGCAAAGACTTTTGCAAAAGAATGATCTAAAAACTTAGTTTTAGTTTCCCACTGAAATCATCTCGGATCTATCGATTTTCAAACTCGGTGATACCGAAGCAGTTTTGGAACCTAAACTAGTGAACTCGGTAGGACCGAGTCACAGTTCGGTGGCACCGAGACTGCTAGGGTTTCACAGAGTTCCAAAATCGGTCACACCAATAAGTAATTCTCGGTCAGACCGAGTCTCACTTGTGCAATGGCATAAGCCAAATCGGTGGGACCAAGTTTTTCAACTCGGTGGGTCCGAGATGGTTTCGGCGGAGACCTAAACCTAGAATTTTCGAATCAAACCTAATCTATGAGTGTTTTGACTGGATAGGAATGTTTCAATCGTGGCAAGAATCATGAAGATCACAATGTGCTAGGAATCAGATTGGAGAATAGCACAAAGATCAAGTCCATACCCTAGTTCGGCGGGGACTTGCTACGGCGGCAACGGCGGGGCAGAATTCCCGTTGACGGCGACGGAGACCAGCGACTGGAGGCGGCTGGCGGCGAGAAGACGATCCGGAGACCACGAGGGCAAAGCAGGCTATCGCGCGGGCGAAGGGGTTCAGAGAAATTTCCAAAATTTTGCCCGTGACTATATATAGCCCGACCCTGTCGGTGTGACCGAGTGGAACAACTCGGTGGCACCGAGATTCATACCTGTGTGCAGTTACTGAAACTCGGTGTGACCGAAATGTTCAAATCGGTTGCACCGAGATCGAAAACCTAGATCAACTTAATGATCTCGGTAGGACCGAAAGTAGGGTATCGGTCAGACCAAGAATCATAAAGAGGTTTTGGACGTTTAAGTCTATGACGAATCGGGGACTCCGAGCGCTCCTCACACAGAGTGGTTCAAATCTGACTTGATCAAGTTTTGTGATGCAGCATGAATAGAATTTGAGACGAGAAAAGCATAGATAGCTAGAGGAGGTTCTTAGGCATTCTTGTCCATCCACTTGGCAAAAGAAGATAAAACCAAACAATCAAAACAACAAGTGGATGTCCTCGAATGAGTAAAATATGCAACCAGCATGCTCACACAATAAGATGGCAAATGAAATATGTGACAAGGCATGCACAACCAATTCTAGCATCTATCAAGCAATTTGCGATGACTAGGTCATCTATATATGAGTATATTGACTTAGGAGTCAAGTGAGAACACTTGATCATAGGTCATACTCATCGTTTAAGCTCAAGTGGGGTTACCACTTTTACATAAAGCATTGTTGTGTTCACATCTTTAGAGTTGCTTTAGCTCAAGTCTTAGAGTAAAGCCCCCCCTAGATGTGATATCCACCCTAAGAGGGATGAACTAACCTTGGGTTTTGTCGATGATGACTTCATGTAGATATTGAAGATGTGGATGCTCAATGTTGATGTAGATCTCTTGGAGCTATCCATTTGAGTGAATTGCACTTTCAATACCTACATGGGTTAGTCCCACAAGGAACAAACAAGGATATCCATAGACATAGAGTGATGCACACACAAGATGATGTCCATGAAGACTTTTAGGTTACCTTGTCCCTTGTCTTACCAACAAGAGGGTTTGTGACTCCTTGAACTAGTGCAAGATGTGGAAGTTGATTGCACTTGTTCTTGCCAAAATGGTAAGAGTGAAGTATGTTGGCGGAGTCACCCTCGAGAACTCTCTAGTTCTTCTTCTTTTGGATCCACACCATCTTCATGGGAATCCTTGGAGTTGTAGTCGTACTTGATGAAGTGGAACTTGAAGTAGTTTTGGGAATCCACTTGACTAAGGTCTTTGGAGCTTCTTCAAATGCATCAATTTCCTCTTGAAGCTTGTCCTTGCCTTTTTGCTTGTAGTCTTGTGGTGGAAGATCATCTTGAGCTTGTGTCCCCTTGAAAGAAGTATCATACTTCTCTTGTTGAGGAATAAACTTTGTCTTGGGGTATTGATCTTCTTCCCACTCAACTCCATTGGCATTGAACTTTCGTTCAAAACCAACACCTTGATTCTTCCGGTGCATTCCTTGCTTGCACACAATTTCCTCGAATTGCTTACTCCCGGCAAGGCTTTTGTACACTCATTTCTCTATAATTCCCTTCAATAAACTATTTTCTTGCTCAAGTGTAAGTTGGCTAAGAGAATCATTAGTGGAATCAAGAGAACTACTAGAAGCAACAATATTGGATTTAACATTATCATTGTTACTGCTAGAGGAAGAATCTTTCTTGTTACTAGACTTGACTTGAGGCATGTAAGTGGATAAGAGTAAACGCTTGGCAATGTAAGAAGAACTTTTCTTGCGGAGATCATCATTGATTGCTTTTAAGAACTCATGCTCTTGCTCAAGATTGAGCTTCTCAAAGCGTAATTTCTCATGAGCTCTTAAAAGTTCTCGATGATCTTCGAAGATGGTTTCATGAGCTAACATAAGAGTGTTTAGTTCTTTAGTTAGGGCCTCAATATTCTCCTTATCATTGTCATTCGTTTTATCTTGATTAGCATGTTTAATTGACATTTCATCATAGTATTCATCACTAGAGTTGTCAATAAGCAAATCATCACCTAACAAGTCATCTTCATCACTATTGAAATCAACATACTCGGGGTGTGTTACCTTAGGACCTTTGGCCATGAAGCATCTTCCAATTCCTTCATTTGGTGAGTCAAATATGTCGTAGGAGTTGGTTGACACAAGTGCTAGACCGGCAACACCTTCATCTTGAGTATCTTCGGAGTCAGAGTGATAACTTCTTTCGGAGTGGCTGTCGGAGTCGGAGCCGGATACCCATTCACCAACATGAGCTTGATGTCTTCGTCTTGTATAGCTCCTTGATGATTTTTCCTTCCTTTCTGAATCCTTGCTTCTCCGTGAGTATCTTCGTTCATAACGATCATCTCTACTCCTTCTCTCACTTGGTGGTGATCCTTTGCTTCTTCTTTTTGGAGAATCTTCTCTTCTCTTGTAGGGAGACGTACACTCATTGGAATAGTGCCCGGGTCTTCCACAATTGTAGCAGTTTCGCTCTCGACTAGAAGATCTTTTGTCATTGTAGGACCTTGACTTGAAGCTTCTATCTTTGCTTCTACTCTTGTAGAACTTGTTGAAGTTCTTCACCATTAAGCTCAATTCTTCATTGAAGTCTTGTTTCTCACTTGATGATGTAGGGGCTTCACATGAGGCTTTATAGGCACCACTTGATTTGTTGTGAAGTTCCTCTTTATCCTTAAGTGACATCTCATGAGCAACAATTCTTCCAATCACCTCCGTTGGCTTGAGATCTTTGTAATTGGGCATCATTTGGATCAATGTGCACACAGTATCATATTTTCCATCCAAGGCTCTTAGAATCTTCTTGATGATGAATCTATCGGTCATCTCTTCACTTCCTAAGCCGGCAATCTCATTTGTGATGAGAGCAAGCCTAGAGTACATTTCAGCGACACCTTCACCATCCTTCATCTTGAACTTGTCAAGTTGGCTTTGGAGCACATCCAACTTGGATTTCTTGACGGAGTCGGTACCTTCGTGCATATCAATCAAAGTGTCCCAAATTTCCTTTGCATTCTCAAGACGGCTGATTTTGTTGAATTCTTCGGGGCACAATCCGTTGAAGAGAATATCACAAGCTTGAGCATTGTATTGCAACATCTTCAACTCATCCGCGGTAGCTTCATGTTTTGGTTCTCTCCCATCAAAGAAGTCACCTTGCAAACCAACACACACAATAGCCCAAATGGCGGGGTTATGTCCAAGAATATGCATTTTCATTTTATGCTTCCAACTAGCAAAATTAGTACCATCAAAGTAAGGACCTCTACGGTGATAATTTCCCTCGCTAGACGCCATACTCTCCTAGGTTGTGAAACCAAGGCTATGACCACCAAAACTATGGAGATCAAAGCAAATGGAGACCAAAGCTCTGATACCACTTGTAGGATCGAAAGTATGTCTAGAGGGGGGTGATTAGACTACTTGACCAAATAAAAAACTTAACCTTTTCCCAATTTTAGTTCTTGGCAGATTTTAGCTAATTTAGGACAAGTCAAGCAATCATCACATGATTCAAGCAAGCATGCAAAGAGTATATAGGCAGCGGAAAGTAAAGCATGCAACTTGCAAGAATGTAAAGGGAAGGGTTTGGAGAATTCAAACGCAATTGGAGACACGGATGTTTTTCCCGTGGTTCGGATAGGTGGTGCTATCCTACATCCACGTTGATGGAGACTTCAACCCACGAAAGGTAACGGTTGCACGAGTCCACACAGGGCTCCACCCAAGGGTAACGGTTGCGCGAGTCCACACAGGGCTCCACCCACGAAGGGTCCACGAAGAAGCAACCACCCACAAAGGGTCCACGAAGAAGCAACCTTGTCTATCCCACCATGGCCATCGCCCACACAGGACTTGCCTCACTAGCGGTAGATCTTCACGAAGTACGCGATCTCCTTGCCCTTACAAACTCCTTGGTTCAACTCCACAATCTTGTCGGAGACTCCCAAGTGACACCTAGCCAATCTAGGAGACACCACTCTCCAAGAAGTAACAAATGGTGTGTAGGTAATGAACTCCTTGCTCTTGTGCTTCAAATGATAGTCTCCCCAACACTCAACTCTCTCTCATAGGATTTGGATTTGGTGGAAAGAAGATTTGAGTGGAAAGCAACTTGGGAAGGCTAGAGATCAAGATTCATATGGTAGGAATGGAATATCTTGGTCTCAACACATGAGTAGGTGGTTCTCTCTCAGAACATATGAGTTGGAATGGTGTGTGTGTTCTGATGGCTCTCTCCACTGGCTCTCGCACGAATGAAGAGGAGGTGGAGGGGTATATATAGCCTCCACACAAAATCCAACCGTTACACACAGTTTTCCAATCTCGGTGGGACCGAATCAACAAACTCGGTCGGACCGAAAATGTAAACCTAGTGACCGTTAGAGATTTTCGGTGGGACTGACATGCAACTCGGTAGGACCGATATGGTTAGAGTTTGGGCATAACGTAATCTCGGTGAGACCGATTACACAAACTCGGTGAGACCGAATTTGGTAATTAGCTAACCAGAGAGTTGGTCAGGCAAACTCGGTGGGACCGATTTGCTCTTTCGGTGAGACCGAGTGGAACTCGGTGAGACCGAAAAGTTACAAAGGGGAAACACTGAGTTTACATTCAATCTCGGTGGGACCGATTCGCTCTTTCGGTGAGACCGAAAAGTTACGAAAGGGAAACAGAGAGTTTGCAATCCCATCTCGGTGAGACCGAGATCCTTATCGGTAGAACCGAATTGCTAGGGTTTGGCAGTGGCTAATGACAAGTGAAACTCGGTGGCGCCGGATAGGAAGAATCGGTAGGACCGAGTTTGGCTTAGGGTTTAGGTCATATGTGGATATGGTAAAGTAGTTGAGGGTTTTGGAGCATATCACTAAGCACATGAAGCAAGAGGCTCATTAAGCAACACCTCATCCCTCCTTGATAGTATTGGCTTTTCCTATGGACTCAATGTGATCTTGGATCACTAAAATATAAAATGAAGAGTCTTGAGCTTTTGAGCTTGAGCCAATCCTTTGTCCTTAGCATTTTGAGGGTTCCACTTTCACATCCATGCCATGCCAATTATTGAGCTTTCCTGAAATAATCATCTTGGAATAGCATTAGCTCAATGAGCTATATGTTGTTATAAATTACCAAAACCACCTAGGGATAGTTGCACTTTCATTTAGCCATTGTTGATGGCATGTGTGCTTAAAAGACGAGTTTTGGTCATGGGCCCAAGGTTAAAATCTTCGCGGCGCCATACCTCTTAAACTCAAACATAGGTGGCTTCGGCCATCGCCCTCTCTTGATGAGCAGTTTCTTGACCTCTTGCTGGTGTGTTCTTTTGCTTTTCGTTGCGGTTTTTTTTTCTGCCGTTTTTTTGAGCTAAGCCATGCTGTCTAGTTGCCGCGGTGTGCTGGGCGGTACTGCCGCGGTTGGTGAGCGGTACTACCACTGGTGGTGGACGGTACTACCGCGGTAAGCGGTACTACCGCCCCACCAGTGCGGTACTACCGCTGCGGGGCGGGGCCAAGGGGTTTTTATCGGGGCAGGGGGAGGTTTCTTCTCCCTCATACCCATTCGCTCGCCCCCTCGTGTCTCTCCCTCTCTCCAGCACCGTTCCGCCGCGGAAGGGCTCCGGTGGATCTCCTCCTCCGGGGCGTTCCTCTCCATTTCCTTCGGTGGAGTCAATCCCCACCACGTCCTCTTGCCATGGATGCCGGTATTGCCCCCGTTCCTTCTCTCTTTTGGTCTTGCTTTTAGTTCTTGTGCTTTAGGGGCAATGGCGGTTGCATCTCTAGATTTTTGGCTAAATCTAGGCTTGAGTTGGTTGGAGAAGGCAACTAGATCATCTAGATTGATGTTTGGTGGGATTATTTTTGAATTTGGTAGGCCGGTAGTGCCGGATCTGTCCATGGTAGTAGGAAACCACTGTTTCACCGCCTCGCGCTTTGAAACTGTTGTGTATCCGCCTCTAGACGTACTACCGCTCCCTTTGGAGCGGTACTACCGCTTGACCTAGAGCGGTACTACCGCTCCCTTTGGGGAGGTACTACCGCTTGGGGCGGTACTACCGCGGGCAGGTCACGGTACTACCGCTGCATGCCAATTTCCATCATTCTCCTACCTTCCCTTGATCTTTTTGTTGTGTTTGTTGGTTTATGCTCGTTTCTTCTGGTTGTTTTGCCTCTTTTTGTGTTTGGCTCCAGGTGATGACATTTCCGAGCAGCAAGGTCGCCATATCAACCCCGGGCGTGCCACCTCCAAGCGCTACCGGACCTCAGAGCCTGCCGGTGGTTCCTCGAGCACCCAACCGCCTCCAGCAAGTGCTTCTGCAAGTGTTCCTCCACCTCCACAACAATCAAAGCGAGCCGCCAACAAGCCAAAAGGGAAGACTGTGTCTGAGATGAACAACAAGGAGTTTTGGGAGAAGCGTCGCCGCAACCCCTATGCGGTGGACCAAGAACCCACTTTGGTCAACCGCCCGTTCTGGAACCGTTTTCAGTTTGCCATCTACTTTGATGTGATCAAGGCCAAGAAGAATCTGTTTGTTGATGTTCGCTCCATTGACACTGATGCTATGGAGAAGGACCCAGAGTACTTTGGAGAAGCCCTTCAGATGTGCACTCAGCTGAACATTCTTAGGATCATGCAGTTCAACAAGGACTTCGATGCGGATTTGGTGGCTCAATTCTATGCCACCGTCCATCTTGGAACAGATGGCGACAGGACTCTGACTTGGATGACCAATGGCAAGCGGCTTTCTGTCAAGTGGCGGGCGTTCATGGAGTTACTTGATGTGGTGGATAACGGGCTTGAGACTCCTGTCGGTTTCCGTCCTCACCGCAATGTTACATCCACCCACAAGCAAGCCCTTTGGCCCTACTGCACTGTGAAGGTTCACCCTGTCACTAAGAAGAAGACCTACGAGCTGTATCCGTATTTGGACATTCTTCATCGCATATTCCGTGAGACTCTCTTCCCTCGCATTGGGAATCTGGATCAGGTCCACTCCTACCTCGTGGACATGCTCCTTTTCTGTCAGCATGAGAAGGAAGCAAACACTGGAGAGAGCCTGGATATCTCTCATGTCATGTGGTCTGAACTTCTGTCTGCCATGTCTGAGCGCAAGTGTCCCATCTATGGTCCCTTCATCATGAGGCTCATTGAGAGGGCCTGGGCACAGACTTATCCCAGCGTGCTGCTAGAAACTAGAGATTTGGTTTCTCATGAGATCAAGCGTCTGAGGAAGAAGGAAAACTGGACAGCGCCTCACACAGGGGGGCCGTCTGCTGCTGCTGCTGCCACGGGAACTGAGGGTGAGGCTGCTACTGATGCCCACAATGAGGACTTTGGCCACTCCAGTGCAGAACCATCATGGGCCCAGAAGCTCAAGCGCAAGATGAAGAAGCTCTTCTACATGGAGTCCCATGGTCAGTACTTGACTCATGTGGCGGAGAAGAATGCCAGGACGCGCCACAAGGAGATCATGCGTCAGTTGGGCACCACAGTTGTCAGTGGGTCTGAGGGACAGATCACTGAAGAAAAGGACTGGATTCATCAGAACTGCCACTGGACCGACTCCGATGCCGAGCAGTTTTCAACTCACGATGAAGATGCAGAGATGTGATGATCACCTGGAGTCGTAGTGTCCCTCTCTGCCCTTTTTGGTGTCTCGCTGCCAAAGGGGGAGAGAGTGTAGGGATTTGCTTGTTTTGCCTCTTGTGTCGTGCTTTGTTTTAGTCTTGTGGTTTCCTGTGCATTTCTCCTGGTTTGGTTTGTTGTGAGACCTAAGTTCCAGACATATGGTGTAAGACATATGCTACCTTTGTTATCTTATCTATGTGTTATGCACCTCAGTATCTTATAACTTGCATGCTTATCCTATCATATATGTGTTCTCATATATCTTGCTTAGGTTGTTGGTCTCTAAAATATAGGGGGAGCCGTGATCCTAGTATGTGTGCCGTGCAGTCCAAAGCACTTATCTAGTGTGCACAACATCTAGGGGGAGCCTGTCTATATTTTAAGAGGCGTGGGTTCTCTTGCATTCTATGTCATTACTCTTTTCTGTGCAAATCCCGTATTGTCATCAATCCACCAAAAAGGGGGAGATTGTAAGGGCATATTTATCCCTACGGTGTTTTGGTGATTGATGACAATGCATTTGCGGACTAATCGGGTGCTTTGAGTTCTTTCAGATATTCATCTTTCGGCACGAAACGATTATTTCCTCTCGGCGCTCTACTCAAGACGGTGTAGCTTCTTTCGTAACATTGTTGGTGGACTAAGTTTCGTAGTAGTCACCGTACTATCAAGAGGGGATCTTCTTCGGTATGGTTTGGGTGGAATCAACACGTACTCGTCCTTCTCACACCCACCGTTTCTTTCCGCCTCTCTAGAGCTTCTCTTTTCTCCCCTGTGTGTCTTTTCCTGGACCCAGCGGTAGTACCGCGGGCCACAGCGGTAGTACCGCTGAGGCTCACTAAGCGGCAGTACCGCTCCTCGGAGCGGTAGTACCACTTGATGGCCTCAGCTGTCCTACCGCGTCGCCCCTAGTTCGCTCTTTCTCGTGTCTGGGCTTTACGGCACTAGCTGCAGTATAGCGGTAGTACGGCTGAAGCTCAGTAAGCGGTAGTACTGCTCCTCGGAGCGGTAGTACCGCTTGATGGCCTCAGCCACAGTACCGCTGCGGCTCCGTGCTCCTACCGCCTCGACTCGAGTGCACATTTTCTCGTGTCGGGTTTTACGGTACTAGCTGTTGTAGTAGTGGCGGTAGTGCTGCTTGTGAGCAGTAGTACCGCCCTGCCTCCGCGGTAGTACTGCTCTGGGTCCCAGCCTAGCCCCTTCTCTTCTAGCACGGTAGTACCGCTGAGGGGGAGCGGTAGTACCGCTTATGAGCGGTAGTACCGCCCTGCCCCCGCGATAGTACCGCTCTCTGCGGGGCTGAGTGGAGGGTAACGGTTGGATTGTTCCCCCCACTATAAAAGGGTGTCTTCTTCCCCCCTTTGACCTACCTCTTCCCCCAAGCTTCATTATTGCCCAAGCACCATTTATTGCTCAAGCTCCATTAAATACTCCAAGCCTCCTTTTGCCCGATCTATCTCCCTAGCCAATCAAACTTGTTGATTTGCTCGGGAGTGGTTGAGAAGGCTCCGATCTACACTTCCACCAAGGGATTTTTGATTCCCCCACTCATCCTTAGCGGATCTTGTTACTCTTGGGTGTTTGAGCACCCTAGACGGTTGAGGTCACCTCGGAGCCATATTCCATTGTGGTGAAGCTTCGTGGTCTTGTTGGGAGCCTCCGATTAAGTTGTGGAGTTTGCCCCAACCTTGTTTGTAAAGGTTCGGTCCCGCCTTCAAGGGCACCAATAGTGGAATCACGGCATCTCGCATTGTGTGAGGGCGTGAGGAGAATACGGTGGCCCTAGTGGCTTCTTGGGGAGCATTGTGCCTCCACACCGCTCCAACGGAGACGTACTTCCCCTCAAAAGGAAGGAACTTTGGTAACACATCCTCGTCTTCACCGGATCCACTCTTGGTTATCTCTTACCTTTACTTGTGCAAGCTCTTTAGTGTTTGTTCCCTTGCTTGCTTGTGTGCTTGTTGTTGTTGCATCATATAGGTTGTTCACCTAGTTGCACATCTAGACAACCTACTTTGATGCAAAGGTTAATTTGGTAAAGAAAAGCTAAAAATTGGTAGTTGCCTATTCACCCCCCCTTTAGTCAACCATATCGATCCTTTCGGCAGCCTTGGTTGCCGCTCCCTTGTTACGAGTAGTTCTCGACCTAGAGCTCTGCTCACCGGCCATGGCAACGACGGACGAAGAAGAAGCACTTATGAGGAGGAAAGGTAGAGTGATTTTCGGTTAGGTAGTTCCCCTTTTTATAACCTAAGTACTAGCACTAGTACTAATACCTGCATAGTGGGAACACGTTCAGGTTTATTACGTACTACTAGTAGGTGTGAGCAGGTTTTCGAATGTGATGGGAACAAGGTAAAGATTAATTGATGGTTTTGGTTTCGAGGCCCAAAACGGCTCCCGATGAGTTTAGCGGAACATAAATTTCAAGTACTACTACACTGCTCAAATGCGTAAATATTATGTTACTGTCAAAAATTGGCACAAAATACGAAGGAGACTAATGGAAGTACTACTAGCAACCCACGATTTAATTACTCACATGCGCGCAGTGGAGTAATAATGTCTTTCTTCCGCCCTCACGTCCACTCAATTTGCATGCGTTGTATTAATTGACCAACAATGAAGTGAACGACTTTACACGCGTCAAATTATCACATGGGGTGGATCTTGGTACAAAATTGCGTCCGCCCATGTACCCGCGTGTGCGTGCGAGGAATGAGTGCGTGCATGGCGTGCGTGCACATCTTTGCTTCGTGCATGTACCGCCAGTATGGCTCAGGGAGGACGAGTACATTCTTATGGAACCAGCAGCACGTCACTATGATCAATCCACGCAAGGAGGTCGCGACAACGCCTACACATGTGCCACGTGGCTTCATGAACTGTAAGAGAGACAAAGTGTAGCGTGCCATTGGTATTCTAATTTACGTGTTTTGCACATACTCGAAGTACTAGTAAGGTGTACGTGCATTGCACGTATCGGATTTTGCAACCAAATTATGAATAAATACCACACTATAGCATGTAAGCTCTGAGTCATATATGCCTGATGTAGCCCTTCGTTTAATTCTTATAGTTCATCTCATTCAAAATCAATTAGTTTTTATAAAAAAGCTAAGAATGCGGGAATAGGAAAAACATGGGATTATAGTGGAATGTCGTCTTGAATCCTACAGGATTGTACGAGTGTTTGATTGTGCATAGAAAAAACGCAGAATTCTTTCAAAGTGGTTTGAGTGGATGGGATGTTTCCTATGAAATCTAGTGCAAATGAATCATATGGAAAAATTCCTATGGTTTACAATCCTACGAATCAAACAACCAAGATAGGAAAAATTCCTAATGATTAGAATCCTCCAAAATTCCTTTGAGAATCCTTTGAATCAAAGAAGCCCTTAATATATTTTATGATTCATGGAATTGTGCGTTGTAAAGCATAAAGTAAAAACAAATAATGGCAATTCAACTAGAAAAAAGTTTGGGCAGTTATGATACGAAAGATTCTGGAACAAAAGAGAACCACTGTTGTTTTGAGGTTTGTGCAGTATGCTTAAGTTCAACCATGGAGTCTGCTTGATTGTACATGTGGGAAAATCCGGTGGGGGGCTAGAAGATGGTGCGAGGGGCCGAGTGGAGGGAGACTATGAAGGAATGCACAAGTGCGAGATCGATATTTAGAGAGAGAGGGCGAACACGTGTGCTGATGCGCACAGTGGCGGAGCCATGAAAAATAAATGAGCTAGGGGGCCTAGCATTGCTAATCCTTTACGAGGAGGGTCAATTCATGAACTTAAACCATTTTAGCAGCAATTGTCTAATGATCACATTCATATTAGCCTTGATATATAGTGATGTTAGGGGGGAGGGGGGCAGGGCCTTTACTGCCCCCTGTCTTCGCCATTGTGCACGCGTCTGAGAGATGAAGCGGAAGGCATGGATGATGAGAGGGGGACGTTGGATACATAATTAATGTGGGTGTATTAGCTATATATGTTAATCCTATATAGAGAGGTATAGATTGATCGATGTGGACGTGGGAAAGAGGGTGAGACCTCACTGGATATATCGATTGATCGGTTTGTGTGGAAAACTATGAAAGACCTAGCTATATACACACATACATAGAGGAACATCGATCGTTGCGCATGCACGCGTGAGAGATAAAGAATGCCCGATATGATGGAGAGGGGGATGTGTGTTGGTGTGTGCCTTCATGGGAGACCGACCTGAAGAAAAAGATTGCATGCGTGCGATGGATAATGTCGACTGATAGTGTGTGTGCATGCATGCACGAGAGAAGGTTAGTGGTACAATTATAAAGAGAAGACTACTGTGTGGGTGTAAAAGAATAGCTGAATAGGTGAGGTCACAATCAATGTAAAGTTGAATTCAAATATTTGAATAAGAGATCCTGATGTTTGAAACCCATGCATGCATGAATATAACGGAGATATGCGCGGTGGGGTTTGGAAACGAGCATGTTGTAATGTATACACATTGAACAAGGTCAGACTGATTTGAATTTGAGATACCGATGGCAGACATCATTTGGCCACGTCGCATCCGTGCATGGACACACTATTCTAATTGGAGATGATGGGCGGCTTTTGCATCGCATATCTATATCTATACCCCTATATATATATTATATATTTTTTATATTGTGTGCGGGTAACTTTAACTTTCAAACATGGTCGTCGGATGAGGTGAATCCGATGGTCCAAAGATGGCAAATTTGAGCACTACTAGCCGTTGGATATCATCTAGATTCCACCAGATTTCGCCACATGTATAATCTAGAAGACTCCATGGTTGAACTTAAGCACAATGCACAAACATCAAAACACAAGCACTTCTTATTTGTTCTAGAATCTTCTGTATCAGAATTGCCCAAATGTTTTTCTACATGATTTGCCATTATTTGTTTTTACTTTATGTCTTACGACGCACAATTCCATGAATCTTAAAATATATTAGCTTTCTTATAAAAACTAGATGATTTTGAATGAAATGAACTATAAGAATTAAATGAACATCTACATCATGCATATATGACTCAAATCTTGCATGCTATAATGTGGTATTTATTCATAATTTGGTTGCCAAATCTCATGCGTGCAATGCACGTGTACCTTACTCTAGTCTAAATGGTGTGTGTGTGTGTGTGTGTGTGTGTGTGTGTTGTGCGAGTTGAGGTACAAATTGTCTTTTTTGGGTACACGTTAAGCTTGTTCTTCCGAAATTTCAAGTCGCGCCTTGTTATGCCGAAAATTCAAGCTATCGTCTCTGTCTATCGTGCTGGGAAACTCCCGCCTCTTCAACCCGCGCCTTGTTAGCCCGAAATATTTAAGATATATCTTTGTCTCGTTGTGCTCCGACAACTCCCTCCATCTCAACCCGCGCCTTGCTATTCCGAAATTACAACGCGCGCGAAAACTCGCACCTCCTGTGAAATCCCGACACGCAAAATGCCCGTGGTACCCCCGAACCAAAAGAACTGCCTCAAATCGGTGGGGGTACTTTCGTAACTTACCCCACATTTCGGACAAGCGCGTCTCTAAGCCATGGTTCCCCACTGCCATCCCATCCGCGCACCCATTCGTACACCGAGGCCGTGAAAACCCGCGACGAAACCCCACACCCTGCTCCGTCCGCCACCTAGCCGGAGCCTCTTCCCCGACGACGTCGTCCACAGCAACAGCTCGACGTCCCTCATCCACCGTACCGGATGAGGATCCGTCGTCGATCTCATCGTCTCGCCGGTTCAGCCACACCGTCCTCCACCTCCAAGGAGCTGCCCCGACATTCCCCTCGTCTTTCACGCCACCTCCATTCCCACACCACCGTCTTCACCTGCACCACCGGAAGAGCATCATCATCACCGTTTCCTCAATGAAGCTGCGGCCTAATCGGCGCCACCAAAGAGGTTGTACACTAATCGCCGCATTTTCTTCTTAATTCGATCTCACGGTGCTGCCGGTGCTCAATCCCGAGCTGACACGACGCGACTCCATCCACGGCAGCGTCGCTGGCCACTTCCTCCATGATGTCGCTCCCTCGACGGCGACGTCCACATACGTAGGATCTGCTGCTGCTTTAGCTCTCGCTCGCGCTGCTGCTCTGCTCTTGCTCTCGGTCTCCTGCCTGGTCTGCTCTTGCTATTGCTCTTGCTCGCGCTGCTGCTCTCGCTCTTGCTTGCGATGCTGCTCCGATTTAGCTACACTTCACTCTGATGTCGCCGGTGTGAAGGAAGAACCAGCCGCAGCGGGGAGGGGGGCTCGCCGGAGAGGTACCCCACTATCTATCTTAGGGTTCAGGATGGGGGCGGTGGTCGCCGGCGGTGGCGGGGCATTGGCGGGGCGGTGGC
>NC_041384.1:148179499-148199952 GCF_002162155.2 Triticum dicoccoides | reverse complement strand
GGGGCGGCGGCGGACCGGCGGTGGGGAGTGTTTTCGGGGCAGGCGGGGCGGCGCACCGCCGGTCGCGGGCGGTGGGGGGCTGCTGTTTGGCCGGCTCAGGGGGGTGGACGTTGAAGATGAACCGCAGGCCCTTGATTTCGTATCCAACGGCTGTAAAATCGACTGACAATAGATGAAAAAGTCAGTCGACCGACGTGTAGCCTCACCTTGCTAGTGCGTTCAGTTTCGACAGCAAAATTCAGTTTCGACAGCAAAATTCAGTTTTGACAGTTAACTTCAGTTTTGACAGTTAAGTTCAGTTTCAACAGTTAAATTCAGTTTCGACAGTTAAGTTCAGAGATGAGCGGCTGATGTATTTTACATCTAGCACTTTGTGTTTATGTATTTTACGTCATGTATTGGAGATGCTATTAGAATTACACTCAGGTTAACGTTGTCCGTTGTCTCTCTTGTCCTGCTTCAGCCTCGACGTCGTACAACTCACCGGAGCTGCTCCAACAACGAAACCCTCCATCACAGCGAAGCAGTACCTCGGGCTCCATCTCCAGATGCCTAAGATCTTCATCCCCTCCTCCGACAGCCAAGTCAGCCGGAGCATGCTCACCGGCTAACCCAATCACGCTGAGATCGACATGGCTTCACCAAAGAGGTTGTACACTTGTTGCATCTCTTTTTACTCTACATGTTATATATATTGTCCACTGAGCACTCGTAGTAACGGGAAATACGATTATTTTATCCTACTATATGACAAGTAGTGAGGTACCAGGCAACTTAGCTATCCGTGATGGACTCTCTTGAATGCCATCATTATTTATCTCTGCGCGTTTGAGCTGTGCATTTGTCGATGGGACTGGGAGTTGAGCTAGTATGGCAGTGGCCTGGGTCCAAAGTAATAGAAGTAGCACAAAAACATTTTTTTAGTGTAGGATTTTCCTTGCTCAAGCCTGCCTACTAGAATCGCCAGTGCTTGACAGGAAAAGTGAATGAAAAACATCGGAATTGGAAAGTTTCCTATGGTACTACTTTTCATGAATTTGGTGCAAAGGAATGGAGCAAAGGAAAACTGTAGGATTTGTTCCTTTAGTGGCTCCTTGGAAGAAAAACCGTAGGAATTCTAATTTCCACTTCTCCTCCTTTTTATATTCCTATTCATCAAGCACAATACTAAGAGATAGTAGCATAATAGCATTATAACCGTACATTTTCTTGTGGTTTGACTTAATCTCACCATGCTTTTTTGCATCCTGTGATCTTCCAATTGTTGTGAATCAAACACCCAGATTGGCAGAAATCCTGTGTTTTTTAATTCTCTATTTTGCACGTGCATTCCTATCCTATTCCTATCTATTTCCTATCCCTGCATTGTTAGAATCCTCAAATTCAAACAAGCCCTTACTCAATTACTTCTGTTACATATATGTGTCAAAGAAAACCTTGTGTGGTTTGTCCTGCTCCTGCGGCGCTGTGTTCCACCCCAGCTCAGCTGCTCCAATGACGGAAGGGTTCACCACAGCAGGGATCCACTCTCCAGACTATCTTTCGCCACCTTAGATCTTCTTCCCCGCCGCCGGCAGCCACAACAACTGCATTACCATCATCAACTGAGCAGATGACCTTGAGGACTACATGGGTCCGCAAGAGAGGTTGCACTCTTCCGTGTCTGCTTACGTTATGCGTCGCTTAATATGATGACATGCTACATTATCGTCATGTTCACCTATTAGACTCTGAGTCAGGTCCAAACTAATGCTAAAACTTGAGTTTTTAAATGGTTGTGGGGTACATATTAGGGTAGCCATCAGTACTATCTGTCTACTATGTGGTTAATCTCCGGTGTCTACTATGAGTTTTATGTTGGGTGCAAACAAACATTAAAGGAGCCATTATCTATATTTTTTAACTAAAGCTATTATCTGCCTGCTATCATTGGTTTTGGGTCTATCCACAGTTTGCTACCATCACTCTGGATTTGTGCATGCACTCCTTACATAATGGAACTGATCATGTAGAGCAAAAGAGACGAGCCTTGCGTGGCAATAAATTTCATGCAGACGTCGTTCCATGGTGGGCGCAAAGGCAGCCCCCCTCCACCCATTTTGGATCATAATCAAGAGGAAGATAACTGTTATGAGGGGGATTCAGAAGGAGAAGACCACTCCTATTTACCCCATGAGGTCTTCACTCTAACTTGGCATGCTGATGTTGGTAATATCATGCATATGGTGCCTTGCATTGCTTACTGTATACATTAAAGATGTCATCTGCTTAGTTTAGACATGCTTTGTGTCAATGCCATCTGTTTAGTTTCTTTATCGTATATGTGAATCATGCAATGCCATCTTGTCTAGCCAGGCATCATATATGTGAATTTTGCAATGCCACCCTGGTTAGCCAGTCATCTTATATGTGAATTATATCATGCCATCATTTTTTTATTACGTGTTAAATTTGTCAACAATTTTAGTACATTCAATTACTCTTCCTGTGCATCAGCCATTTGGCACGGTCATGGAAAAATCTGGAGTGGAAACAAGGTCTTCAGAGTAGACAATGCTATCTGACGAAGCGCATGTCTTGCTGGTTACCGATAGCTCCTCAGAGGAGGATTCAGAGACAGATGACCAGTCATATTTCCCTCCCGAGATGCATGCCCTAACTTGGCAGGGTTATGTTGCTCATATTGTGCATATGGTATCTTGCATTGCTATGTCATTTGCTTAGTTTAGACATGCTTTGTGTGAATGCTACCTGTTTAGTGTCTAATTACCATATATGTGAATTATGCAATGCCATCTTGTTGCAAGACATTATATATGTGAATTATGCAATGTTATCTTTTTGCAAGGCATTATGTATGTGAATTATGCAATGCCATGCTGTTTAGGCAAGCGTCATATATGTGAATTATATCATGCCGTCCTTTTTTTGCATTTCTCATTGCTTTTGTCGACAATGTTTGTATATTCAACTGCTCTTCCTATGCATCAGCCATTTGAATTGGTGATGGAGAAATCTGGAGTGAAAACAAGGTCTTCAGAGCAGATAATGCTACCTGCTGAAGCAGATATCTTGCTGGTTACAGATAGCTCTTTAGAGGAGGATTCAGAGGCAGATGACCAGTCCTATTATCCCCCTGAGGTGTATGCTCAAACTTGGCAGGGTTATATTACTCGTATAATGCATATGTTGTATTGCAATGCTTAGTTTTTACATCATATACACAATATTGAATGCCATCTCCTTAGTTGACACATCATATATGCGATTGCCCTCTGCTCACTTCCTTAGTATATAAATCATATATTTGAATTATGTCATGCCATGATGTTTACATAGACATCATGTATCTGAATTATGGCATGCCAACCCATTTTCTAAAGACATAATATAGTTATATCATCTCATCCTCTTTACATAGTCATCATATTTAAATTATGTCATTCTATCTGTGAATTATATCATGCCATCATGTTTCAATCGATGGCATGTTTGTGATTTATGGCATGCCAACCACTTTAATAGACATATCATGTCATGTCATCTTGTTTACATAGTCATCATATTTTGAAGTATGTCATTCTATCCTGTTTAGCTAGCCATCATACATGTGAAATTGTGTCATGCTATCCTGTTTAATTAGCCATCATATATGTGAAATTATGTCCTGCTATTCTGTTTGCTTAGACAACATAAATGTGAATTATTTCATGCCCTTTTTTCTTCCCTACTCTCCACTGCACCTGTCTATCTTACAATATCTGTATATTCAATTACTTTTCTTGTTTATCAGCCATTTCAATTGGAGGGAGTGATGGCAGTATCTGTGGGAGTAAAAACACGGTCTTCAGAAAAGATCGTGCTACCTGTTGATGCAGATAGAACCACGATTGTACTTGCCCAAGAACCAGCCCCACCACACATAACCCACACTCATGCAGATTGTACCCCTACCCAGTTGGACAAAGAACCAGCTACACCCCTTCTAACCCCAACCCCAGCACAAAGACACCCAGTTTCCATTGACACAACACCGTCTCCACCATAGAGCACCCAAACACGAGCAGTTAGTAAGGCAACTGCAGTGCCCAAATCACGAGGACCACCACTCCGAACCCGAAGTCAACGCTTAAAGCAGAAGAAGAATTGTTCTCAGGTCAGGTTCCGTAGCTATGGTTCATACTACTTTGCTCTTGCATCACTGTGTTTACTGATACCAACTAATTTCAAATTTAAAGGATACAATTGAAACTCCAAGGGTGCAACAGGTATGTTTTAAACCTGTTTCTTCAATGTGTTTGGCTGTTTGCTGTTGTAACTTGCTCTATGTTGATTTCAGTTTCAATTGAATAAACAGTTTTGTTCTCATGCCATGCACATTACAAGTGTTGTTATTGCTGTGTAGTTTCCCACACTTATATTCTGTCTATGCTGCTTTGTCTTAAATAGATATGATTCGAACTGTATCTATCTTGATTTAGCAACATAAACTAGAATGATATAGACCATACAGTGACCATACTACATAGATATATGTTTGTTTCATGCTGTTATCCTGTCCACCTTACTACTGAACTGGTTTACCAAAATGAGTTTCATATACTACATTGTAAACATGAGATGTGTTTGTTTGTTTCTCTTTTAGAACGCGGATAAAATATTATAGAAGAGTACCCTGTTATGCAATGGTAAAGGAAGTAATGCAGATAAGGTTCAAGATAGTGAGACATCCCTGTTGGTCTCCAAGAAAGCTGATAAAAACTATATTGAAGACACTAAGACAACCCCAAAGTCCTGTCTTGATGTAGTGTTCGAGTTACTGGCTACCACTGCTGGCACCAGCTCTTCGAACTCCTTGCCTGAATCAGCTCGGCTTCTTGAGTCTCAACTTCAAGTTGAAAGACATCGATCAGATGTTATGCGACAGGAAGCCGAAGGACTGAGGAATTCCCTGCAGAATTCAGATGCATACTTTCTGGTGCAACAACAAGCGATGGAGGACTTAAGCGCCAAACAAGAGAAACTTAATAAGCTTGCTAAGCATCTTGCCAGCATTATGGGTACCCAGGATATTGTTTCTTGAGCTCTTCTGAAGTGGTTTCAGTTCTGGACTTGTTTTGCTGCGGCGTTTATATGCTGCTATGTTCCCTATATTTGCACTGGTGGCGAACTTTGATGCCCAGTGGATGTAATATGTGTAATAACCGTGATAGCCTAGTGTAAGTTGCTTGCTTATTTATTTCCTTGTTGTTTTGTTTATTTGTTTGCTTGTAGTCAGTGCAGTTCTTTTTCTGCGGTTTGCTAGTGGCTGCAATAACCTATTTTTTAAAACTAGGCCTTAATAACCATGGGCTAATATTTACTGTAGTGACACTGGGCCTCCTACGGGCCGTAGACACAGTGGGCCTTCTACGGGCCGTAGAAACAGTGGGCCTTCTACGGGCCGTAGAAACAGTGGGCCTTCTACGGGCCGTAGAAACAGTGGGCCTTCTACGGGCCGTAGAAACAATGGGCCTTCTATGGGCCGTATCATCAATGGGCCTTCTATGGGCCGTATCATCAATGGGCCTTATACGGGCCGTATGATCGATTGGCCAAACATGGGCCAAACAAACCGCATTCTGGCCGTAAACGGGCTAGAGTTGGAATCGTCCGTTCATGGGCCGACCATAACGGGCCATCATTAATAGGCCGTATTTGATGACGCTATGAAAACGGCCCAACGTATTAACGGACCACAAACGGGCCGACTGTAACCACAGGCTGAATTTGGCCCACAAGCAGAAAATGACAGTAACGGGCCGTAAGTAAACGAATGCTGGAAATGAGCCCAAGAATAAATAGGCTCTGAGAAGGCCGAAAGATAACATGGGCTGGAGACGGCCCAACGGAATAACGGGTCGTTAATGGGTATAAAGTGATACACTGTTCATTACGGGCCAGTTTCACCACGGGCCATTAATGGGTGTAAAGTGATACACTGTTCATTACGGGCCAGTTTCAGCATGGGTCGCTAATGGGCCAAGAGTTACAAAGGGCCTCATATGGGCCGAAAGACGTCATGGGCTATACATGGGCCAGAAGTGAAAACGGGCTGGAATCATATTGGACGGCCTAGATGACGCTACTGGCCTAATTCGGATAGGGTGTAACGGGCCTTGGGTTAGCGGGCTGTAAATGGGCTATATGTGAACATGCCGTTAACAGGCTTTCCATGGGCCGGCCCGCCAGCTTTTGACCAAGTCAAATGGGCCGGCCTTTTCACAGGAATGGGCCACTATTGGGCCGTGCCACATGTCGACGTATCATAGGCGCCTTCTGTCCAATGAGTGGATGACATCTGTCCCAACGATGAGCCGACACGTGTTCCCTCTAGCCAATGATGATTTTACACGTGGAAAATCCCCATTGGTCAGGGTTGTTAACGGGTTATCGGATCCAAAACCCGACCTGATAGCTTAATGATGTTCCGTTACGGTGGATGCCAAGTGTCGGTCACCCTTGACGAAAGCACTTCTGTGACGCGCGATTTATTGTCATGGAAGTGGACACTTCCGTGATGATAATTTTGGTAATGTCATGGAACACTTCTACGACAGCACAAGTATGACTATCTTGATTCTGTCATAAATTTGTCATGATTGTACATGCATGACAAAAAAGCGACCTACTATGACAAACACGTATCATCACGGAAGTGTATTTTTTTTGTAGTGAGTGTACCATCTGCGGGATGCATCAGATAATCGACTCGAGGCAAACCCATGGAACGCAGCCAGACTCCGAAGATTCTACGCCTAGCGCCGGACTCTATGTTCGTCTCCTCAGCTCCGTCAATTTTTTGCATACCTGTCTTTTCTCTCTTTCTCCCTTTTTACTCTCTTCAAGGCCCTTAAAGGCTATACTTGTGTCCTGGTTACACAATCTTGACGCGCTAACCGCGCTCATTATACCTGGGGGCTTCTCATACAGAAGCTTAATCTAACTATTTTCCTGGGCTTTACGTCCCATACATGTGTTATTCTTCCGCATGTACCTTTTTCGCCATTATATGCATCGATATGACTTAAGTTTTGGCCAAGCTGGGTTGCTTGGCTCTTGTATTTATGCCCTACATTCCCGTTAATTCGGCTAGGGCATAAGGGGAGCACCTCTGCGATTGTTACTGCCGGGTCAGCCGGATGTGTACCTCAGACTGGGTGAAGCCGAAAGCTAGCGTTCTTAAGGGAATATTCGGTCGGTGAATAAAAGATGACTTTTATCTAATTTGACACATGCCCCCAGATGTTTATATCCTGCGTCTCTTTTCGCAGTTCGGACATGCACATTAGGGCATGCGTACCCAAAGAAAGGAACCCTTAACGAAACTATTCTCCTTGGAAGATGTTTCTTACTACCCATGTAATATAACATAACTAGTTGGGTACTTGTCTGTTCAAGCCCTTATGACCCCTACGCCTGGTCTCCATGCATACCCCGGTTTTTACCGAGCGGGTATTTGGATACACTCGGGACTATCGGGTCCAGAGGTCGAAGCGAAAAGGTCCGCCATGACAAATGATTTACAATCTGGCTAGGGACATTACATAAGTCACTTGAATTACACAATCGCTAAGACTGATTCAATTCTTCTTCTATACCATCCAACAGGCTGTCTAGCCTACAATCCTGTTGGGAATACTTTGTGGCTAATTCTACTTGATCATACACTAAACTGACGGGGATCTCTTTCCCATCAGGCCCCACAGGTCCGACCTCGGCCATGTGGTTCGGGTCCGCTTTGGTATAGCGCGTCTTCACCATAGCTCAAGCTTCCCTTGCACCTTGTCGGCAGGCGGATATCTTCCATAATCGGAAGTGCCGCCACGCTCCCTTGAGCTTCTCTGTAAGCTCCCCCATGCCTCCGAGCGGGGACGCGGATGGCCACAAGGCTTGGGCAATACCCTGCATCACCTGTCGAACTTGTTCGTGCAGTTGTGAGAGTTCTGGTAGAAGATCACCCGAAGACCCGGGCATCTCCTCCATGGGACGACCCGTCAGCATACCTGCAGACATAACTCTATTAGCCGGCTTCTTCACCGAACTCCTTTAAAAGTTCATTCAAGCACTTACTAAAAATGCCGCGCTGAAGCCGTTTATTCTCCCTCACGAAGTCCATAAGCTGGGCTCGGACATCTTTCAGTTCCACGCCCAGCCGGATATAGGCATCTTGGAGATCATTTTTCTCCTGCCTGACTCGCGTAAGCACGCGCTCGCCAGCATTTCACTGTCGATCATCACGTGTCGCCTCCACCGCCACGGCCTCTGGATTCACTCCGGGGCCACCTGCAACATCTATTGTTAGATTTGCATACATGCCACATACTACCTGGTACCCATATTGTTTGCAATGGAAACAAGTGTTACCAGAGGGATCCTTCTCGGACTCCTTCAACGCGGAAAGAGCGGCCCCTAGCTGGGCCTTGCACTCCTCCAGCTCTTGAGACAATTGTGAATTCTTCTCCGTGAGAACCTATTCAAATAAATGATCCTTAAATTAGTTGTGTCAACTATTTCAAGTCTCAGGGGCTACTAATACATATAATCGTTAGATTTACTTACCCGTATATCCCTTACATACTGACCCGTGGCTCTGGTAAGCCATTTTGAGCAGCACGGATGTACGCGTCTCCGGAATTGAAGGAATTAAATGCCTATGGTGAGAAATAAGCGTCATGGAGGACGGCCCGGCGACGGCTGTGATTCATGGCGCTCTCCACTTCGGAATTTGTAGCGGATAGTCTGTCCGCATCCTCCATAGGAGGAACATCCGGCGTATGCCTCGCGTTAGCTTCTGCCTCTATGTCCAGCCCTGGAGCCCAACTAGTTGAGGCGTGATCGGCAGCCTCTCCGGATATAGTCCGGCGGGCGTTTTTTCTAGGAAACATGGATGTCATTATATTTTGAGCAAGAATGACAACCACGGAATGAGGTTTTGTGTTATATCTCAGTGCTGGCATCTCCGTCCTGACCGCCTTCCTTTTTTGCCTACCCGGCTTCGGCGCCTCTTGTTGGCGAGTGGCTGCAGGTTCGGCACGGCGCCCCGAAGGCCTCCCCTGTAAGACACCATACATGTACGGTAGGTGAAGTGCATAAAAGCGAATACTTTTTTGGGAGTTGGGACTTTGGTTTTTCTTACGTCCGATGCAGGAAGTAATCCCGGATAGTCGGCGATTATGGCCACCATGGCGTCGTCACAGCTCAATTGATAGAATTGCATGTCTATCAGCTCCACGAATATGTCCGGATCCTCTTCAAGTCCGGGATCAAGGGCCCGGCCAGGGTCCTCTGGTTGTGGAGCTGGGCTGTTGACCTCCCTTATCGCTTTTCGCAGTTCCTGCCATGAAATGGCAAGGTGAGCACCTACAACAAAGAATGCGGGAAGGTTGAGAGTAAAAAGGGTACAACTCACCCAGCTTGGAGGGTTGTACATGGAGAATCCGTCCCGTGGTTTAATGTGGATGAACTCCTCTTCCTCTCCCTTGAATAACTTGGACATAACTTTTGCTAAAGCAGCAGGTGAGTCCGGTCCCTTGCACCGGCAACGGGTGGCATCGTCTTCCCCGTTAAAACACCACAGGGGGTGCCCTCGATATTGAAGTGGTTGCACCCCCCGCATTATGCATATTGACATAACCTCGATTATTGTCAACCCTGATTGAGCCAACGCTTTTATCCGGTTCATCAGATAAAGGATTTCTCTGTTATCTTCCGCCTGGGGGCTCCGTGGGCACCAACTTTGACATTTCTTCAGAGGAGCATCGTCGAACTCAGGAAGACCCTGCCGAACAGGGTCTGGAAGAGGGACGTCCTCCATGTAAAACCACTCCGAAGGCCAGTCTTCGGACGTCTTCTTTGGAGTACTGGACGGGTATCCGATCTCGGTGATGCGCCATATTTTGGCTCCGCCCACTTGATAAAGTGACCCCTTCTGTGTGCGGGGCACAAGGTAGAATAGCCTTTTCCACAACTCGAAATGAGCCTCGAAGCCCAAAAACAACTCACAAATGGCAACATAGCCGGCGATGTGTAATATGGAAGAAGGGGTGAAATTATGCAACTGGAGGCCGTAAAACTCCAGGAGTCCGCGGAGGAACAAATGAATTGGAAATCCGAGTTCCCTTAGTAAGTAAGGGACAAGGCATACCCGCTCCCCCTTGGAAGGATTGGGGAAGCTCTCTGCTTGCTCCCCGCCATTATAAGTGACGAGCCCGGCTCGGACGGGGACCATATACGCCGGAGGGAGAAATCCCTGGGTCTGCAACTCTACTAATTGGCCGTGCGGGACGGAACACTTCTCCCAATCGCCGGGCTTCGGGCTACGGGAGCGAGAGGAGGAGCTGCGGTGGCTGGCCATGATGGAATGGATTTGTCCAAGCGTGCTCCGATGGATTCTCGCTGTGGGAAGATGGTGTGGATTGGATCTAAGAATCCCCATCCCTTTAATAGACGATTTATTTATTTGGCTAGGGGGGCGAATGTGAAAACGCCTTGGCTCCTCGCATTCGCTCGACATGTGGAAGATAGCCCTTATTGGGCACATAAGCCAAGAAGTCTAACATTTATGGGAGCCGAACACTACTTAATAGATATTCAAGATTTGGAGAAGAACCCGCCTTGCAATGCCAAAGACAATACAGCGTGCCGGACTCAATGTCGTTGAAGCCTGGTTCGGGGGCTACTGAGGGAGTCCTGCATTAGGGGGTCTCCGGACAGCCGGACTATATCCTTTGGCCAGACTTTTGGACTATGAAGATACAAGATTGAAGACTTCGTCCCATGTCCGGATGGGACTCTACTTGGCATGGAAGGCAAGCTAGGCAATACGGATATGTAAATCTCCTCCCTTGTAACCGACCTTGTGTAACCCTAGCCCCCTCCGGTGTCTATATAAACCAGAGGGTTTAGTCCATAGGACAAGATACAATCATACCATAGGCTAGCTTCTAGGGTTAGCCTCTACGATCTCGTGGTAGATCAGCTCTTGTAATACTCATATCATCAAGAACAATCAAGCAGGACGTAGGGTATTACCTCCATCAAGAGGGCCCAAACCTGGGTAAACATCGTGTCCCCTGCCTCCTGTTACCATCCACCTTAGATGCACAATTCGAGACCCCTACCCGAGATCCACCGGTTTTGACATCGACACCTGGATTATGGGGTCCTCCGCTGTCTGAACTGTGTGGCATTGGCCGGACTGATGGGCCATGAAGATACAAGATAGAAGACCTTCCCCCGTGTCCGGGTGGGACTCTCCTTTGCGTGGATGGCAAGCTTAACACCCGGATGTGTAGTTTCATTTCTTTGTAAACCGACTCTGTACAACCCTAGGCCCCTTCGGTGTCTATATAAACCAGAGGGTTTGGTCCGTAGAGGCTAAGACAAATCATATAAGCTAGACATCTAGGGTTTAGCCATTACAATCTCGAGGTAGATCAACTCTTATAACCCCTATACTCATCAAATACAATCAAGCATGACGTAGGGTTTTACCTCCATCAAGAGGGCCCAAACCTGGGTAAACATCATGTCTCCCTTGTCTCCTGTTACCTTCGATCCTCAGACGCACAGTTTGGGACCCCCTACCCGAGATCGGCCGGTTTTGACACTGACACTAGCCACTAAGGGGCTGGTGCGCCCACCATATGGGCTGGCCAAATTGGAGAAGGAAAGGGGAAGAAGGAAAGGAAAAAGGGAATAGGATTCCCTCTTTCCCCTCTTCCCTTCCTACTCCGAATAAGAATAGGAAAGGGGGGAGGCCGAATTGGGAGGACCCCAAGTAGGATTCCTCCTACTTGGGGCGCCCCCTTGGCTGTCTCTCCCCCCTCCAACCTATATATATGTACGGGGCATGGCTAGAACACACAACAAACATTGTTAGCCGTGTGCGGCGCCCCCCTCCACAGGTTACGCCTCGGGTCATATTCACTTAGTGCTTAGGCGAAGCCCTGCGCGGATCACTTCACCATCACCGTCACCACGCCGTCGTGCTGACGGAACTCTCCCTCGACACTTTGCTGGATCAAGAGTTTGAGGGACGTCATCGAGCTGAACGTGTGCAGAACTCAGAGGTGTTGTACGTTCAGTACTTGATTGGTCAGAATGAGAAGAAGTTCGACTACATCAACCGCGTTGTCAAACGCTTCCGCTTTCGGTTTACGAGGGTACATGGACACCCTCTCCCCCTCTCATTGCTATGCATCTCCTAGATAGATCTTGTGTGAGCGTAATAATTTTTTTGAAATTGCATGCTACGTTCCCCAACAACTACCCCATCTCATGTGATGATCGGGCATGGGTTAGTTGATTTGGATCACGTATCACTTAGATGACTTGAGGGATGTCTATTTAAGTGGGATTTCTTTAGTAATATGATTAATTGAACTTAATTTATCATGAACTTAGTCTTATAGTTTTGCATATCTGTTGTAGATCAATGGCCCGAGCTACTGTTCCCCTGAATTTTAATGCGTTCCTAGAGAAAGCTAAGTTGAAAGATGATGGTAGCAACTACATGGACTGGGTCCATAACTTGAGGATTATCCTCATTGCTGCACAGAAGAATTATGTCCTTGATGCACTGCTAGGTGAAAGGCCTGCTGCAGGAGCTGAAGATGATGTTATGAACGTCTGGCAAGCTCGATCTGATGACTACTCTATAGTTCATTGTGGCATGCTTTACGGCTTAGAACCGGGACTTCAAAGACGTTTTGAACATCATGGAGCATATGATATGTTCCAAGAGTTGAAGTTAATATTTCAAGCAAATGCCCGGGTTGGGAGATATGAAGTCTCCAACAAGTTCTATAGCTGCAAGATGGAGGAAAATACTCCTGTCAGTGAACACATACTCAAAATGTCTGGGTATTATAATCACTTGACTCAGCTGGGAGTTGATCTTCCAGTTGATTGTGTCATTGACACCGTTCTTCAATCACTACCACCAAGCTACAAAGGCTTCATGATGAACTATAATTATGCAAGGGATGAACAAAACAATTCCCGAGATATTCACAATGCTTAAGGCCACAGAGGTAGAAATCAAGAAGGAACATCGAGTGTTGATGGTTAACAAGACCACTAGTTTCAATAAAAAGGGCAAGGGAAAGAAAGGGAACTTCAAGAAGAATGGCAAGCAAGTTGCCACTCCCGGGAAGAAGCCCAAAGCTGGACCCAAGCCTGAAACTGAGTGGTTCAACTGCAAAGGAACTGGTCACTGGAAGCGGAACTGCCCCAACTATTTGGCGGATAAGAAGGATGGCAAAGTGAACAAAGGTATATTTGATATACATGTTATTGATGTGTACCTTACTAATGCTCGTAGTAGCGTCTGGGTATTTGATACTAGTTCGGTTGCTCATATTTGTAACTTGAAACAGAAGCTATGGATTAAATGAAGATTGGCTAAGGACGAGGTGATGATGCGCATCGGGAATGGCTCCAAGGTCAATGTGATCGCCGTCGGCACACTGCCTCTATATCTACCTTCGGGATTAGTTTTAGACCTGAATAGTTGTTATTTGGTGCCAGCGTTGAGCATGAACATTATATCTGGATCTTGTTTAGTGCGAGACGGTTATTCATTTAAATCAGAGAATAATGGTTGTTCTATTTATATGAGTAATATCTTTTATGGTCATGCACCCTTGAAGAGTGGTATATTTCTCTTGAATATTGGTTGTGGTGATACACATATTCATAATATTGATGCTAAAAGATGCAAAGTTGATAATGATAATGCAACATATTTGTGGCACTGCCGTTTAGGTCATATTGGTGTAAAGCGCATGAAGAAACTCCATGCAGATGTGCTTTTGGAATTACTTGATTATGAATCATTTGATACTTGCAAACCATGCCTCATGGGCAAGATGACTAAAACTCTATTCTCCGGAACAGTGGAGTGAGCCAATGACTTATTGGAAATAATAGATACCTATGTATGCGGTCTGTTGAGGGTTGAGGCACGTGGCGGGTATCGTTATTTTATGACCTTCACAGATGATTTGAGCAGATATGGGTATATCTACTTAATGAAACACAAGTCTGAAAGATTTGAAAAGTTCAAAGAATTTCAGAGTGAAATGGAGAATCATTGTAACAAGAAAATGTGTTACCAGTTTGGCCTTCATTTAAAACAATGTGCAATAGTTTCACAACTCACGCCACCTGGAACACCACAGCGTAATGGTGTGTCCGAACATCGTAACCGTACTTTATTAGATACGGTGCAATCTATGATGTCTCTTACTAATTTATCGCTATCGTTTTGTGGTTATGCATTAGAGATAGCTACATTCACGTTAAATAGGGTACCATCTAAGTCCATTGATACGACACCGTATGAACTGTGGTTTGGCAAGAAACCTAAGCTGTCGTTTCTTAAAGTTTGGGATTGCGACACATATGTCAAAAGGCTTCAGCCTGATAAGCTCGAACCCAAATTAGAGAAGTGTGTCTTCATAGGATACCCTAAGGAAACGATTGGGTACACCTTCTACCATAGATCCGAAGGCAAGATCTTTGTTGCCAAGAATGTAACATTTCTAGAGAAGGAGTTTCTCTCGAAAGAAGTGAGTGGGAGGAAAGTAGAACTTGATGGGGTAATTGTACCTTCTCTCAATTTGGAAATAGCACATCAGAGAAATCCGTTCTCGTGATGCCTACACCAAATAGAGAGGAAGCTAATTATGATGATGATCATGAAACTTCAGATCAAGTTACTACAGGACCTCGTAGGTCGAACAGAGCATGTTCCACTCCAGAGTGGTAAGGTAATCCTGTCCTGGAAGTCATGTTACTACACCATGGAAAACCTACAAAATGTGAATAAGCTATGATGATCCCATATTCCGATAAATGGCTTGAGGCCATCAATTCTAAGATGGGATCCATGTATGAGAACTAAGTGTGGACTTTGGTGGACTTGCCCGATGATTAGCAAGCCATTGAGAATAAATGGACCTTCAAGAAGAAGACTAACGCTGAGATGGTAATGTCATCGTCTAGAAGGCTTGACTTGCCACGAAAGGTTTGACAAGCACTGGTGCGCGTCGGTCCTAAACAAACGGTTATTTACCCCTTTCTGTGGCGGCATTTGGAACCGTCGCCAAGTGAGTGTGTGCGATAGGGTGTCCTTCCCACACGACCCAGAAATCTTCGGGGATAGGCCCTCCTAGGACCCAGGTTGGGGCCGTGTGCGATTGGGCAAGGCATCGAAACCCAATCATTTCTGTAGGTATGTACATCCCACACGGTGAATCCCAGAGATCATTTCCGTAGGTATGTACATCCCACACAGTGAATCCCAGAAATCATTTCCGTAGGTATGTACATCCCACACGGCGAATCTAGAAAAACATTTCCGTTCGTATGTATATCACACACAGTCAATCAAAGGAATACGTTTCCGTTCTTATGTACATCCCACACAGTCAATCCAGGGAGAATGTTTCCGTTTGGACGTAAATCCCACACAGTTTTATGTGTAGGCTCGCGTGTGAAAGGTGTAACTATCACACACGGTCTTCCTTGGTTAACTGTTTGCTTTTACCAACAATATCACACACGATTTGATGAAGAAAACTGTGTGGCATTGGGCTATCCATCGCAAGCGTTTTTACTGCTAGAACCGTTTGCAAAGGTCCATGACACATTTAGCAGTTTTATTAGTTTACAATTAATAATTGCAGTATTATGCAACTTCACATTTCATATCGAACAACTGTTTGCCAATTTCATATCAGGCGCATAAATATATTATAACATCACAGTACGGTAGCTACATGAAAACAACATAGTACAACATATAGCTAGTTCAACTTCATAAGAACAATATATTCATTTCCCTAATCGAGATCATCCAGACTTGTCTTATCCACCTCTGCTTTCAGTTCAGTAAGAACCCGTTTTGCACGGGCCAACTGGGAAAGTGCCTCCTCCTTCGCCAACACCATCTTAGCAAAGTCTTTAAAAAAAATCTGAGCTCAGTCTCCACCTTCAACTTTTTATCCCGCATCTTGAAATATGCTTCAGCGTTGACAAGACTTTCTCTAAGCCTAGCTGTGTTCACTTCCTCATACATGCTCCAGAGCTTCGTTAGGCACATCTTCAAAGACTGTGGCCACTCTTGATCAACCCACTCCAAGTAAGAACACTTCCGTTCATCCTATAATATTTAAAACTAGATCAGTAACAATTGTAGGGGAAATGGGTTTATAGCAACATAGAAAATCACCAATGCTTATTTTGAAAAACTGAAGAAACATGTTAATTATGACATATCTTCTCAAAAATATCAATGTGCAAATGAAATAATTGGTACCGAGACAACAACCAAATTCTGGAACATCAGAAGCTATAATTAACTACAATGATGCTACAAGTTCTTACTCATGTACAATAAATAAAAATTGAACATTTTATGAGGAAGGTAAATATAACTACAACAACATAGCGACAGTGTTTGGACGACAGCAAATTGATACTAACATGTGTGTACATGGACAAATTTAGTAACATAGAACTAATAGCACTAAGGCCGTCCATCATGTATGCCAAAACTGGTGTAAAGACAACTGTTGCTACATATCGCACCGGTGCCCTGAACTAGCGAGCCGATGCAGCGGAAAAAAATCAGGGACCCGGACTCCGGAGCACGTAGTTGCTCCGATGCCCAGTTCCTTCGTGCCATAAAGATTTAGTATTTTACTGCTTGGCTGCTCGAATGTGTGGACCAAAGTTGGCTGCACAAACTGCTGAAGTGGTGCCAAATAATTTTCTAATGGCACCGCTGATGAGATGGCTACAATTTTAGTTACTAGGTATCCTAAGAGCTACTTGATTTCCCACTTATAAACTCCCGAATTTTTCCGGTTATGCAATCAGGTGTTGGGGATACAGGGGAAGCATAATATCTCACCAAAACTAGCAAATCCGACATCCAGTTGTATCCATCCTTCAACACATAACCAAGAAACCTTTGGAAATCATCTACCTCAACCTTCGAAAAGCATCCGTTATACGAGTTATGGAAATACTCCCGAACTCCCGCCCCAGTACTGGGTGGCGTTGAGGTTATCTCACCAACAACTGCATAAAAGAGATTTTCGATGTCGGCGAAACTAAACTCAAGTATTCCAGAACTGTAACGATAAAATTGTGACGACAACACCTCGGAGCTCAACTCCCCGGGACACTGCCACAACCCCTAAATGACAGGAGGCACCAAGAACAATGTTCTCATCACAAATCGATCGGAACGATCCCAAGATACCCGCGTGATCCTAAATTTTTTTTAGTGAAATTTGAGAAGAGAAGAGACAAAAACACTACGTCAGGATGCCTTACCAGAGCGATGAAGGGACTGGGGAGTAAAAATAATTCCTAAACTCTTCGATATATAATTCCTAAATGACTCAAAACATTTTTGTAGACTCAACTCGTCAGCTAATTCGATCATTCAATGGGGGCTCCTAAGGTCGGGGAAGGCTCTGATTACCAACTTGTAACGCCCTGGACACACCCGCCGGTGGTCGTTACTCCTGGCGGGATCTAGACTGGCCCCACAGATCAATACTAGTCTTTTCTGCGCATTTTGTCCTCACTCATATGCACCCGGGAGCAACTTCCCGGTCGGTCACCCATTCTGACACTACTCCAAGCTGAGCATGCTTAACTTTGGAGTTCTGTCTGAATGGGCTCCCGGAAAAGAAGGAATTCCTTATTGATATGAGTAGTCTATCATCCCTAATAACCTAGGCCATCACATACACCCCCACTCAGAGGAACCAACGTCCTTGTCGGGCCACAGGAACGTTCCCTCTTGGCACATACGTCTGTGCTTCCAGTCCAGTACATGTGCCATGCCGTGTGCCATGACGGGTCACAAACGTCCTGAACAACATGACCATGCACCTGTCCGCAACCATCCGTGTAACCGTGAGGGTTGGCTCTGATACCAACTTGTAACGCCCTCGATGCGGCTATATCTCCCACGTGTCGAAGCATGACTTAGAGGCATAACCGCATTGAAAGCAATGTCACAAGTGAGGTAAGCTTCACACAACCCATGTAATACATAAGGGAAAGAGATACATAGTTGGCTTACAATCGCCACCTCACCCAATTACATGAATAAAGCATTACATCAAACAGATACAATCAAGGTCCGACTACGGAACCAAAATAAAAGAAGACTACCCCAAATGCTACACAGATCCCTGATCGACCCCAACCGGGCTCCACTACTGATCAACTAGAAAGGGAAATGACATAACGAACACGATCTTCATTGAGCTCCTCCTTGAGCTCGGTTGCGTCACCTGCACGATATTATCGGCACCTGCAAACTGGTTTTGAAAGTATCTGTGAGTCACGGGGACTCAGCAATCTCACACCCTCACGATCAAGACTATTTAAGCTTATAGGAAAGGCAGGGTAATATGTGAGCTGCAGCAAGCGACTAGCATATATGGTGGCTAACCTGTTCGCAAAAGAGAGCGAGAAGAGAAGGCAAAGCACGAACGAAGAACTAGAGAACAACCTACGGCAAACATTACTCCAACACCGTGTTCACTTCCCGGACTCCACCGAGAAGAGACCATCACGGTTACACACGCGGTAGATGTATTTTAATTGAGGTCAACTTCAGGTTTTCTACAACCGGACATTAAAAAATTCCCATCTGCCCATAACCGTGGGCACGACTTTTGAAAGTTCAAATCCCTGCAGGGGAGTCCCAACTTAGCCCATGACAAGCTCTCACGGTCAACGAAGGATATACCTTCTCCCGAGACATTCCGATCAGACTCGGTATCCCAGTTCTACAAGACAACTTCGACAAGTTAAAACAAATCCAGCAACACCGCCCGAATGTGCCGACAAATCCTGATAAGAGCTGCACATATCTCGTTCTCAGGGCACACTCAGATTGTCTAAACTTCCGGTAGGCCAACCCAGAGTTGCCCCTGGTGGCCACCGGCGGCTGACGAGGTGGACCAACACTCAGAGGAGCACTGGCCCGGGGGGGGGGGTTTAAATAAGATGACCCTTGGGCTCCGGAAACCCAAGGGAAAAAGTGGCTAGGTGGCAAATGGTAAAACCAAGGTTGGGCATTGCTGGAAGAGTTTTATTCAAGGCGATTTGTCAAGGGGTTCCCATTATCACCCAACCGCGTAAGGAACGCAAAATCCGGGAACATAACACCGATATGACGGAAACTAGGGCGGCAAGAGTGGAACAAAACACTAGGCAAAAGGCCGAGCCTTCCATCCTTTACCAAGTATATAGATGCATTAAGATAACAAGATAATATAGTGATATCCCAACAATAAAACAATGTTCCAACAAGGAACGATCTCCAATCTTCACCTGCAACTAGCAACGCTATAAGAGGGGCTGAGCAAAGCGGTAACATAGCAAATCAACTGTTTGCTAGGACATGGTGGGTTAGAGGTTTGACATGGCAATTTGGGAGGCATGATAAGCAAGTGGTGGGCATCGAAGCATAGGCATAGCAAAAGAGCGAGCATCTAGCAAGCAAAGATAGAAGTGATTTCGAGGGTATGGTCATCTTGCCTGAAATCCCGCAAGGAAGAAGAACGAGTCCATGAAGAAGACAAACGGACGTTGTCGAACGAATCCTCACAACACGACGATACCGGATTACCGAGACGAAGTACACCGGAAAGAAAGCAAACAACATAGTAAACAACCACCACATAAGCATGGCATGATGCGCAAACAAGTATGATGTATGTCCGGTTTAATGAGGCATGGCATGGCAAAGTGCACAAACAATCCTACAAATTAAGTGGAGCTCATTATGCAATGGAGTTGCATATTCAAGAAAACACCACATGACTTATTTAGTTCTCTCTCGTTTATGTACCCAACAAGATTAAATGTTGTTAGCATGGCAAGAGGTGAAGCATGATGAAACTATCTAATCTAGGCAAGTTTAAATGAGGCCGGAACAACAAAACAACAAGTCCGAAAAAATCCTCATATGCATATATTAGGTTTGGTGCTGTTCTGCCCTAAACCAAATTTTATAGTTGTTAAACATGCAAAGTGATGCCACCATGTTAAACTAGGCAAAATTCTACCCCATTTACATATAAAGTTTGTTACAAACCGAGTTACGGTTATTTAGTTATGAATTAAAGCATTCTAGCACAGCAATAGGCAAATTTAAACAAACAACATTTTAAACATTTATAACATAGATGAAAGTGGCATATTATTAAACTAGATGCAAATCTAAGCATTTTACATATTTAAAACATTTTAATCCGATGCACGGTTTGTGAGATATTAAATGCATGAACTCTAGGGACTTTTCTGTAAAACGGTGTTCTCTGGAATAAAAGACAAATTCGCAGGCAAGGAAAAAAACACAATTGGGCTGA
>NC_041384.1:148178501-148179303 GCF_002162155.2 Triticum dicoccoides | reverse complement strand
GCTCGCATCGGGCTCTCGGGCCGGAAGCGAAGAAGCGGCTGGACGCAGGCTGGACCTTGGAGGTCCCATGCTCAACTAGCGAGGTCAATGGGCACGGGCAGCTTCGTTCTGTCGCTTGAAGCAGAGGACATGGACAGGCAACACGGCTGCAGCGGAGCTGATGCAGGGAGCGGCAACGGGACACTAAAGATGGCGGGGCGGCCATGGCGCAGCTCCTGGCGACGAGGACCAGGCGAGGAGGAGCGGATCCAGGCGGAGGCGACCAGGAACTTGGCGCGTGAGCAAGGAACTTGGCGGCGGAGACTTGGGTGCAGGCAGGGCTGCGGGGCGACGCTGCTGGCAAGCTGGGGACGCCGGGACCCGAAGTAGAGGAGCGGGCGCTGCTCCGGCGGTGAGACGGCGACCCGGCGAGAACCGAGGCGAGGCAGGGGCGCAAGCGTCCTCTTCTGATCGACTTGAAGCAAAGCAGCAATGGCGACAGCTTGCAGGAGGGTTCGTGGGGCTCCGGCAACAGGGAGGCGCGTCCTTGGCGAGGCAGGGGATGGAAGCAGGGGCGCGCCGCAGGCGGCTGGACGAAGCGCGCGAGGAGGCAGGCGCTCGTGCCCGACCTAGCGAAGCAGGACGGCGACGGACTTGGCGCGGAGACTGAAGATGGCGGCGGGGTCGATCTCGACTGGATCGGGTCAAAACGAGGCGTGGCGGCACCGACACGTTGTGGAAGAGGACCGGCAGCAGGGATGACGAACGGGCGGTGGCCATGGCGTAGGGACAACCTCCTGTTGCTCCTGTACCTGGCGAGAGA
>NC_041384.1:148172312-148178316 GCF_002162155.2 Triticum dicoccoides | reverse complement strand
GAGAGAGAGAGAGTTTGAGAGCGAGTGAGAGAGACCGAAGGAGACGGCGAAGAGATAGGAGGGCAGGGAAGGAGGCGCAGCTTTCCTGCGGTTGGACGACGGTGGGGATGAGCTGCTCGTGATCCCCTTGGGATCGAGTAGGGAATTTTCTGGTTGGTGGAATGGTTGGCTCGGGAGGGATTGGTTTTGGTTGGCTGGTTCAGAAAACAAGGAGGGGAGTAGGTGGAGTGGAGGCGGCGCAATGGGATCGGTGGAGCAACACACCTAGGATCTAGGGTTGGACCAAATATATACATCAGGTGGAAAAGGTTAGGGGCTATCTGGAGTCTCCGATCAAAATCGAACGGTCAAGAAAATAAATAGGTAGGGAGTTCAATTAACAAAACGGAGACGTTTTGTAGATGTTTGGGGATGATCCAGACACAACGGTGGCGACAGTCCGGGTCAGGTTCGGAACAACTTTCGGACGCGCGCGAGGGGGGCTGCGGGCTGACGAGAGAAGTTAGGTTTGACCTGGCGGTAGGTAGTGGGCTGTGTAGATGGTATCGAGCTGAGAGAAGAGAAGAGAGGGAGGCTCGGCGACTGTTTTCGGAGACCGAAAACGTCCAACGTTAGACCGGCTATAATGTCGATATAGTTTAACAGTTGGGCTATCAAACGAACTTTGAATGCGATGAAACTTGACAGGCGGTCTATCTACACTATAATAAGACCGCACACCAACTTTCAACTCATTCTGAGAACATTTTCCGGCCACTTATAAGATAATAAACCAGACATGCCGCGGGCACGTGCAAGTGTGTCTGGGCTCAGAACGGACAACGGGCGGGCCTGGGGAAACCCGGACGTATGCAAGTTTTGAAAACATGATGATGCAATGTGGATTATGGCATGATAAAATGCAACACACAAGCAAATGACATGGCAGCGTCGGCGAATAACAGGAAGACACCCGGCACATCGGTCTCGGGGCGTTACAACACTCCACCACTACGAGAGGATCTCGTCCCGAGATCTAGAATGGCACCGGAGGGACAACGGAAAAGAAAGAGAAGAGGTAAAACTAAGTTGCTTCTTTGAAAAACGAGTGAAACCACGAACCTTGAAGAGGTTAAGCCATTCCGAGAAAAGAATACAACGGAGATAAATGAAGTTGAAAGCACTCCGTTAGCAAAGAGGAACAAGGAAGAACAACTTTGGGCAGCACTCCGGTTGAGAAGGGATGCAAGGCTTGATAAGGCGAAAAGAATTTGAGCAAAAAGGACAGAACACTCCGGTTAAATGGATAAGCAAAAGAAAGAAGCATGATCTTGACAAAACAAAATGATGGGCTTAAAAGAGCAACGTCATAACGCCTCCGGAGCAAAAGTAAGAATGGAATGGGATGAACGAAGGGAAACAAGATCTCGAGGGAGTACACTTACAGCCAAAGCTAGAACGGAGTTGTTGGAAAACAAACAATGAAAAGAATAAGCTTGATATGGTCTTATGGAGTACATCTCAAATTATGAGGTGACAACCTGCCACTCACGGGAAAAGAATTGGATTGGTATGAATAAGGAGACGAGGAACTTATTTCACCGGGAGGATAAAGAAGAACTTGAGTCCTTTATAAGCACCATAGATAGCAACAATCCTTAGGGAAAGCTTTAGGTGAAATATAACCCAAGATAACTCCAACGAAGAGGTTGATGGATTTAAAATACCCCATTCTCGATAACTTGTGAAACATGAAACAAGAACTCAAATTATCAAGAGTGACATAATACCATCTCCAATAATATGGTAGAAAGAATTGCACTCCTGATTGCAAGATGAAGAAACTTAAGCTCCTTAGAAAAGAATCTTGATGAACGCTTCGAGAAGGAAATAAATCCTTGATGAACCATCATGTATAGCGTCCATGAAGAAACTCCGGTAACAAAAGAATAAAAAGAAAGAGAAATTGAAAACACAAGGTGAATCCTTGCAATGATTTAGATGGATCTCCGTGATAATTAGAGCTTGGAACTCCGGGAAAGAAAAGATAAAGCATCTCGAACTGAGAATATGATATGATGAACCACTCCGGAAAAAAGAATTAATCACTTGGATAGAACAAGAATAAGAATTATATTATGCGTATCCTTCGACAATTTAATTGCTGACAAGCAACGGATTTGGCATACTACTTATCCTCGTAGAAATATTAAGATAGATATAGCGCAAATTTAAGAAGGTCTTCGACGAACCACCGGTAGAATTAGGAAACAACGAATGAATTGATATGATAAGAAATAAGAAAAATCTTGAATGAACCACCGTAAGCATTGACAAAGAACGAAGTAAAGGGATAAATCACCGGAAAGGATTAGAGAACGAATGCAAATACTTTAGGGAAATTAGATCCACGAGAACAAAAGATTGCGAGCTTATTAGAGAATATACTTGAATGAAGCCCCGATCAGATTTGGAGAACGAGAGCTGAAAGCTGGAATAAATAAATCTTAGCTGATGGGCTCCAGATAATTAAACTGAACAGAATCTTGAATTGCTCCGGATAGGTGAAAAGAATTCTCACGATCAAAAACAATTATGAGAGGATGGCATCAATCTAGAACCACGAATCTCTGAGAGAACGGATAAGATATGGAGGTAAAGCTCTTCTTCGGTCTTCAAATGTTGAGAGTGACAATGAGAAACACTACCAAATTGTTAAGATACTCCGGAAGAATCAAAAGCGAAGAGATTGAGTCAACGATGAAAAGAATTTGAGAGCTCTTGGAGAAACACATCTGACTGATGAAAAAAATTCATTCTTACGTCACAGTTCGAAAAGAATTTGATGGCAGCTCCGGGAAAATAGAAGAGTCAGGTAAGATCCTGGGAAAAGACCTGTGGGTTAGGGCCCACTCAAAAGATACACCATTGAAAAGATTACTTGAAAAGAGAGATTGCACCGGTTGAATTAAAAGACTTGAATGAGATAACATCCTTGCAAAAGCTTGAACGGATTGAGAATGGAAACGAATCTTCTGAGATATCTTGAGCACTCCGGAACAATTGAATAGCGAGAAATGATTGAATATAAGGTGCACCGGCATGAAAAACATTTGAAACAAGGAAAAGAATGTGATCGAACACCGAAAGCTTGAATTGAATCCACCGGAGAAGAAAAGAATGAAGAATGATGAGCTTGAGGCCTGTTAGAATCTTCATGAGAATCACCGGGTAAGAAGATTGAAGGGAAAAGAATGGAGAGGCTTCTCATCAATAACATGGTAATTGATTCAGAAATCCGAATCCTTTAAGAAAAAGGGTGGGTGGGCGGGAAAAACAAAAGCAACTTGAGGACAGATGAAATGAACAACGTTGGAAAACGCAAGAGGTGATCTTGCGGATGTTGAAGTGATCGGATCCACTTGAAGAGAAAACGCGCCGGTTGAAAAGAAATTGAAATGACAAGCTCGATGATCGAGAAGGATTAGTATTCACATAGGAATATGAGAACACCATTTAGGAAAGTTATGGAATCCACATTTGACTTCGAAGCAACTCGGATACCACAATAGAAAACAAAAATTAGGATTGGCTTGCAGAATAAGCCGGAACAAACATATGATAGAGATTTCGTCCGAAGTTTTCGTGGTGGGGCCTACACGGGCTCGATCGTACAACACCATCATGTACAAGGTAGTGCACATGACATACGAAGCGTCCCCAAGTCGGCATAGCCAAGGACTCTTTAAGACACAACGGGACCACTGTAAAACCAACCGTGGATAGGCGGACCACTAGACGTCGAACCCCAATTTCATATCATACATCTGTCGGAAAGATATCCTAAGAGCTACTTGATTTCCCACTTATAAACTCCCGAATTTTTCCGGTTATGCAATCAGGTGTTGGAGATACAGGGGAAGCATAATATCTCACCCAAAACTAGCAAATCCTACATCCAGCTTTATCCATCCTTCAACACATAACCAAGAAACCTTCGGAAATCATCTACCTCAACCTTCGAAAAGCATCCGTTATACGAGTTATGGCAATACACCCGAACTCCCGCCCCAGTACTGGGTGGCGTTGAGGTTATCTCACCAACAACTGTATAAAAGAGATTTTCAATGTCGGCGAAACTAAACTCAGGTATTCCAGAACTGTAACGATAAAATTGTGACGACAACACCTCGGAGCTCAACTCCCTGGGACACTGCCACAACCCCTAAATGACAGGAGGCACCAAGAACAATGTCCTCATCACAAATCGATCGGAAGGATCCCAAGATACCCGCGTGATCCTAAATTTTTTTAGTGAAATTTGAGAAGAGAAGAGACAAAAACTCTACGTCAGGATGCCTTACCAGAGCGATGAAGGGACTGGGGAGTAAAAAGAATTCCTAAACTCTCCGATATATAATTCCTAAATGACTCAAAATATTTTTCTAGACTCAACTCGTCAGCTAATTTGATCAAGCAATGGGGGCTCCTAAGGTCGGGGAAGGCTCTGATTAACAACTTGTAACACCCTGGACACACCCGCCAGTGGTCGTTACTCCTGGCGGGATCTAGACTGGCCCCACAGATCAATACTAGTCTTTTCTACGCATTTTGTCCTCACTCATGCGCACCAGGGAGCAACTTCCCGGTCTGTCACCCATTCTGACACTACTCCAAGTTGAGCACGCTTAACTTTGGAGTTCTGTCCGAATGGGCTCCCGGAAAAGAAGGAATTCCTTATTGATATGAGTAGTCTATCATCCCTAATAAGCCAGGCCATCACATACACCCCCACTCAGAGGAACCAACGTCCTTGTCGGGCCACAGGAACGTTCCCTCTTGGCACATACGTCTGTGCTTCCAGTCCAGTACATGTGCCATGCCGTGTGTCACGACGGGTCACAAACGTGATGAACAACATGACCATGCACCTGTCCGCAACCATCCGTGTAACCGCGAGGGTCAGCTCTGATACCAACTTGTAATGCCCTCGATGCGGCTATATCTCCCACGTGTCAAAGCACGACTTAGAGGCATAACCGCATTGAAAGCAATGTCGCAAGTGAGGTAATCTTCACACAACCCATGTAATACATAAGGGAAAGAGATACATAGTTGGCTTACAATCGCCACTTCACCCAATTACATGAATAAAGCATTACATCAAATAGATACAATCAAGGTTCGACTACGAAACCAAAATAAAAGAAGACTACCCCAAATGCTACACAGGTCCCTGATCAACCCCAACTGGGCTCCACCACTGATCAACTGGAAACGGAAACGATATAACGAACACGATCTTCATTGAGCTCCTCCTTGAGCTCGATTGCGTCACCTGGACGATATCATCGGCACCTGCAAATTGGTTTTGGAAGTATCTGTGAGTCACGGGGACTCATCAATCTCACACCCTCGCCATCAAGACTATTTAAGCTTATAGGAAAGGCAGGGCAATATGTGGAGCTGCAGCAAGCGCCTAGCATATATGGTGGCTAACCTGTTCGCAAAATAGAGCAAGAAGAAAAGGCAAAGCACGAATGAAGAACTAGAGAACAACCTACGGTAAACATTACTCCAACACTGTGTTCACTTCCCGGACTCCGCCGAGAAGAGACCATCACGGTTACACACGCGGTAGATGTATTTTAATTAAGGTAAACTTCAGGTTTTCTACAACCGGACATTAACAAATTCCCATCTGCCCATAACCACGGGCACGGCTTTCGAAAGTTCAAATCCCTGCAGGGGAGTCCCAACTTAGCCCATGACAAGCTCTCATGGTCAACGAAGGATAAACCTTCTCCCGAGACATTCCGATCACACTCGGTATCCCTGTTCTACAAGACAACCTCGACAAGTTAAAACAAATCCAGCAACACCGCCCGAATGTGCCGACAAATCCCGATAGGAGCTGCACATATCTCGTTCTCAGGGCACACTCAGATTGTCTAAACTTCCGGTAGGCCAGCCCAGAATTGCCCCTGGTGGCCACCGGCGGCTGACGAGGTGGACCAACACTCAG
>NC_041384.1:148099867-148172027 GCF_002162155.2 Triticum dicoccoides | reverse complement strand
GGTTTAAATAAGATGACCCTTGGGCTCTGGAAACCCAAGGGAAAAAGAGGCTAGGTGGCAAATGGTAAAATCAAGGTTGGGCATTGCTGGAAGAGTTTTATTCAAGGCGATTTGTCAAGGGGTTCCCATTATTACCCAACCGCGTAAGGAACGCAAAATCCGGGAACATAACACTGATATGACGGAAACTAGGGCAGCAAGGGTGGAACAAAACACTAGGCAAAAGGCCGAGCATTCCACCCTTTACCAAGTATATAGATGCATTAAGATAACAAGATAATATAGTGATATCCCAACAATAAAACAATGTTCTAACAAGGAACGATCTCCAATCTTCACCTGCAACTAGCAACGCTATAAGAGGGGCTGAGCAAAGTGGTAACATAGCCAATCAACTGTTTGCTAGGACATGGTGGGTTAGAGGTTTGACATGGCAATTTGGGAGGCATGATAAGCAAGTGGTGGGCATCAAAGCATAGGCATAGCAAAAGAGCGAGCATCTAGCAAGCAAAGATAGAAGTGATTTCGAGGGTATGGTCATCTTGCCTGAAATCCCGCAAGGAAGAAGAACGAGTCCATGAAGAAGATAAACGGACGTTGTCGAAGAATCCTCGCAACTCGACGATACCGGATTACCGAGACGAAGTACACCGGAAAGAAAGCAAACAACATAGTAAACAACCACCACATAAGCATGGCACGATGCGCAAACAAGTATGATGTATGTCCGGTTTAATGAGGCATGGCATGGAAAAGTGCACAAACAATCCTACAAATTAAGTGGAGCTCATTATGCAACGGAGTTGCATATTCAAGAAAACACCACATGAATTATTTAGTTCTCTCTCGTTTATGTACCCAACAAGATTAAATGCTGTTAGCATGGCAAGAGGTGAAGCATGATGAAACTATCTAATCTAGGCAAGTTTAAATGAGGCCGGAACAACAAAACAACAAGTCCGGAAAAATCCTCATATGCATATATTAGGTTTGGTGCTGTTCTGCCCTAAACCAAATTTTATAGTTGTTAAACATGCAAAGTGATGCCACCATGTTAAACTAGGCAAAATTCTACCCCATTTACATATAAAGTTTGTTACAAACCGAGTTACGGTTATTTAGTTATGAATTAAAGCATTCTAGCATAGCAATAGGCAAATTTAAACAAACAACATTTTAAACATTTATAACATAGATGAAAGTGGCGGATTATTAAACTAGATGCAAATCTAAGCATTTTACATATTTAAAACATTTTAATCCGATGCACGGTTTGGGAGATATTAAATGCATGAACTCTAGGGACTTTTCTGTAAAACGGAGTTCTGTGGAATAAAAGAAAAATTCGCAGGCAAGGAAAAAAAACACAATCGGGCTGAAACTGCTGGCCCAATAGTGCATAGGGGGGGTTTGGGTGGCTGCTCACATCGGGCTCTAGGGCCGAAAGCGAAGAAGCGGCTGGACGCAAGCTGGACCTTGGAGGTCCCACGCTCAACCAGCGAGGTCAACGGGCACAGGCGGCTTCGTTCTGTCGCTCGAAGCAGAGGACATGGACATGCGACGCGGCTGCAGCGGAGCTGATGCAGGGAGCGGCGACGCGACACTGAAGATGACGGGGCGGCCATGGTGCAGCTCCCGGTGACGAGGACCAGGCGAGGAGGAGCGAATCCAGGCAGAGGCGACCAGGAACTTGGCGCGCGAGCAAGGAACTTGGAGGCAGAGACTTGGGCGCAGGCAGGGCTGCGGAGCGACGCCGGGACCAGAAGTAGAGGAGCGGGCGCTGCTCCGGCGGTGAGACGGCGACCCGGCGAGAACCGAGTCGAGGCAGGGGCGCGAGCGTCCTCTTCTGATCGACCTGAAGCAAAGCAGCAACGGCGGCAGCTTGCAGGAGGGTTCGTGGGGCTCCGGCAACAGGGAGGCGCGTCCTTGGCAAGGCAGGGGATGGAAGCAGGGGCGCGCCACGGGCGGCTGGACGAAGCGCGCGAGGAGGCAGGCGCTCGTGCTCGACCTAGCGAAGCAGGATGACGGCGGACTTGGCGCGGAGGCTGAAGATGGCCGCGGGGTCGATCTCGACTGGATCAGGTCAAAACGAGGCGTGGCGGCGCCGGCATGTTGTGGAAGAGGACCGGCAGCAGGGATGACGAACGGGCGGTGGCCATGGCGCAGGGACGACCTCCTGTTGCTCTTGTACCTGGCGAGAGAGAGAGAGAGGGAGAGAGAGAGAGATAGAGAGAGAGAATTTGAGAGCGAGTGAGAGAGACCAAAGGAGACGGCGAAGAGATAGGAGGGCAGGGAAGGAGGCGCAGCTTTGCTGCGGTTGGACGACGGTGGGGATGAGCTGCTCGTGATCCCCTTGGGATCGAGCAGGGAATTTTCTGGTTGGTGGAATGGTTGGCTTGGGAGGGATTGGTTTTGGTTGGCTGGCGCTGAAAACAAGGAGGAGGGGAGTAGGTGGAGTGGAGGCGGCGCGATGGGATCGGTGGAGCAACACACCTAGGATCTAGGGTTGGACCAAATATATACATCAGGTGGAAAAGGTTAGGGGCTATCTGGAGTCTCCGATCAAAATCGAACGGTCAAGAAAATAAATTGGTAGGGAGTCCAATTAACAAAATGGAGATGTTTTGTAGATGTTTGGGGATGATCCGGACACAACGGTGGCGACAGTCCGGGTCAGGTTCGGAACAACTTTTGGACGCGCGCGAGGGGGGCTGCGGGCTGACGAGAGAAGTTAGGTTGGACCTGGCGGTAGGTAGTGGGCTGTGTAGACGGTCTCGAGCTGAGAGAAGGGAAGAGAGGGAGGCCCGGCGACTGTTTTCGGAGACTGAAAACGTCCGATGTTAGACCGGCTATAATGCCGCTATAGTTTAACGGTTGGGCTATCAAACGAACTCTGAATGCGATGAAACTTGACAGGCGGTCTATCTACACTATAATAAGACTCCACACCAACTTCCAACTCATTCCGAGAACATTTTCCGGCCACTTATAAGATAATAAACCGGACATGCCGCGGGCGCGTGCAAGTGTGTCTGGGCTCAGAACGGACAACGGGCGGAACTGGGGGAACCCGGACGGATGCAAGTTTTGAAAACATGATGATGCAATGCGGATGATGACATGATAAAATGCAACACGCAAGCAAATGACATGGCAGCGTTGGCGAATAACAGGAAGACACCTGGCACATCGGTCTCAGGGCGTTACAGAAACTTTGCGCGCGGTGCCGCCGGACCATTCACTTTGAATGATTGTGTGCATCGCAAACAATTCTTCTACTTTACACGCATGGGATGAGTTTGATAATTCAAATTTTGGTCTCAAGGCATGGGCACATTCACTTTGAACACGCGCGGTGCCGCTGGGCCATTCACTTTGAATGATTGTGTGCATCGCAAACGATTCTTCTACTTTACGTGCATGGGATGAGTTTGATAATTTTTGGTGGAAATTTCCCTGGGTACGTCATTGCATAATTTAACATCGCTTTCTAATTTTGGCACAAAAAAGAGCGTACAGCAGACAGACCACACTTATTGAATCGAACAATTTTAGTGATTACACAGAGCTAGTTGACCTAAACATTGCTCTAACAAAAGACCAGCATTAAAAACAAAAGCCTAAGTACGCATAATTAAAAATCCACCGCTAGGCCAACCTATGCATCGCCGGTGTGAGATGAGACATCGATGACTTGTCCTGGTGACATGCCGCCATTGGTGGACTACGCCCCCCTGCTGAAGTCGACCACGTCCTCGTCCTCGGCGCCGCCCTCAAGGTTGTAGTACTTGTAGTAGTGGCTGCGCCAGAGCTCGCGTTGGTACTCCACCACCGATTCCTCGATGGACAGGCTCTTCTCTACCTCGACCCCAGCCACGTGCAATTCCTCCTCCTGGCGCTCCTCGATCTTCGCCGCCTCCTGCATCTCCAGCTCCCGCTCGACGTCCTCATGAGGAAGCAGGTGTTCCATGGCCACCACCGCCTTTTCAGACATGGGATGCATGCTGGAGCCCGAGGTGGCCTAGAATATCTTGGCGTGTGCATCCTCGATCTTGGCGTGGATGGCCTCAACCGGGCCAGGGCGACATCAGCAGCACGGACGATAGCTCGAGCACTCTCGGAGTTTGTAGCCGCCATCCCAGCAGCAGCTGCAGCTGTCTCGGCTGGTGCAGCTACCCTGTCGGCTACCGCAGACGCCCTCTCGATGGAAGCGGCCGCGCTCAATGCGGATGCGGCGACACTCGGCATAGGCGGCGGCGCTCGAGGGGGACGCGGCCATCGTACGAGCCTTCACGAAGCATTTCCACGGCGTCATCTTGGCAAGAAGGGGGTGCGGGAATGGGGATCGAGATTCGTGGATTCGGGGGTTGCCGGTACTAGAGCAGACGAGTCGGCGAACCTTAAGGAGGGAGACTTAAATAGACCCAGATATTTTCATCGCAAACGGTTCCTAGAAAACAACTGTGTGTGATGTTGCAGATATTTTTTATTAGCTGTGAAAGATGAATTTGGAATAAATCGCCAACGGGTGGTGTTTTAAATGAACAAGAAATTTTGTAGTACTAATACAACTATCATGTCAAATTTTGGAAAATTTCAGGGGTCATTTAACCTTCTAAGACATTTAATTGATTTTATAGCCATTTAATGACTGTAATTGACATTTGAACTACATGTACATGCAACAGCTAACCATAACAGTTTGAAAACTCATATTTAGTGTACTTGTGTGCGATTTAATTCCATGTGCAGTAAATTGGAAGGAGTTTTCAAACATATTCGTCTAACGGATATTCTTTACCTAATATTAAAGGGAGTATTGTTTCTCCAGTTATTTTCGTTTACGGTGGAACCTAGATATTTTTCGCACGTCGCAGACGTTCTTTGCCGCGGGCGTTTTTGCCTTCTCCCGACTCGTTTCAGTCAAAAAAAAACACAGGACGCACAGAGCCGTAATGGGCCGACCCATTAGCATAATAGCCCGCGCCAGTAAAAAAAATCTAAGAAAAAGTGTTGCGCCACAAGGAATCGAACCAAGCCGCTCATGCTAGAGAGCTCTGAATGCTAGCCACTAGACTAAACATGTCTCGCTATTTAAATTGCAGCGCCAAGTTTTAAATTAGTTCATAGTCTCGCGAGATACTGAGAGGATTTTTTTCTTCTGAAAAAGTGAATATATTTTAGAACATGATTTTTTTCAAAGATGTTAATAAAATTTTTAAACTTGAACATTTTTTTAGAAAATAACAGTATTTCACCCGCCTTTTATTTTCTTTAAACCAGAGTATATTTTAAAACACACAATTTTTAAAACTAGGAGGTACTGTTGTGATTATTTTTTGAATTTGCAAACATCTTTAAAACACAAATATTTTTTGAATTTAAATTTGAAAAGGAAAACATTTTCTTAAACATGTTTTTTTAACTGGGAGGTACTGTAGCTAAATTGCTTTAGTCTATACTTATTAATAAAACTTGGTGAATTTTTGAAATATGCCCACCTGATGAATTGTTTTAGTTCATACTATGGATATGGAAGGAATCTTTTTATTTGTCGCGTCTTCACACGTACGACGAGTCTCACTCGGCCTAGTGATTCCTGTAAAAATGCATGAGGTGTCCAACTAAGATTTCATGATCGATCTGACAAACTACTCAATTTACATGATGACATGGACATATATTTTGTGCAGTGCTTTTCCCTATTATATTAGCTAGATGATAAATAAAAAACTTTGTTCAACGCTCTTTCTCTTTGCCAGGCATGAAGGCGGCTCAACAATCCATTGCACCTGGTCAACCTTGGTTAGTGACAACTGATAATGCTACCACCAGCGATGAGGACAACAAAGATGACAAGCGGAAACATGTGTCTGATGTTATATCGAAAATGGAGGATGTGGAACTGAAGATGAGGTACTAGTCATGTTTCTTATGTTATGGGTATAAGGGTGAATTTTTTAGCCATGCTCAATGGGTAAGGGTATGTGAGGGCTGTTTTCTCCCATTGCAACACAAGGGCATGTTTGCTAGTACACAATTAAGCGTGGAGTGACATGGCATTTTAATTCCAAAAAATTAAAAAATCAGAAACAGATGAAACCTTAGTTGATGTAATGTCATGCCACCAAGATGATGTGGTAAACGAATTGGCATGTTTGACCAAAGTTTGGACACACACCCCTCACAAACCGGAGCAACTCACTAGAAGGCTCGTGTTTCCGAGAGGGAAAAATGCATGTTTGATGACGAACGGGAGATAGCTTCCTCTTACGGCCTTCAAATTTTTTTCTACGTCTAACATGCACTACTACAACTGTAATGTGAAATTTTTGAAAATTCCAGGGGTCATTTGACCTCTTAAATACATTTAAGTGATTTTCTAGCCACTTAATGACCATAATTCAAATTTGAACTACATCTACATGCAATGCGTATCCAGAACGGTTTGAAAATCATATTTGTGTACTTGTGTGCGAGTTAATTCCATGTGCAGTAAACTAGAAGGAATTTTCAAACATATTTGCATCACGACATCGAGATATATGCATGAATACGTATGCATGGAGTGGCATGTCATTTTAACTCCAAAAAAACAGAAACACATGAAACCTTGGTTGATGTAATGTCATGCCACCAAGATGATGTGGTAAAGAAATTGGCATGTTTGACGAAAGTTTGGACACACACCCCTCACAAACCGGAGCAACTCGCTAGAAGGTTCCGAGAGGGAACAATGCATGTTTGATGACGAACGGGAGATAGCTTCCTCTTACTACCTTCAAATTTTTTCTACGTCTAACATGCACTACTATAACTATAATGTGAAATTTTGGAAAATTCTAGGGGTCATTTGACCTTTTAAAGACATTTAAGTGATTTTATAACCATTTAATGACCGTAATTCAAATTTGAACTACATCTACATGCAACGCCTAACCAAAACGTTTTGAAAAACCATATATGTGTACTTGTGTGCGAGTTAATTCCATGTGTAGTAAATTCGAATGAATTTTTAAAAATATTGGTCTCACGACATGGACACATGCATACGTATGCATGGAGTGACATGGCATTTTAATTCAAAAAATAGAAAAATGATGAGAAACACATGAAACCTTGGTTGATGTAATGTCATGCACCCAAGATGATGTGGTAAAGAAATTGGCATGTTTGACGAACGTTTGGACACACACCCCTCACAAATCGCAGCAACTCGCTAGAAGGTTCGTGGTTTCGAGAGGGAACAATGCATGTTTAGTGACGAACAGGAGATAGCTTCCTCTTACGGCCATCAATTTTTTCCTACATTTAACTTGCACTAATACAACTGTCATGTGAAAATTTGGTAAATTTCAGGGGTCATTTGATCTTTTAAAGATATTTAAGTGATTTTCTAACCATTTAATGACCGTAATTCAAATTTGAACTACATCTACATGAAACGCCTAACCATAATGGTTTGAAAAATCATATTTTTGTGTACTTGTATGCGAGTTAATTCCATGTGCAGTAAATTCGAAGGAATTTTCAAACATATTGGTGTCAAGGCATGGGCACATGCATGGAGTGCATGCCATGACATTTTAATTCCAAAAAATTAAAAAATGATCAAAAAAACATGAAACCTTGCTTGATTTAATGTCATGCCACCAAGATGATGTGGTAAAGAAATTGGCATGTTTGACGAAAGCTTTAATACACACCCCTCACAAACCGGAGCAACTCGCTAGAAGGTTCGTGGTTCCGAGAGGGAACAATGCATGTTTGATGACGAATGGGAGATAGCTTCCTCTTATGGCCTTGAATTTTTTTTCAATGTCTAACGTGCACTACTACAACTTCAATGTGAAATTTTGGAAAATTGTAGGGGTCATTTGACCTTTCAAAGAAATTTAAGTGATTTTCTAACCATTTAATGATCGTAATTCAAATTTGAACTACATCTACATGCAATGCCTAACCAAAACGGTTTGAAAAATCATATCTGTGTACTTGTGTGCGAGTTAATTCCATGTGCAGTAAATTAGAAGGAATTTTCAAACATATTGGTCTCATGACATGGGCACATGCATACGTATGCATGGAGTGACATGGCATTTTAATTCCCAAAAAATAGAAAAATGATCAGAAACACATGAAACCTTTGTTGATGTAATGTCATGCCACCAAGATGATGTGGTAAAGAAATTGGCATGTTTGACGAACGTTTGGACACACACCCCTCACAAACCGGAGCAACTCGCTAGAAGGTTCGTGGTTCTGAGAGGGAACAATGCATGTTTGATGACGAACGGGAGATAGCCTCCTATTACGTCCTTTAATTTGTTTCCTACATTTAACATGCACTAATACAACTGTCATGTGAAAATTTGGTAAATTTCAGGGGTCATTTGACCTTCTAAAGACATTTAAGTGATTTTCTAACCATTTAATGACCGTAATTCAAATTTGAACTACATCTACATGCAACGCCTAACCAAAACGGTTTAAAAAATCATATTTTTTGTGTACTTGTGTGCGAGTTAATTCCATGTGTAGTAAATTCGAATGTATTTTCAAACATATTGGTGTCAAGGCATGGGCACATGCATGGAGTGCATGCCATGGCATTTTAATTCCAAAAAATTAAAAAATGATCAGAAAAACATGAAACCTTGCTTGATTTAATGTCATGCCACCAAGATGATGTGGTAAAAAATTGGCATGTTTGACGAAAGTTTGGACAAACTCCTCACAAACTGGAGCAACTCACTAGAAGGTTCATGGTTCCGAGAGGGAACAATGCATGTTTGCTGACGGACGGGTGATAGCTTCCTCTTATGGACTTCAAATTTTTTTCTATGATTAACATGCACTAATACAACTGTCATGTGAAAATTTGGAAACTTTCATGGGCCATTTGACCTTTTAAAGACATTTAAGTGATTTTCTAACCTTTTAATGGCCGTAATTTAAATTTGAACTACATCTACATGCAACGCCTAACCTAAACGGTTTGAAAAATCATATTTTTGTGTACTTGTGTGCGAGTTAAAAAACCATCAGACGATGTACATATCTGGTGTTCAAAAAAGAAAATGTAAAAATCTGGCAAGACAACCGGCCCCCACACGATTGGTACTCTATCTCGCGGCTCGAGGTTTGGTAGGTGATTGGTGGGGATCATTAATCAGACACGGTTCTGCATTGAAAACCGTCAGCTATTATGTTCACACACAGATTTGCTGCGGGAATTGTGTGTAATTCAAACTACAATACTCGTAAATTCCAGCGACCGGCGTGTGTACTGTCCCCGTCGATCTAGATTCTGGCCACCAATAAATACTACCTTGCTCATGTCGTCCTGCCTGCATCCTCATCTACATCCTCCCCTCGCTTTCCCTCTCTCTCTCTCTCAAATCTCGGCCATGGCGCCGCCGGTCTGCTCACACGCCAACGAGGAGTCACCGCCCCCGAGGATGCTCACTCGATTAGCAGCGACGAGGACCCCTACGCGCCGCCTGATGAGGTTGCACCGGACCCCCCAACTTTAGATTGGTTTTGGGGCCAATACAGTCTTTGTCTGTGGAAGTCATCGCGATCGGCTGAGAAAGCCAGGCAAGTGGCGTTCAAGAAGGAGATGGCAGAGGAGGAAGCCAGGTACCAGGCGTCCTGTGAAGCCCGTGATGCCGCTTGGAAAAAGGAGGCATCAGAGCTTTGGGGGTGGGTGGATCGTCGTGCCGATCAAGGAGGTGTACGAAGACGGGTACTTCGCGAGGAAGGTCATAGGCACTGGGCACCTCATTGCTGCATGGAGGTGCACCGATAAGCTCCAGTGTGCCACCAATGAGGAGCTCCGTTGGGCGCCCAACGAAATGGCAAGATCGGCCGCGCGCGTCCACCAACAAGAGGCAGATCGGTATGTCAAGCGCTGCGAGGCGGAGGAGTCGGAGTACTGCCTCCTCATTGGGAAGACGCCGTGCACCAGGGAGCTGCTAGTGAGGGGCTGCCGGAATACTGGCCCCAGGAGGGATTATTAGTTTTAGTATTGTTCATTTTCAATTTTATGCATTCTACCTAGTAGTTAAGTATCATCACGTATATGTGAGGATATTATATATATATATATATATATATATATATATATTCTGTGATGATCTAATGAACAATTAATATATAATATATCATCACAGAATATATATATATATATAATATCATTACAGAATATATTATGAATTCCATTTTGTATCTGTTTTTGTATACTAATTTGAATCTAGCTGTTATCATCCACATATACAGAATGGAAAGTGTATATACACACATTGAAACAGAACATAAGAATGGAAAATAGAGTACACACATTGAAACAGAATAATAAACATAGCAATACTATGACTGCTGTGCATACAAAGCTATCCACATCGAAACAACTTTTCAAAATAAAACGCGTCCATGAGACCATGACCAACAGCCCTTGCATAGGGTAGCTCTTGGCTCTGCCTGAACTCGTGCAGGCGTTCGTCCAAGCGGTCGACACGCTCACGGTACATCTGGAGCGCGATCTCGAGCTCCAAGTGGACGGCCATGTTCGAGCATGCGACGGCCATGTTCCTCTACTGCGCCCAGGTGGACACCTGGGCCGAGGAGGCGGTCGAGCCTACGGACCAGCACGTTGGCATCCAGCAGGCCGCGGACAAGGTGAATGGCGGCACCCATGCGAACGGCACGGTGGGTGTCCGGTGCAAGTACGGCGTGGCCAGCATCTAGTGCAAGTACGGCGCAGAGGCCTCTGCCCACTCCTGGCAAGGAATGGGGGTACTAACGGGACGTGTACCCAGCTACGACGCCGTGTCAAAAGTAGGCACGTGCCGATGGATCCGCTCTTGCCGTGCGGCGTGCCGCACCTCTCGCTCTATGGCGCTCCAACGGTCTCGCCGTGCGGCGAGCCGCAGCCTATCGGCACAGAAGTGCCTAGCTTGCTCTACGGCGCGCCATCAATCATGTTGTGCGGCGAGCTGCAGCCTGTCGGTGCTGACATGCCTATCTTGATCTGTGGCGCTCACACGCCATGCGCAAAGCTCTGCTCAACCCTGGCGATGACGTGCATCACAACATCGTCCATCGCGTTGCCAGGGAGCGCCTTGGCCTCGACGGGCCGTGGCGCCTGCTCGTTTTCCTCGTCGACGAGGTTGATGGCAGAGGCGGCACTTTGGTGGGTTGGCATGCTTGGAAAAGGTGGATGTGCTACAGGCTGCGCTTGTCGCCTCCGTGCGTCGCGCGGCCCCTATGCGCAATATAGCAGGGTGGCGGGAAACAGGTGAGGAAATGGCGGGAAACGGTGGCGTGTTCATAAAACACCATCAATTAATGGAAACTTAGCATCGAGCTAGCACAAGAAGTAGATGATGATCAGATGAACACGAACCACACTAGGGATCCCGTCGGTGATGAATTCATCAATCCCAAATGGTTGAATACTAGCAAGCGTTTGCCCACAACACACACGGCCTATTCCATCACAAATAGGTCGTATGGATCAACTATATGCCACATATCACACATTGTCAAAAAGTAATGCGGTAGACCTTCTTTAACACGTGCTAAAAAATAAAATAAATAAAAAACAAGGACCTCGAGGTTAAATTAGCTGAGGGAATGGGGCCTTTCAATCATTTGACCAAAATGACCCATCCCATCACCTGATTTAACATCGACGCAGCTTCCCATCCAGTCACCCATCCGTTGGCTGCTACAGCCTTAGCACACTTAACTTGATAGTTTTCTTACATGAGCTACTAGTGGAACAGCTAGTCCTTGCTGATAGGAATGCCTCTTCTCATCCTTATGGCGTATCCGGATGACTGCCCGTCCCACAATGGCCAATAGATGTTGTGTAGACAAAGCATATCACATACATCTTATTAGAAGCAATCGTCTGCGTTATTATCGGTCTTCACACACATTTCTGATTACAGACCTGTTTGCCGCGTATCACACACATCTTGTTATATTGAACCGTTTATGTTCTCTTGCCTAATCACAAATAGTTCATCCGAGTGAATCGTATGCTGTACATCGCACACACCTTGACCGGGTTGTCCGTTTCTTTTGTGTTTCCTAATCACAAACAGTTCATCCGAGTGAACCCTATGATGTACATTGCACACACCTTCATCTGGCTGCCCGTTCCTTTTGTTCCTCCTCATCGCAAACTGTTAATTGAACTGAACCGCATGCCATTCATCGCACACACAACTAAAACCTGGACCATGTTTGATGCATCCATCATCGCAAACATTTTATACATTTCTGACGGTTTTCCTACACCACCGTTTGCGATCATTGCATCGCACACAGTTTCTCGAAGGGTCTCTGATCGTAGTGTCGCGTTAGCAGCATCCTGCAGTAGTGAAGTTCAAGGGGTTGACTACGATGAGACCTTCTCACCCATAGCGATTCTTAAGTCAGTCCGAATCATGTTAGCAATTGCCGCATTTTATGATTATGAATTTTGGAAAATGGACATCAAAACTGCATTCCTTAATGGATTTCTTTTGAGAAGGTTTTGTCGATCCTAAAGGTGCTAACAAAGTGTGCAAGCTTGAGCGATCCACACTTTGTTAACATGATTCGGACTGACTTAAGCATCGCTATGGGTGAGAAGGTCTCATCGTAGTCAACCCCTTGAACTTCACTACTGCAGGATGCTGCTAACGCGACACTACGATCAGAGACCCTTTGACAAAACTGTGTGCGATGCAATAATCGCAAACGGTGGTGTAAAAGAACGTCAAAAAAGGTGAAAAACATTTGCGATGGAGGATGCATCAAACACAGTTTAGATTTTAGTTGCGTGTGCGATGCAGGGCATACAGTTCAGTTCAATGAACTATTCGCGACAAGGAGGAACAATAGAACGGGCATCCAGATGAAGGTGTGTGCAATATATAACATATGGTTCACTAGGATGAACTGTGTGTGATTGGGCAACACAATGGAAACGTTCAGCCAGATCAAGGTGTGTGCGATATACGGCGTGCGATTCACTTGGATGAACTGTTTGTGTTGAGGCAAGAGAACAGAAATGGTTCAATATAACAAGATGTGTGTGATACGCGGCAAACAGGTCTATAATCATAAATGTGTGCGAAGACCGATAATAACACAGACGGTTGCTGCTAATAAGACATGTGTATTGTGCGATGGGATTGCATACAAAACAACAACATATATATATACACACACTTATAAGGACATTAGTTGCATAACCAAATTAAACATCCACTTACATAGGTGGCTACTACAACCGTGGCATTTGCACACACCAAAGTAAACTATTACATGCATAATTACATAGGTGGCTACTATACACATGACATTTCCACACACCAATAAAGTAAACTATATATTACATGCATGATTAACTAGCATAAACGATCTTGTGACGCTGGCTCTGCTAGTGGCTCGATCCATGCTCGTCGATTTGGGTAACGAGGCACTTCCTCATGTCAACGATCCGTCTGTGCATCTCGTAGCATGTGTACACGCTCTTGGACGCGAACCTGAGGTGAGGTTCATCCAGTTGCCGCATCCAGGCCCTGTGCCAGGATAGGGGACTTGTTCTCTAGGCATCCCGCTTCATCTTTTCGTAGTAGGAGTCGATGATGGACGAGGCGAGTTCGACCAGGGAGTCCTTCTTCATGCTGCCCCAGACCCTGTAGTGGTCACGGATTTCGACAAGGTTCTTGCAGGACAAGCTAGTAACACTGAGCGCTTTTACATCATCGGTGGTTTCCACCATGGTGAACTTGTAGTCGATGCTGTTGACAAACCTGTTGAAACGGTCGCAAGGCTTTGTGGCCATGTAGTAGTGGTAGATGAGGACATGATGGCGCACGCACAACTGGGCGATGACAACCTTCTGATCTATGCCGGGACGACCGACGGTGTACTGGAGATCGATGCCGACCACCTTTTACTTGTCTCGATCAAGCAACTGCTCAACGCTGTTGATGTAGTCGTCCATTACGACCGGGTCGATGGTGTACACCACCGAGAGATCCGTCTCCCTCGCGTGGGTCTCCACTCTATGCTCTCCAAACTCCATTGGAGCGCCACTAGACATCCCCTGTCTATGGATCGTCGTGGGTGTGCTTGTTGTGTTGTGGGGCGCGATCGAAAGGTTAAAGAGACTAAGGTTAGAATGGTCGTGGGAATTAAAGGGGAAGCCGGACGGCCAGGAATACCGCACATAACTGCATCGGTTGAGGCAACCGCGAAGCGCTTTGGTTGCGTCCCTCCGCGCGCGCTCTGCCAGCGGTTGGGCGTGCGCATGATCGCGTCGGGGGCCCCATATGCATGTGGTTGTGCTGCACATGTTGCTATGCGAAGCAGTTATGTGCGGTACGATGGAGTTACGCGCTGCAAATTAGAACTACCATCAGGGACGCGAGGAAAAGCTATCCACAAGCCTGCTCTCAATTTGCATACGGGTGTTCTATCTATAATGTTTGCGATCGAGAGCCATTAATATCTATAGCCATTAAAACCAAGACATGTGGCCTCATGTTTGAGATATTAAAGTGGCAGCTATTTATTCAAAATGCCTTTGTTGGCTATTATTCGAGTGCGCCTTCTCTCAAAATGGTCACGAAAAATACCACATCATGTCGGGTGCCATTCCATGATAGCATGCCAAGTTTCATGAATTTCAGACGAGTTTTGGATTTACTAGAATTTTAAAACAAAGTATCTAACCGTTTTTCCGGTAATCAACGCTTCCCTGGTGTTTGAAATTCATTCCCATTTCTTGCATTGGACCTAAGCATGCATCCAAGGACAAAGATTTGTTTTTTCAACCAATTTATATGCACTGGAGCATGTGCATGTAGTTCAAGTTTGAATTATGCACATAAATGCATTGAAAACTCAGTTAATGCATAAAAATGTCCAAACGAACCCTGAAAAATCACAAAAATTGACACAACACTCCTGTTGTTTTATGTTGACACAAGACATTTTTTGAAAGCAATAAGAGGCAATGGATATCGTTTCGTCCCCAAAGGTGGGACGTTCCCTACCGAAATCATCATGCTTGTTGTGAGAAGCTCTGGTTTGTGAGAAGCATACACCCAAACATGCATCAAATGGGAACGTTCAAGGTCGTCCACGTCTCCAGGCCTGGCGCCGCATGGCTGGAGACGCAGGACAGGGTACCCATCTAGAACGCCTGGAACATCCAACACCTCCGGAAGATCTACCCATGAAGAAAGGCCCGGTGCCTGTGAAGAAGGCCCAGTACCTGTGAAGAAAAGCCCAGTGCCCGTGAAGCAAGGCCCCATGCCTGTGAAGAATCGCCGCCCCTTGACACTCTCACGTAATAATGAGTGGGGCTGTACATGCCTCGGAGCCTCAGGAGAGCCGCCCTTGGGCCTCGGGGGCTCCCTCCCACGCCGAGTGGCAGCACTTAGCTCCGCGCTGGTGAGAAGACGTCGAAGAATAGACTAGGGGCCGGACGCGGCTTTTCATTTGCTTTCTGAAGTTGGCACGCCCCTCTTTTAATTGAAATCTGCTTTCTGGTGTCTCTTGCTGATCCCGTTTTATCGCTTTCTGCCTCTATTTCTGCCTTCGTCTCCTTGATCGACCTGTACTCTCCCTCGCGTCCCTCGTGAGGGGGTTGAGCAGGTACCTTCACGAGCTTCCTCCTTCTGTCTTTTCGCGAGGCACCCTCATTCAAGCCCACAAGCTGGCGCACCTCTCCTTGTCCGTGCCCCACAGGCATCGCGACGCAAGGTGCCGGGTCAAGGCCAGTGACGCCTATGACCAAGCTCTGGGTGAACGATAAACCTCTTGACAATATTTATGCAGTTGCTAAGCGCATATCAGGTCAAGGAGGCCTCGACAGGTACCAGGAAGCTGGGGGAGGAAGTTTCCGGAGGATTTAGGGCCGGGGTACGGCTACAAAACTTCACTGAACACATGCTAAGCAACACTCAAAGCTCTAAAAAGGATGTGCTTATCGACATTGTACGTTAATAATAGATAGTACCAACTTAAATTCCTAGATACTAGTAATTTACTCTAAAACTAGCGAGTACTACTGATAAATGCTCGTAATTAATTCTACAAACTTACGGGCGACACACACAGTAACTACTTCTCGCATGTTGGCTAGGCGTAATCATTCTCCTTCCCGGCCTTGTCGGTGGCGGCCCACCATGCATTGATCGCTGCCCAACTCTCATCAGTGTCGTGGTGCCTAGCACCGCGGTATTGGCAGGTGGAGGTATCGGGGCATGCCGGCCAAACACAATCGTTCTCCTTCCCAGCCTTGTTGGCGGCAGCGCACCGTGCTTGGATCTCCCTCGAGCTCTCGTCAGCAGCACGTGCGACCTCTTCTTTCTTGCGACGGCGGACTCTCTTTTCTTGAGTGCTTTCTGTCTTTTCTGCTCCTTCTATGTGGCTTTGGCCGCCTCTTTCTCCACCGCCCATTTGACCATGGAAGCTTCAAAGTCCGCCCACGTAGATGTGCAGCTGCGGGCGGCGATGAACTCGGCGCGGTGGGATGCCATCGCATCCTTACCATTTAGTGTGCAGCCGTGGGTGGTGAGGAACTCGGCGTGGTGGGATACCATCGCTACCTTACCAGTTAGTGTATGGCGCGCTGGCATGAGCGGCGCCTGGAGGGAGCTGTAGGGCGGAGTGGCTGGACAACCATATAGTGTGGTGGTTTTCTAGAGCTCAAGGACAAACGACGAAGGAAATTTGGCTTCCCCTACAATCTTGCTCATTCTTATCACATACGGTTCATCCCCGCCGCCTCAGGAAACCACGTGCACTCACCCTATTTTATTTTGTTCTGATTGGCCAGAACCCCGGCCACACGGATCGTGCATGTGCACCATAGGATGCATCGCGATCGAACGACAATCCATGTCCCTCTCATCACACCCGTGCAGCTACAGCTGGGATTGGATTTATTTGCGCTAAATGTCTAGAAAATGCATATAATCACCTAAATATGGTAAATGAGCCCAGAAAAGTGCCAAATTTGAAGATGATGATTTGTAGGGTGTATGTTGATCATCGAAAAAAACTTAAGGATAAATGACGAAGGAAATTTGGATTCCCCTTCAATCTTGGTGATTTCCCTCTCGAAACCACGAATCTTCGTCGGTGATGGTTCGATTTATGAAGAGCATGCATGACGACATAAGCTAAACCTTCTCAAATTTTTACTAGAGCATGGCGAGGCCACACCATGACAGCATGCCAGACGTCATGTTCTTCAAGCATGTCTTTCATTTTTTAAAGTTAAAAAATCATTCAATGACACATTTGTGGTTGACTCTTGCCACACATTTCATTGAAATCTCTGCCCATTCCGTGTAAAAAGGCATGAGAATTTACTAAATACCAGAAGCATGGTTTTCCAGACCGTTTTTGTGCACTTTTTCATGCACCAATTGTTTGAATTTGAATTATGTGCATTAATGCCTAGAAAATGCACACAATCGCCTAAATATGGTAAATGATCCCAGAAAAGCGCCAAATTTGAACACGGTGATATGTAGGGTAATATGCTCATCGTAGAAAAAAAACTCTAGGACAGAGGACGAAGGAAATTTGGATTCCTCTTCAATCTTGGTGACTTCCATATCGAAACCACGAAACTTCATAAAGGTGATGGTTCGATTTATGAAGAGTGTACATGATGACATAAGCCAAACATTCTCAAAATTTTACAAGGCATAGTGAGGCCATACTATGGCACCATGCGAGGCGTCATGTTTTTCAAGCATGTCTTTCATTTTTTCCGTAGTTGAAAAACCAATAAATGACATGTTTGTGGTTGACTCTTGCCACACATATCCTTGAAATCTCTACCCATTCCTTGAAAAGGCATGGGACTTTACTAAATGCCACGAGCATGGTTTTTTCCAGACCATTTTTGTCTACTTTTTCATGCATCGATTGTTTGAAATATTATTATGTGCATTAATTCCTAGAAAATGCACATAACCGCCGAAAAACTGCCAGATTTGAACATGGTGATATATAGGTTGTATGTTGATCGTAGAAAAAAACTCAAGGACGAAGGAAATTTAGATTCTCCTTCAATCTTGGTGATTTCCCTCTCGAAACCAAGAAACTTCCTCGTTGATGGTTCGATTTATGAAAAGCGTGCATGAGGACATAAGCCAAACATTCTCAAATTTTTACCAGGGCATGGTGAGGCATACCATGGAACCATGCCAGGTGTCCTAGTGAAAGGACTTAAGCGTGAAGCCATCGCAATGGTGATTAGCTTACCGGGGTTGAGCGGGACGAGAGACACTAGTTTACCCAGGTTTGGCCCCTCACGGTGGAGGTAAAAGCTTACTCCTACTCCTGCTCTTGTTGCTTATTACTTGAGTATTGATTACAAGGGAGTGAATTTGCTTGACCTAGCTCTTGATTGATTGTAACCTATCTATTCTATGCTGGGGACTCGCGTTTATATATAGGTCAAGGCCGCCGGCTTACAAGAGTCCTGATCAGGTTATGATACATGATCAAACCTTACTCTAAGTCGCCTTGCTTTACAAGGTAAATCATTACATGGCGGGCCGCCTTCTGAGCTTGGGTTCTAAGCTGGCCCATCTTGTGGGCCGCCCTTCTGAATACAACGTCTTGCTCGTCTTGGCACATCAGGAACCAAGTTCTTTAAGTCGCCAATGATCTGATCCGGCCCTATTAGGGTGGGTTATATCGTGGGGTTATATCCCCAACATTAGGATCCATATTGATTTGGACATGTTCATGTCAATCTTAACCCTTCCGTTTGGCGAGTCTTCTATAGGATCAAAAGTAGGTCTAGAGTGGTAGTGATTAGACTACTTGACCAAATAAAAGGAAGAACAACCTCGCGAGGGTCTGTTCTTGGCTTGGGGGATGAACTGCAAGGAGGAGTTCAGTCACCCTTCTCTCTCTCTCTCTCTCTCTGTGTGATGCTACTCAATCCGATCCCAGCTTGTTTCTGGGTTGGCCGATCCTCGATCCTCCCTCCCCTGGGGGTGGCTAGTCCTATTTATAGGCAAAGGCCCTGGGCCTCTTCCCAAATATTGAGCGGGAAGGGCGCCAACAATTGGCTATTTTGAAGGGGAACATCTGGTACACTTATCCTGACTAAAGTTGGTCCTCGCCTGCCAAAGGCTCTGGTGGTGACGCTGGCTTGGGCTCCACAATGACTTCCTCCCTGCCGTTGGGCTGGTCTTGGTCTTGTTGCACCGAAACGGGTGCCTTTGCTTGATGCTGTCGCCTGCGCTTGCTCCCTTTGCACCAAAGAGGAAAGAAGGACACTGCGCGGGCTGGCGCCCGCCTGGCGCCCTTGATCGTCATGGCTTGCGTCACGTGCACCTCGTGAGGTACCCCGCCTTGATCTCTCCGCCTCCTCACGAGCCAGCCTGACGAGGCCGTGCCTGAGGAAGCTCCGTGTCATCCGCCCCGCGAGGGTCTTGGGTCTGTGTCGATGAAGATGGGCTGTGCTGGGCCCCCCTTTGAGCCACGCCGCAGGCCGCATGCAGGCAAGTCTGGGGACCCCCATTCCCAGAATGCCGACAGTAGCCCCCGGGCCCAAGCCGCGCCCGGACATGGCCGTGCAGGGAGGCGAAAGGGCAAGAGCGAAGCGCCGCGGGCCCTAACAGCTTGCGGCCTTGGGCGCCACGTGGCGGTCGGTTGGACGTGGGCGTCTCCACTTCCCCACGGCGCCTCGGCAACTGCACGGACTGGACAAGTCCCTGCATGCAATGCGGGTCATGATTACCTGCGATCGTGGAGGCCGATGGTTGGCCCTCGCCGGCTATAAGTACAAAGCGGCTCGCACCCTTCCAGTCCATCTCTTCTTGCTTCTCCTTCTTCCTGGTCCTTGCTCCGTCTTGCTGCGATGGCTCCGATCCGCCGGTTCTTAGCGGCAGAGAAGGGAAAGGCTCCCCGGGAGGAACCAGACCCGCTCCCGCCGAAGAAACGGCTCGCCCTCTGCCGCCGGGACGAGGGGGCCCATCAGGTGGTGTCGAGGCCCTGGTGCAAGCGACCACCGCCGGGATTCCCGCTTCCCTTGTATGCCCACATCGAGGGCTCTGAAGGAGTCGATGCTGATCGCCACGGGCAGCGCCGCCGTCGGCGCCAATGGGTCACCAAGGTGTGGGTCGTCCCCCCTGGGGTCCACACCGAGGGCTCCTCCCAAGAGTTCGTGCTCCACGCCGCCATGCCTCCTTAGTCTTGGATTCGCCTTCCTCCCTTCTTCGCCTCCATCGTCCCGTAGGGAGAACTCCTGGAGCTTTGGCTGCAGCATGCCAGCTGCAGCACCCTCGCGACCGAGGAAGAGGTCGAGGTCGTTACCCCGGGCGAGGTCTTCATGACTCGAGGCTGGGGCGAAATAGCCCGGGTTTGCAGGACAAGAGGCGCCTTCACGATCCACTTGGAGTACGACGGTGCTTCGATGATGTTCTTCAAGGTCTTCGATGCGAACGGGCGCCGGCTGGAGTGCTGCCCCAGGAGAGGTGGTCGGGACCCTGTTACGGCGAGGGCTAGGCCCGCCGACCGCTCCCTTGGCGGCTCCTTAGGCGGCGGAGGCGTCGGAGGATCCAGCGACTCCGGCGAGCTCTTCGCGACCCTGGAGACGAGTGACGACAGCTACGAGCCCCCGAGCCGGCCCCGCTCCTGGAGCAGGGCGGGCTCGTCAGGCCGTCGCCGACTCTGATCTGGACGGGGTTGGCGCCGGTGCTTGAAGGCCCACTGTTGATGATGGCGTCTTTTGCAGGGGCGCGTGTAGTTAGCGTCCTTTTAGGATCTGTTCCCTGTGAGGAATCAAAGATGCGTCCCGTGGGGGCTTGTAAGGTGCCTGTGATCCTGTTTGTTAATATAACCCTTGTTGCAGAATTGTGCGAGTTGCTCATTCCGTCTTAGCTCAGTTCTCCCTTTCGAACCTCACGAGGGCTTGGTGCTCTATGCCGACAGGTCCCAGTCCCAAGGCGGCTTCAGCCGTCGCTGGTATGCCAGGTCGCGATGCCGTGATCAAGGCCAGGAGGTGAGCAACCCGGGGTCCGGTAAGAGCCCCTGAGTCGCGATGCTCAGGAGGTCCCCTTTGGCGCTCAAGCAGCCGTCGTTCGGTGAGAAAGGAGAGCGGTGTTGCTAACACGGGATTACATTAGGTGTACGGATGGTGCCATAGTAGGTGGTGCTTCTGGGTGGTGACTTATCTCGAGAATCAGGGACCGCTCCCAGGTGTGTCGCCGGGTCCGTGCGTCGGCTGGCATGAGGTTACTCGGCGAGGTCCTCACGTGTCCCTCCCCTCTCGCCTTTGCTCCCCTTTCTGCTCTACGTCCTCGGGTCCCGGCCCTCGAGCGAGTCTCACCCATCGCTGGTATGTTAGGTCGCGATGCCGTGGACAAGGCCAGAGGGTGAGGGATGGAGAGCAAGTAGGAGCCCTGAGTCGCGATGCTCAGGCACCCCCCCTTTAACGTGCAAGCGGTTCGCGCGGATGAGAGTGAAGGAGACAGCGCAAGGGCCTCGCTTGACGCAGCTCCTTTAGGAGATCCTGTAGACCCATCATAGAAAGAACGAGGGGTTGCCATCACAATTGACAGTCAGCAGTTGGTTGCTTCCTAGGGGTGATGAGGCACTGAAGGCTTGACCGAGGTGGCGCCATGCGGGGCTGCCGCGGCCAGAGCTCAGCCATTTAGGTTTGTCAGCGTTGCAGGGATGGACCCATGCGCAAGCACCGTGCCGTTTTGGGAGCAGCTCCGTCAGTTGGCGTCAGTTGAGTGGGAAACTAGGTCAAACACATTAGCCGTGAAGGAGTGGAATCATTCAAATAGATGCTGGGAAGGCGGACATCACTGGGTCAGGCCCGAGCGACTTGGGGATGATGCAGCCCGAGGGGCGCCCCCAACAAGGTAAGCTAACAACATGAAATAAAAGGGATACATGCCGCAGGGACGGACCCACGCGGCCTGGCAATAATGCAGCCCTGGGGGGCGCTCCCAGCTGGAAATGAAACCTGAAAGATGTCACCTGATGATGTTGAGGACGAAGCAGCGTTGGTGTAGCAGACTCGGTGGCCGCGGAAGCCGATCCTCACGAGCCCCCAGGCCCAGGAGCCTCGGGAGGCTCCGGAGGCGCTGGTGGCTCCTCGCGGACCATCCCCATCTCCGCCAGGGCTGTGGAACGCCTGGCCTCTTGAGCCTCGATGATGCCCCTCATGAGGCGCTGGTACGTGGCAGCCGCGCTCGGCAAGCCATAAGGCATGCGAACATAGTTGTGGGGCGGACCTTCGCAGCGCCCCACTCGCGAGGGCCAGAGGCGCTCCAGAGAGGCGACTCGATTGAGCCCTGGTATGTCGATGCAGACGCGCAGCCCACCATCCTCGCCTGGATGGGGAGCCTCAGCTGGTAGGCGGCGGCCGCCTCTCATGACTCTTGACTCCTGTAGCTCCTGAATGGCCTTGCTGACGAACTCCCGAGGGTCTGGCCCTCCCTGCCTTACTCCTTCTTGAGGGAAACGTGCTTCGAAACACGCCTCCATGTGGTGCCCAAGCGCCTCCCTCGTGACCCTAGCCAGGTCGGTGGCCCTCCAGGGGAGAGCCCCCGAGCCCTGCCTGAGGAGGGCGCCGGGCGCACTTTCCTATGCGATGGAAGGAGGTTCCCCTTGGGCAGGCGCGGGCCCTGAGGGGCCTGCCTCCTGAGGAGCCGGGCTGGACGATGTCTTCTTCTTCTTGGGGGTGGCCTCGGGAAGCCTCCTGCTTCCGCGATCCGGGTCTTCCAGTGATGCGGCCTGAAAGGCTCGTTCCAGGGAACACACCGCGTCCTTCTCTTCACAAGGCACCGTGATGACTCCGCCACTTCCTGGCATCTTGAGGATGTTGTAGCCGTGGTGAGTCACGGCCATGAACTTGGCCAGCGCTGGGTAAGGATGGTGTTGTACGGCAGGTGAATGTGAGCAACGTCGAAGTCGATGAGCTCGGTGCGATAGTTGTTGCGTGCCCCGAAGGTGACAGGGAGGCGGACCTGCCCAATCAGGACCGTGGAGCCGTCGGTGAATCCGGAGAAAGGCTTGGTTGGCTGAAGCTAGTTGTAGGGCACTTGGAGATTGTTGAATGTTTCCACGGACAAGACGTTGAGCCCTGCCCCGCCATCGATGAGGGTCCTGGTGACCAGCACATTGCTGATGATTGGGGAACAAAGCATCGGGAGGACTCCGTCGGTGGCCGCACACTTGAGATGATCCCCTGAGCTGAACGTGATGGCGCACGCCGACCACCTGAGAGGGCGCGTGGCTTCGAGCTTGGGGAGGACTGCATTCACTTCGCGGGCGAACTGCTTGAAGATCCGTTGAGAGGCTGGGGCTTGAGCCCCGCCCAGGATGCAGGCGATCGCGTGCGGCTCCTGGAAGCCCCCAGCCCCCTCGTCCTGATGGCGGTCCTCGTTTCTCCTTGGCTGCAGCGGCAGCGGAGGGAGGCCTGTGTTGCCTTGCGGGCGATCCTCGCGAGGCTGATCCCTCCAGTCTCCCTCGCGAGGCAGGTCTTGCCAGCGATCCTCGCGAGGTCGATCGTGCCACCCTTGGCGCGGGCAGCGGTCTTCCCAGCGTCCTGCGTTCCTTCCTCCTCCTCGACCGTAGCCCCGGTCACCACGGTCGGGACGACGGTCGATCCTTCCTTCTCTCACGGCTCAGAGCTCTTGACATTCGTTGGTGTTGTGGGTGTGGAGGTCGTGGTACACACGGTACCGACTGCCCTTGGAAGATTCAGGCAGATCTCTGCACCGCATGGTGTCTGGTTCTGCCGCGAGCATGGCAGCCCCCTTGCGCTTCACATCCTTGGCCTTGGGCTTCTTCTCTTCTGGGTCTGCGGCAGGCAGCTCGAGGAGGGAGAGACGCCCTTCCTCAGCCCTGGCGCACTTGGTCGCCAAGTTGAACAGCTCCAAGGAAGTGCACAGGTCTTCATGCATCGCCAGCTCCTCCTTCATCTTGACGTCGCGCACGCCGTCGGAGAAGGCTGAGATGATGGCCTCCTCAGTCACCTTGGGAATCTTGAGGCGTGCGTTGTTGAAGCGCTGGATGTACTTCTGCAGGGTCTCTCCGGGTTGTTGCTTGATGCGACGCATGTCGCTCACAGCGGGTGGCCGGTCGCGAGTACCTTGGAAGTTAGCGATGAAGCGGGTGCGCATCTCGTCCCAGGAGGAGATCGTGCTTGGAGCTAGGTTCAGGAGCCAGGTGCGGGCCCCGTCCTTGAGCCCCATGGGAAACCAGTTCGCCATGACCTTCTCGTCTCCATTGGCAGTTTCGATGCCCAGCTCATAGAGCTGGAGGAACTCCGCAGGGTCGGCCGTGCCGTCGTAACGAGGAGGCAGGTCTGGCTTGAACTTGCCGGGCCACGCGACGCTGCGTAGCTCGGTGGTGAAGGCACGGCAGCCTGCTGTGGCCACAGGAGGCCTTGGGTGACGGAGAGCTTGGTCTTGCAAGTCCCCATGCATTGCAGCTGGGAGCAGCACGGGGTCTTGACGTGCGGGAGAAGGAGCATGGCAGCACCGTGCCGGAGCAGGGAGTGCACGGGCAGCTTCTTGTGGGCGAGGGACTTCTTGGCAGCTCTGCTCTTGCCGCGCTGGCACCTGACGGAGCGGGTTCCGCCCAGGGGCCACGCGCCTTGGAGCCTGGGCGCCTTCTTGAGGAGGAGGCGGCTGGGGCGCCCCCGGAGCTTCGTCGCCCGTGTAGGGCGGGGTGCGGTGTAGTGGAACGGACGGCGCAGGAGAGCCCCCTGCGGCGCGGACGAGCTCAGCGACCCGGTCGAGCCATTCTTTGTAGACGTCGTCAACGGGACGGTATCGCAGGAGCTCGTTTGCCGCGATGAGCATAGCTCGAGCCTCCATGGGTGCACGGAGCGCGCGGGACGAATAACCAGCTGGGGTGAGCGAGGGAGTAGCGGTGCAGCCGTCTTGCCGCACGGACGGATGCTGAGATGACGCTTGCTGCTCGTTTCCCGCTGGGCTGGTGGCGGCGTTGATGGCAGGTGACGGGGAACGGCGAGGACGCCCGCCGATAGGAGACGTCTGGGCGACGCGGGAAGCGAGAGCGGCTTGGCGCTCGGCGCGGGCCCGACGAGCGTCAGACATGGACGCGATGGTCGGAGGAGAACGGGGCGGTGGAAGACGAATCCTGGCGCACCCCTACCTGGCGCGCCAAATGTCGGATTTCGGGTTCCGGCAGACTCTTGAGGATCGAACACTGGGGTGCGCGCAAAGATTTCGCCTTCTACCTACCTGCACCCCATCGCCACGCTAAGATCTAAGCTATGGAAAGAACATCACAAGAGACACAGGGTTTATACTAGTTCGGGCCACCATTGTTGTGAGGTGGATTGCCTCTTGGGCTGATGATGATGAGCAATACAAGGAAACAGCCTCGCGAGGGTCTGTTCTTGGCTTGGGGGATGAACTGCTAGGAGGAGTTCAGTCACCCTTCTCTCTCTCTCTCTGTGTGATGCTACTCGATCCAATCCCAGCTTGTTACTGGGTTGGCTGATCCTCGATCCCCCCTACCCTGGGGGTGGCTAGTCCTATTTATAGGCAAAGGCCCTGGGCCTCTTCCCAAATATTGAGCGGGAAGGGCGCCAACAATTGGCCATTTTGAAGGGGAACATCTGGTACACTTATCCTGACTAAAGTTGGTCCTCGCCTACCAAAGGCTCTGGTGGTGACGCTGGCTTGGGCTCCACAATGACTTCCTCCCTGCCGTTGGGCTGGTCTTGGTCTTGTTGCACCGAAATGGGTGCCTTTGCTTGATGCTCTCGCCTGCGCTTGCTCCCTTTGCACCAAAGAGGAAAGAAGGACACTGCGCGGGCTGGCGCCCGCCTGGCGCCCTTGATCATCATGGCTTGTGTCACGGGCACCTCGTGAGGTACCCCGCCTTGATCTCTCCGCCTCACGAGCCAGCCTGACAAGGCCGTGCCTAAGGAAGCTCCATGTCGTCCGCCCCACGAGGCTTGGCCCCTTGCGAGGGTCTTGGGTCTGTGTCGATGAAGATGGGTTGTGCTGGGCCCCCCTTTGAGCCACGTCGCAGGCCGCAGGCAGGCAAGTCTGGGGACCCCCATTCCCAGAACACTGACAAATGTGTCGGAGGTGAGCCTCGCCCGGTTGCGCCGGATGGCGGCGGCGCAGGGCATCAACGGGGCGAAGGTGTTCAAGGCCGGCTCCGCCACCCCTGAGGGACAAGGGAGCACCTTCTATCCGCTCTTTGTAAGCGCCATTGCTGCTGGCCTGGTGCCTCCCTTCTCCGAGTTCTTCTTCTCTTTCCTCCGTCATTATAAGCTACAGACTCTGCACCTCCACCCCAACTCCGTCCTTCTCCTGGCAATCTTCGCCTATTACTGCGAGGCTCACGTAGGGGTGAAGCCCTCAGTGGCCTTGTTGCGTCACTACTTCTATCTCCGGACCTCTCGCGGTCCTGCTTCCGCGTGCGCGAGCTTCGTCTCGTACGGTGGCGCCACTGCCATTTCGAACCCCGGGAAAAGGATTAAGGGCTTCAGGAGCAAGTGGGTCTTGGCAGATGCTGGGCGCATCCACCCCCGGCTGATCTTGCCCACGGAGCAACCCACGAGCTCCAGGGATTGGGGTCGAGCTGAGCTCGTGGACCCCCGCGCGAAGCTGGTGTTGGAGAAGATGAACGCAGATCTGAGGCCGGCTAACATGGTGGCGGCGAAGCTGACCGGCGCGTCACTGCTGAGGCAATTCCTGGAGCACCAGCTGGCTCCGCTTCGGTGGTACTCACTTCCGATGTGGAGGCCCCATCCGAGCCCCGCGGTCTTGGCCAACGAAGATCTGGCTGCGGTCCTCCAATCTTTGGTCGGGGGCGATGTGGCGAGGTTGGAGAGCGCTCCTACGCCCTTGTTCCTCCGCGATGAATGGGAGCAGGTAGTGGAGTCCATGCCCGTCTTCAACGGGGACGGGCCCGTGCCCACGGAGGCTCCCGAGGAACCGGTGGACGTGTCCTCCGACGACTCCAGCAAAGAGGAGGAAGGTGGGGAGCGGGAAAAGGGGCCTGACTCCGAGGCAACTGATGAAGAGTCGAGGGCTCCCCTCCCCCGGCGCAGGTCCCGTGTTCTCCGCCTCTCTCTGAGCGATGACGACGAGGATGATGATGAGGAGGGCGGCGGGAGCTTGCCCCCGATCCCGAAGAAGGACATGACCGGGCTGATCTCTCGCGGGTCTGCCCCGGCAATGAGGCGGACCGTAGACGCGCCTTCCGCTCCCAAGCTTCCCGAGGTTGACCCTTCCAGCCGGCTTTCAGGCTTCAAATTTGGCCGGAGGCTGCCTGAGCTCACTGGCGATGACCCGTAAGCGCTTGATTCTTGTCTTTATTTCTTGTTCTGCTGCTGAGGCTTGACGTCCGCATCTCTTGGATAGGCTGGCGCCCGCAGCAAAGAAGCCGAAGGGAGCTCCTGAGTTTCCATCCAGGGCAGTGCCTCTGCCCGCGAAGGAAGGTGACCGCGACGCACGGGCCTCTCCTGCCCGGTCGTCCTTGCGAGGCCTGGCTGAGCCGGCTAGGGCGAGCTCAGCCCCCATGGCCCAAGCGACTCCCGAGGTGCCTTTGCCTGCTGCCGCCACCACAGCCGTTGGGGCACAGCAGGCTCCGCCTCAGGATGCTGTGGTCGCGCTGCCGCCTTCTCCTCCTACTCCACTGACTGCTATCTCGCCGGCGCCTCCTGCTGTTCTCGATCGTGCTGCTGCTAAGCTGGACCGGCTGCGGCAGGATCTTCTTGGTGCCGACCCTCGCTTGGTGGCCGGGCCCTTGGAGCTGGCTTCAGGATGGATTCGCTCCGACGCTTCGATTCGGGCGGCGCTGGTCCAGGCCTCGATGGCTTGCGATGAGGAGAGGCAGGCCGTCCTTGAGGCAAATGCTGCTCATGATGCAGCCCTGGGGGAGGTGGTCGACGTTTGTAGTCGCTGCAAGGTGCTGGAGGACGAGCTGCAAGGCCTGTGGGACGAGCTCGCGAAAGAGGCCCGCCTTCGCCAAGAGCAGGAAGAATGCGTGAAGGCTCGCGAGGCGGCCGTCAAGGACCGAGAGGCCAAGCTCAGGAAGTGCTGTGACCGCCTAGGCACGCTGAAGCAGGAGTTGGGGGCAAGGAAGGTCGAGCTGGACGACAAGGCCCAGGTTCTTGCCGAGGACTGTGTGGCCTTCGCGGAGATGGAGGCAAAGGCTCGCTCCTCGCTGAGGATGCTTTATGACAGCGGCCTGGAGACCCTGCTGGCTGGTGCCGAGGACGGCCCCGCCAAGCTGCTTCCCTTCCTGGTTCGCGCTCTTGAAGATGTCACCCTTGGCCTTGGCCCCACGGCCGAGGCTGAGGCGCGTGTCCTGTCTTCTGCAGCGCTGACGCGGGTCCTCACCCACATCTACCTTCGTGATCCCAGCGTCGCCCTCGGCAGCCTGTTGGAGCCAGCAAGCGGCGAGCGTGCCGCTGCCGCTACCGAGGCCGTGAAGGGTCGCGCGGAGGCTCTGCTGGGGAAGTTCCGGGCCTTCAGCACCAAGCCTAAGCGACGCGCTGCCGACCCTGCTGCTCCATGAGGCGAAGCCACTCCGCGCTGCTCCGCCGCCGATAAATGACTCCGTTGTGGCTCCTGTCCTGCCTTCAATTCCTGCACATGTATCATGCCTCGGGGAGGTGTTTAAACTTGCATTTGGCATTGATATAATAGTGTGGACTGTAATATTTGCTTTTGAATTCCTTGAAATTTGCGCTTTTCCTTCCTACTTGCTTTATGTTCTATGCCGGCAGAGCCCGGCCCCGTGCATACCTCAGCCGCCGTTAGCCCCGACCGGAAACCAGGACAGGACCAAGGAGTGAGGGGCTACGTGACAAGTTAGGCTACTGAGTCGCGATGCTCAGGAGTCCCCGTTGGCGCACGAACAACAAGTAGGGAGGTGAGATGTGGGTTGATCTATCGTTCTACGTCTGCAGAGCCTGGCCCCACGCATACCTCAGCCGCCGTTTGCCCCGACCAGAAACCAGGACGGGACCAAGCAGTGAGGGGCTACGTGACCAGTTAGGCTCCTGAGTCGCGATGCTCAGGAGTCCCCCTTGACGCTCAAACGGCCTTCGTACCTTGGCTCCGCTCGGGGAGAGACGCTCGACGAACCAGGCCCGGGGGGGGGGGGCTGGCTGGGTGGCGTGCGTCTGGGCGTGACCCATGTGCAGCCCCCGTGCCCAGCCCCCTCACGCGGCACTCCCGAGGGGAGGCGTTACGATGAGGCTAGACACTGAGCTCTGGGCTCCCTAAGGTTAATGCGGCCTAGGGGCCACCCTCAGTTGTTTATCACCAGCGCGGAGCATAGCGCTTCCATATGTGTACGGGCATAGCCGCTCCTCGGCAGTGTCATCAGCCAGCGCGGAGCATGCTGCTTCCACTGGTACGTGGGAGGGGGCTCCCCTCCGGGGAGGAGCCCCCGGGGCGTGTACATCCCCGCCCTGACACGTGGCTGGCACGGTAGGGCCTAGCGAGGTGTATCTGGGCACCCGTGAGCGAGCGCGGGACTCACGGGGCCCTACCTCTAGGCGGGTTGCGCCTGGCACTAGGCCTTATCTTGTGATGTGTTCCTGCAAATTTGGTTAGATGCCGGCACACTACGTCCTCGGGTCCCGGCCCTCGAGCTGGTCTCAGCCGTCGCTGGTATGCTAGGTCGTGATGCCGTGGACAAGGCCAGAGGGTGAGGGCTGGAGAGCCAGTAAGAGCCCTGAGTCGCGATGCTCAGGTACCCCCCCCTTTAACGTGCAAGTGCTCGGCATGGAGAAGAAGAGGTGCCGTGGACTGGCATCAAATAATCAAGCATGGTGGGTCGAACGCATAGCCGGAAATAAATGCTAAAGTGATACGTGCCGCTGGGTCTGGCCCGAGCGACTTGGGGATTATGCAGCCCGAGGGGCGCCCCCAACAAAGTAAGCTAACAACATGAAATAAAAGGGATACATGCCGCAGGGACGGACCCACGCGGCCTGGGAATAATGCAGGCCTGGGGGGCGCGCCCAGCTGGAAATGAAACTTGAAAGATGTCACCTGATGATGTTGAGGATGAAGCAGCATTGGTGTAGCAGACTTGGTGGCTGCGGAAGCCGATCCTCACGAGCCCCCAAGCCCAGGGGCCTCGGGAGGCTCCGGAGGCGCTGGTGGCTCTTTGCGGACCATCTCCATCTCCGCCAGGGCTGCGGAACGCCTGGCCTCTTGAGCCTCCATGATGCCCCTCATGAGGCGCTGGTACGTGGCAGCCGCGCTCGGCAAGCCGTAAGGCATGCGAACGTAGCTGTGGGGCAGACCTTCGTAGCGCCCCACTCGCGAGGGCCAGAGGCACTCCAGAGAGGTGACTCGATTGAGCCCTGGTATGTCGATGCAGACGCGCAGCCCACCATCCTCGCTTGGATGGGGAGCCTCAGCTGGTAGGTGGCGGCCGCCTCTCATGACTCTTGACTCCTGTAGCTCCTGAATGGCCTTGCTGACGAACTCCTGAGGGTCTGGCCCTCCTTGCCTTACTCCTTCTTGAGGGAAACGTGCTTCAAAACACGCCTCCATGTGGTGCCCAAGCGCCTCCCTCATGACCCTAGCCAGGTCGGTGGCCCTCCAGGGGAGAGCCCCCGAGCCCTGCCTGAGGAGGGCGCCAGGCCGCTTTCCTATGCGATGGAAGGAGGTTCCCCCTGGGCAGGCGCGGGTCCTGAGGGGCCTGCCTCCCGAGGAGCTGGGCCGGATGATGTCTTCTTCTTCTTGGGGGTGGCCTCGGGAAGCCTCCTGCTTCCGCGATCCGGGTCTTCCAGTGATGCGGCCTGAAAGGCTCTTTCCAGGGAACACACCGCGTCCTTCTCTTCACAGGGCACCGTGATGACTCCGCCACTTCCTGGCATCTTGAGGACGTTGTAGCCGTGGTGAGTCACGGCCATGAACTTGGCCAGCGCTGGGTACCCGAGGATGGCGTTGTACGGCAGGCGAATGTGAGCGACGTCGAAGTCGATGAGCTCGGTGTGGTAGTTGTTGCGGGCCCCGAAGGTGACAGGGAGGTGGACCTGCCCAATCGGGACCGTGGAGCCGTCGGTGACTCCAGAGAAAGGCTTGGTTGGCTGAAGCTGGTTGTATGGCACTTGGAGATTGTTGAATGTTTCCACGGACAGGACATTGAGCCCTGCCCCACCATCGATGAAGGTCCTGGTGACCAGCACGTTGCTGTTGATTGGGGAACAAAGCATTGGGAGGACTCCGGCCATGGCCGCACACTTGAGCTGATCCGCTGAGCTGAACGTGATGGCACACGCCGACCACTTGAGAGGGCGCGTGGCTTCGAGCTTGGGGAGGACTGCATTCACTTCGCGGGCGAACTGCTTGAAGATGCATTGAGAGGCTGGGGCTTCAGCCCCGCCCAGGATGCAGGCGATCGCGCACGTCTCTCGGAAGCCCCCAGCCCTCGTCCTGATGGCGGTCCTCGTTTCTCCTTGGCTGCGGCGGCAGCGGAGGGAGGCCTGTGTTGCCTTGCGGGCGATCCTCGCGAGGCTGATCCCTCCAGTCTCCCTCGCGAGGCAGGTCTTGCTAGCGATCCTCGCAAGGTCGATCGCGCCACCCTTGGCGCGGGCAGCGGTCTTCCCAGCGTCCTGCATTTCTTCCTCCTCCTCGACCGTAGCCCCAGTCATCACGGTCGGGAAGACGGCCGATCCTTCCTTCTCACACGGCTCGGAGCTCTTGACATTCGTTGGTGTTGTGGTTGTGGAGGTCGTGGTACACACAGTACCGACTGCCCTTGGAAGATTCGGGCTGATCTTTGCCCCGCTTGGTGTCTGGTTCTGCCGCGAGCACGGCAGCCCCCTTGTGCTTCACATCCTTGGCCTTGGGATTCTTCTCTTCTGGGTCTGCGGCAGGCAGCTCGAGGAGGGAGAGACACCCTTCCTCAGCCCTGGCGCACTTGGTCGCCAAGTTGAACAGCTCCAAGGAAGTGCACAGGTCTTCATGCATCACCAGCTCCTCCTTCATCTTGACGTCGCGCACGCCGTCGGAGAAGGCTGAGATGATGGCCTCCTCGGTCACCTTGGGAATTTGGAGGCGTGCCTTGTTGAAGCGCTGGATGTACTTCTGCAGGGTCTCTCCGGGTTGTTGCTTGATGCGGCGCATGTCGCTCATGGCGGGTGGCCGGTCGTGAGTACCTTGGAAGTTGGCGATGAAGCGGGTGCGCATCTCGTCCCAGGAGGAGATCGTGCCTAGAGCTAGGTTCAGGAGCCAGGTGCGGGCCCCGTCCTTGAGCGCCATGGGAAACCAGTTCGCCATGACCTTCTCGTCTCTGTTGGCAGCTTCGATGCCCAGCTCATAGAGCTGGAGGAACTCCGCAGGGTCGGCCGTGCCGTCGTAACGAGTAGGCAGGTTTGGCTTGAACTTGCCGGGCCACGTGACGCTGCATAGCTCGGTGGTGAAGGCACGACAGCCTGCTGTGGCCACAGGAGGCCTCGGGTGATGGAGAGCTTGGTCTTGCAGGTCCCCTTGCGCTGCAGCTGGGAGCAGCGCGGGGTCTTGACGTGCGGGAGCAGGAGCATGGCCGCGACGTGCCGGAGCAGGGAGCGCCCGGGCAGCTTCTTGCGGGCGAGGGACTTCTTGGCAACTCTGCTCTTGCCGCGCTGGCACCTGACGGAGCGGGTTCCGCCTAGGGGCCACGCGCCTTGGAGCCTGGGCACCTTCTTGAGGGGGAGGCGGCTGGGGCGCCCCCGGAGCTTCGTCGCCCGCACAGGGCGGGTTGCGGTGCAGTGGAACGGACGGCGCAGGAGAGCCCCCTGCGGCGCGGACGAGCTCGGCGACACGGTCGAGCCATTCTTCGTAGACGTCGTCGATGGGACGGTAGCGCAGGAGCTCGTTTGCCGCGATGAGCGCAGCTCAAGCCTCCATGGGTGCGCGGAGCGCGCGGGACGAAGAACCAGCTGGGGTGAGCGAGGGAGTAGCGGTGCGGCCCTCTTGCCGCACGGACGGATTCTGAGACGACGCTTGCTGCTCGTTTCCCGCCGGGCCGGTTGCAGCGTTGATGGCAGGTGACGGGGAACGGCGAGGACGCCCGCCGACAGGAGCCGTCCAGGCGACGCGAGAAGCGAGAGAGGCTCGGCGCTCGGCGCGGGCTCGACGAGCGTCAGACATGGACGCGATGGTCGGAGGAGAACGGGGCGGTGGAAGACGATTCTCGGTGCACCCCTACCTGGCGCGGCAAATGTCGGATTTTGGGTTCCGGCAGACCCTTGAGGTTCGAACACTAGGGTGCGCATGGAGATTTCGCCTTCTACCTACCTTCACCCCACCGCCACGCTAAGATCTAAGCTATGGAAAGAACAGCACAAGAGACACAGGTTTTATACTAGTTCGGGCCACCATTGTGGTGTAATACCCTACTCTAGTTTGTGGTGTGGTGGATTGCCTCTTGGGCTGATGATGATGAGCAATACAAGGAGGAACAGCCTCGCGAGGGTCTGTTCTTGGCTTGGGGGATGAACTGCTAGGAGGAGTTCAGTCACCCTTCTCTCTCTCTGTGTGTGTGTGTGTGTGATGCTACTCGATCCGATCCCAGCTTGTTTCTGGGTTGGCCGATCCTCGATCCTCCCTCCCCTGGGGGTGGCTAGTCCTATTTATAGGCAAAGGCCCTGGGCCTCTTCCCAAATATTGAGCGCGAAGGGCGCCAACAATTGGCCATTTTGAAGGGGAACATCTGGTACACTTATCCTGACTAAAGTTGGTCCTCGCCTGCCAAAGGCTCTGGTGGTGACGCTGACTTGGGCTCCACAATGAATTCCTCCCTGCCGTTGGGCTGGTCTTGGTCTCGTTGCACCGAAACGGGTGCCTTTGCTTGATGCTCTCGCCTGCGCTTGCTCCCTTTGCACCAAAGAGGAAAGAAGGACACTGCGCGGGCTGGCGCCCGCCTGGCGCCCTTGATCGTCATGGCTTGCATCACGGGCACCTCATGAGGTACCCCGCCTTGATCTCTCCGCCTCCTCATGAGCCAGCCTGACGAGGCCGTGCCTGAGGAAGCTCCGTGTCGTCCGCCCCGCGAGGCTTGGCCCCTCGGGAGGGTCTTGGGTCTGTGTCGATGAAGATGGGCCGTGCTGGGCCCCCCTTTGAGCCATGCCGCAGACCGCAGGTAGGCAAGTCTGGGGACCCCCGTTCCCAGAACGCCGACAACTGCTACACTTGCATGCCGTTTGGGCTGCACAACGCGGGCGCAACCTTGCAAAGGCTCATGCACATCTCCTTAGGGCGGGAGCTTGGGAGAAATGCAGAAGCCTACATCGACAACATCGTGGTGAAGTCTCGGGAGGCGGGGACCTTGATCCAAGACCTAGAGGAGACCTTTGAAAGCCTTCGCCAGGTGGACTTGCGGCTCAACCCGGAGAAATGCGAGTTTGGCGTCCCTTCCGGCAAGCTGTTGGGTTTCCTGGTGTCTCACAGGGGGATCGAGGCCAAGCCGGAGAAGGTCAAGGCCATTGAAGACAAGAGTCCACCACAGACCGTCAAGGAAATGCAAAAGTTGGCTGGTCGGGTGACTGCGTTGGGGCGCTTCATCTCCAAGCTGGGAGAGTGCGCCCTACCCTTCTTCAAGCTGATGAAAAATAAGGGCCCGTTCGAATGGACACCAGAGGCCAACCAAGCTTTTCAAGACCTCAAGAGATACTTGACCAGCCCTCTAGTGATGGTGGCGCCACGACCTCACGAGCCCCTAGTGCTCTATCTTGCCGCCACCCCGTACTCAGCCAGCGTGGCTCTGGTGGCAGTTCGGGAAGAACACCAAGCCAAGGGCGCATCGTGCCGTGCCACGCCTCCAGCAGACACGACGCAAGACCAGAAGGGCGTCACAAGGGTCACATCAGCAGCGGCAGAGGATTAGGCTCAGCATGACGACGCCCCCAAACCCGCGAAGGCCCCGACTAGCAGTCAAGCATTAAGGGTCCCCTCTCCTCAGGAGGTACCCCAACTCCAGGAGGGTGCAAGCCTCATCAGCGTGCCTACCCTCGTCGAGCACCCGGTATACTTCGTCAGCACAGTGTTGCGGGATGCAAGAGCACGATACCCCATGCCTCAAAAGCTCCTACTCGTGCTCCTAGTGGCCTCGCGAAAGCTGCAGCACTACTTCCAGGGCCACCCCATCAAGGTCGTCTCAGCTTACCCATTGGAGAGAGTCCTCAGGAGCCCGAACTCTGCTGGAAGAGTCGCTGAATGGAACATCGAGTTGCAAGCATTCCAGTTGGAGTTCAGTACTACCAGGGTCATCAAGGGAGCCGCGCTCGCTGATTTCTTGGCAGAATGAATAGACGCCCCGGCGCTTGAAGAAAGCGAAGACCGGTCCCTCTCGCCGGGAAGCGAGGCGCCTTACGGCTGGGTCATGTATTTCGATGGTGCCTTCGCGCGCCAAGGGGCGGGGGCTGGAGCAGTGCTCATCTCGCCCACTCAGGACAAGCTCTACTACTCCGTGCAACTCTACTTCCAGCAGGGTGAGAAGGTCTCCAATAACATTGCAGAATACGAAGGCCTCATAGCCGGCCTGAAGGCTGCTGCGACGCTGGGGGTGAAGTGTCTCACTATCAGGGGCGACTCACATCTCCTCGTCAATTTCTCCAACAAGGTATACAAGCCGAAGGACGAGCACATGGAAGCATACCTCGCGGAGGTGCGCAAGATGGAGAAGCAATTTCTGGTCTTGGAGTTGCAGCACGTGCCTCGTGGCACCAACAAGGAAGCTGACAAAATCGCCAGAAGAGCATCCAAGCGACAACCCCAGGAGCATCGCATCTTCAAGGAGCGGCTCTTCAAGCCATCAACAACGCCCCCGCTTTCAAGAATAGCTCAGCCTCGGGAGGAGCTCCCGCAGCCGCCTGCCACAGGAGCCCCGGCCTGTGGCTCGACCTCGGGAGCGCGCCTACTCCTGGCACTCGAGCCCCAGGTGGGATGCTGGACCAAGGAATTCAAGGAATACCTGATGCAAGGGACTTTGCCAGAGAAGGAGGAGGATGCAGAGCGCGTGGCCTGTCAGGCCACATCATACTGCATCCGGGATGGTGAGTTATAGAGGAAGCGACCAAATGACGTTTCACTGTGTTGTATCTCCAGGGAATAGGGGAAAGAGCTGATAGCCGACATACATGGCAGGGACTGCGGGCACCACTCGTCATCGCGAACCCTCATTGGCAAGGCATTCTGAAGTGGATTCTACTGGCCAACGATGCTCAACGATGCGGCTGAGCTGGTGAAGTCCTGCGAGGCCTGCCAATTCCATGCCAAGCAGATCCATCAGCCAGCTCAGGGCCTCTAGACCATTCCACTCTCGTGGTCGTTCATAGTATGGGGACTGGATATTCTGGGCCTGTTTCCTCGGGTGCCTGGGGGCTATCGATACATCTACGTCTCCATCGACAAGTTCACTAAGTGGCCGGAGGTTGAAGCCGTCCGCGCCATCCCAGCTATCTCTGCGTTCAAGTTCATCAAGGGCCTCGTGAGCCGTTTTGGGGTCCCTGACCGCATCATCACCGATAACGGCTCGCAGTTCACTAGTAATCTCTTCAAGTCATATTGTGCTAACCTTGGAACGCGGATCTGCTACGCCTCAATAGCACACCCCAGGAGAAATGGACAGGCCGAACGCACCAACGCAGAGGTCCTTAGGGGCCTCAAGACCAGGACCTTCAAGAAGAAGCTCGAAGCCTGCGGCAGGGGTTGGCACGACGAGCTCCAGTCTGTGCTGTGGTCAATCCGCACCATCACCACCAAGCCAACGGGCGAAACCCCGCTCTTCCTCATCTACGGAGCAGAAGTAGTCCTCCCTCACGAGGTCAGGCATCGCTCCGCACGGGTCCTGGCGTTTGATGAGACACAGTAGGAGGCCACGCTGGGGATGGACCTCGCTCTAGGGGAGGAACGTCGCTGCGAAGCTGCACTACAGGCGGCAAGATACCAGCAGGCGCTACGGCGGTACCACTGTCGCAGCGTCCGCTCCAGGACTCTTGAGGTGGGTGACCTCGTCCTGAGGCGGGTGCTCTCCAGGGAGGGGCTGCATAAGCTCTCACCCATGTGGGAGGGCCCGTTCAAGGTCGTCCACGTCTCCAGGCCTGGCGCCGCGCGGCTGGAGACGCAGGACGGGGTACCCATCTAGAACGCCTGGAACATCCAACACCTCTGGAAGTTCTACCCATGAAGAAAGGCCCGGTGCCTGTGAAGAAGGCCCAGTGCCTGTGAAGAAAGGCCCAGTGCCCGTGAAGCAAGGCCCCGTGCCTATGAAGAATCGCCGCCCGTGACACTCTCACATAATAATGAGTGGGGCTGTACATGCCTCGGAGCCTCAGGAGAGCCGCCCTTGGGCCTCGGGGGCTCCCTCCCACGCCGAGTGGCAGCACTTACCTCCACGCTGGTGAGAAGACGTCGAAGAATAGACTAGGGGCCGGACGCGGCTTTTCATTTGCTTTCTGAAGTTGGCACGCCCCTCTTTTAATTCAAATCTCCTTTTTGGTGTCTCTTGCTGATCCCGTTTTATCGCTTTCTGCCTCTATTTCTGCCTTCGTCTCCTTGATCGACCTGTACTCTCCCTCCCGTCCCTCGTGAGGGGACTGAGCAGGTACCTTCGCGAGCTTCCTCCTTCTGTCTTTTCGCGAGGCACCCTCATTCAAGCCCACAAGCTGGCGCACCTCTCCTTGTCCGTGCCCCACAGGCATCGCGACGCAAGGTGCCGGGTCAAGGCCAGTGACGCCTATGACCAAGCCTTGGGTGAACGATAAACCTCTTGACAATTTTTTTGCAGTTGCTAAGCGCATATCAGGTCAAGGAGGCCTCGACAGGTACCAGGAAGCTGGGGGAGGAAGTTTCTGGAGGATTTAGGGCCGGGGTACGGCTACAAAACTTCACTGAACACATGCTAAGCAACACTCAAAGCTCTAAAAAGGATGCGCTTATCGACATTGTACGTTAATAATAGATAGTACCAACTTAAATTCCTAGATACTAGTAATTTGCTCTAAAACTAGCAAGTACTACTGATAAATGCTCGTAATTAATTGTACAAACTTACGGGCGACACACACACTAACTACTTCTCGCATGTTGGCCAGGCGTAATCGTTCTCCTTCCTGGCCTTGTCAGTGGCGGCCCACCATGCATTGATCGCTGCCCAGCTCTCATCAGTGTCGTGGTTCCTACTGCCGCGGTATTGGCAGGTGGAGGTATCGGGGCATGCCGGCCAAACACAATCGTTCTCCTTCCCAGCCTTGTTGGTGGCAGCGCACCGTGCTTGGATCTCCCTCGAGCTCTCGTCAGCAGCACGTGCGACCTCTTCTTTCTTGCGACGGCGGACTCTCTTTTCTTGAGTGCTTTCTGTCTTTTCTGCTCCTTCTATGTGGCTTTGGCCGCTTCTTTCTCCACCGCCCATTTGACCATGGCAGCTTCAAAGTCCGCCCACGTAGATGTGCAGCTGCGGGCGGCGATGAACTCGGCGCGGCGGGATGCCATCACATCCTTACCATTTAGTGTGCAGCCGTGGATGGTGAGGAACTCGGCGTGGTGGGATACCATCGCTACCTTACCAGTTAGTGTATGGCGCGCTGGCATGAGCGTCGCCTGGAGAGAGCTGTAGGGCGGAGTGGCTGGACAACCATATAGTGTGGTGGTTTTCTAGAGCTCAAGGACAAACTATGAAGGAAATTTGGCTTCCCCTACAATCTTGCTCATTCTTATCACATACGGTTCATCCCCGCCGCCTCAGGAAACCACGTGCACTCACCCTATTGTATTTTGTTCTGATTGGCCAGAACCCCGGCCACACGGATCGTGCGTGTGCACCATAGGATGCATCGCGATCGAACGACAATCCATGTCCCTCTCATCACACCCGTGCAGCTGCAGCTGGGATTGGATTTATTTGCGCTAAATGTCTATAAAATGCATATAATCGCCTAAATATGGTAAATGAGCCTAGAAAAGTGCCAAATTTGAAGATGATGATTTGTAGGGTGTATGTTGATCGTCGAAAAAAACTTAAGGACAAATGACGAAGGAAATTTGGATTCCCCTTCAATCTTGGTGATTTCCCTCTCGAAACCACGAATCTTCGTCGGTGATGGTTCGATTTATGAAGAGCATGCATGACGACATAAGCTAAACCTTCTCAAATTTTTACTAGAGCATGGCGAGACCACACCATGACAGCATGCCAGACGTCATGTTCTTCAAGCATGTCTTTCATTTTTTTAAAGTTAAAAAAATCATTCAATGACACATTTGTGGTTGACTCTTGCCACACATTTCATTGAAATCTCTGCCCATTCCTTGTAAAAAGGCATGAGAATTTACTAAATACCAGAAGCATGGTTTTCCAGACCGTTTTTGTGCACTTTTTCATGCACCAATTGTTTGAATCTGAATTATGTGCATTAATGCCTAGAAAATGCACACAATCGCCTAAATATGGTAAATGAGCCCAGAAAAGCACCAAATTTGAACACGGTGATATGTAGGGTAATATGCTCATCGTAGAAAAAAACTCTAGGACAGAGGACGAAGGAAATTTGGATTCCCCTTCAATCTTGGTGACTTCTGTATCGAAACCACGAAACTTCATAAAGGTGATGGTTCGATTTATGAAGAGTGTACATGATGACATAAGCCAAACATTCTCAAAATTTTACAAGGCATAGTGAGGCCATACCATGGCACCATGCGAGGCGTCATGTTTCTCAAGCATGTCTTTCATTTTTTCCGTAGTTGAAAAACCAATAAACGACATGTTTGTGGTTGACTCTTGCCACACATATCCTTGAAATCTCTACCCATTCCTTGAAAAGGCATGGGACTTTACTAAATGCCACGAGCATGGTTTTTTCCAGACCATTTTTGTCTACTTTTTCATGCATCGATTGTTTGAAATATAATTATGTGCATTAATTCCTAGAAAATGCACATAACCACCGAAAAAGTGCCAGATTTGAACACGGTGATATATAGGTTGTATGTTGATCGTAGAAAAAAAACTCAAGGACGAAGGAAATTTAGATTCTCCTTCAATCTTGGTGATTTCCCTCTCGAAACCAAGAAACTTCCTCGTTGATGGTTTGATTTATGAAAAGCGTGCATGAGGACATAAGCCAAACATTCTCAAATTTTTACCAGGGCATGGCGAGGCATACCATGGAACCATGCCAGGTGTCCTAGTGAAAGGACTTAAGCGTGAAGCCATCGCAATGGTGATTAGCTTACCGGGGTTGAGCGGGACGAGAGACACTAGTTTACCTAGGTTTGGCCCCTCACGGTGGAGGTAAAAGCCTACTCCTACTCCTGCTCTTGTTGCTTATTACTTGAGTATCGATTACAAGGGAGTGAATTTGCTTGACCTAGCTCTTGATTGATTGTAACCTATCTATTCTATGCTGGGGACTCGCCTTTATATATAGGTCGAGGCCGCCGGCTTACAAGAGTCCTGATCAGGTTATGATACATGATCGAACCTTACTCTAAGTCGCCTTGCTTTACAAGGTAAATCATTACATGGCGGGCCGCCTGCTGACCTTGGGTTCTAAGCTGGCCCATCTTGTGGGCCGCCCTTCTGAATACAACGTCTTGCTCGTCTTGGCACATCAGGAACCCAGTTCTTTAAGTCGCCAATGATCTGATCCGGCCCTATTAGGGTGGGTTATATCATGGGGTTATATCCCCAACATTAGGCTCCATATTGATTTGAACATGTTCATGTCAATCTTAACCCTTCCGTTTGGCGAGTCTTCTATAGGATCAAAAGTAGGTCTAGAGTGGTAGTGATTAGACTACTTGACCAAATAAAAATCTAACCTTTTCCCAATTTTAGTTGTGGGCAGATTTTAGCAACTTAGCACAAGTCAAGCAATCAACCTACACATGCAATTCTAAGAGTGTAGCAACGGAAAGTAAACCATTGCATATATATGAAGGTAAAGGGAAGGGTTTGGAGAGTGCAAACACAATGGAGACAGGATATTTTTTGGCGTCGTTCCGATAGGTGGTGCTATCGTACGTCCACGTTGATGGAGACTTCAACTCACGAAGGGTAATGGTTACACGAGTCCACAGAGGGATCCACCCACGAAGGTTCCATGAAGAAGCAACATTGTCTATCCCACCATGGCCATCGCTCATGAAGGACTTGCCTCACTCGGGTAGATCTTCACTGTCAGGACCCCGATTCCAAGTCACATCGATCTAGCCGGTAACACCTCATATCACTTTGAGGCCTCACGCACGGTATTCCCACGGGTGTCGCCTTACCATGGCCCGAGACCGTTTCCGCCTTTTGGCTCACGTATATGATAGTGTCGCTAGCATCCATATGACAGAGAACCCAGGCCGACATGGCTAGTCGTGAACCCAAAGCGGCATTAACCTATGGGGACAAGCATACATGAATCAACCTCGAGCATGTCGGTCAGCAGCGTGTGAATCTAGGCTGTAGCACTGGGCTAACAGGACTCCGGTGAACCAGGCTGTAGCAGTCTAGGCAGGACTCTGGATGTCAACGCGTGACATTTCCCCGAAGGGTCAGACACAGGAACGAAGTGAAACACATGTCGGCCAGTCAAGTGTCCTGAGCAGTAGTGCTGGGCTAGCAGGACTCGGGTGAACCGGGCTGTAGCGGACTACCATGGCTCAAGGAGGCACTAGACTACATTTCCCCATAAGAGAGGCTGCCGAGGATAAACAACTAGATTGTCGGATCCCACATAGCAAGCATTTCAATCATACACACAATATGCTCGATATGTGTAAATACAACATGGCATCACAACATAACTCTACGACTCCAGTATTTATTCATTAGGCTCCGAGGAGCGTGATATTACAAACATGGGTCTCATGACCCAACATACAGAGCATACAAGCAACAAGCACATGCGGAAGCTTAGCATGTCTGAGTACAGACATGTACAAATGAAAAGGGCTGAGAATCCTGACTATCCACTAGGTCCTGCCGAGGGCACAAGATCGTAGCTGAGGTATCAAGCTAAACGTCGAAGTCCACGCGAAACTACTAGCGAGACTGAGGTCTCTCTGCAAAACATAAATTAAGCAAACGTGAGTAGAAAAGTACTCAACAAGACTTACATCAGAACTAGCTACATATGCATCGGCATCAACAAAGGGATGGTGGGGTTTAACTGCAACAAGCCAGCTTTGACACAGTGGCTAACCTAAACTATGACTGCAAGCAACTCTTTTGAGGTGGTGCACACGAGTCCACATATTCACCATATCAATACACCACTATGGATCCGCTCCCGTCTCCCTATGAGAAGGCCATCCATAGCACTCATGCTTATCTTGCGAGTTTTAGAGTATCCACTTCAAGTTATCTATGAACTGTTATAGGCAACCCAGAAGACCTTTACCGCAAACGCGGCTATTCGAATAGATCATTTATAACCCTACAGGGGTGTACTTCGTCACACATGTTTCCACCACTTAGAGTCTGCACACGACATGTGCTCGGCAGACTTCAAGCGAAAGCCGACGTGGGTGTAGACCACAACCTGACTAACCGCACAAGTCTCTAGTCCAGGTTTATCGCATATTCGGGTTCCATCCACGAGGAGATCCGACCGGAGTTTCGCTCACAGCCCCAAACGATGTGTGCAGGGTTCCCGAGACACCAAACGGGCGCCCGGTACACCGTGCCATGGTGTATCTACCGCAACATAGCCCACCCCTAGGGTCAACGCTACGCACGACTGCCAACACATATCCTATAAACACCAGAAACTAGTTGCAACTCCTGGACAGAGGACGAGAGGGGTCAGTAAGTCGAGCGGGGTCATATTTCAGGGCCCAATGTGTGGTCGTAGCTGTTTCATGGATCACAAACACATTACTCAGTTCCTGAGGACGGTTTTAGTGAGACAACCCACCATGTACTCCTACATGGCCTCTCACCGCTACCTTTACCAAGTCGTGTTCACACACTTAGCTCACACAAAGTAGGACATGTTCACACACCTCCGATTCATCCCCGATGAACCAGACCTGACTCAACTCTAGGCAGTAGCAGGCATGACAAACAAGCATGAATGAGTAGGCACATCAGGGCTCAAACAACTCCTACTCATGCTAGTGGGTTTCATCTATTTACTGTGGCAATGACAGGTCATGCAGAGGAAAGGGGTTCAACTACCGTAGCATGTAACAGTTGAATCGTTGTTGTCCTAATGCAGTAAAAGAGAGCAGGAGCAAGAGAGTGGGATTGTATCAGAATGAACAAGGGTTTTTTGCTTGTGTGGCACTTCTGAAGATAATATAGTTCTTCATCGGTGTCATCGATCACGTCATCGGAAACATCGTCGACTGAGAGGGGACGGTTATCGGCAATAGAGAGGAAACGTAATCAATGCAATGCAACAATATGATGCATGAATGTGACATGGCAATATGCTGTTATTTGAGCTAATGCAGCTAGCAACGATTTAAATGGAGTTGGTTTGAACACTAGATTCAAATTTGAACTCCACATGAGGCATTTCAAATACCATTGATTCAAATTGTCATATACAGTGGCTGCAAGTTGTTCAAACATGCGTGAGAATTCCATAAACAGATTCTTCATATTTTTCTGATAATTTTTCATATATAAATTATTTCATTTGGAGTTACGGTTGAATTTCTATGATTTTTAGAAGTTTTGGCTATCTTCTGAGATTTCCTGAATTAGATTTAATCCAGAAAATCCTTTACTGCGTCAGCATGGCGTTGGTGTGATGTCAGCGAGTCAACAGGGGCTGGTCCGTGTCAAACCTGACCAGTGGGGTCCACTGGTCAGTGACCCAGTGCATCCTAGGGTCAATGACAGGTCGGTCCGGTCAACAGACATGTCAGCACAGTCAACTCTGACGCGTGGGTCCCGCTGGGGTTTAAACTAACCTAACCAGAAACGTTAATTAGGGCATGGAGCCCATCTGTCAGCGGCTGTGGGATTAAATTAGCAGCGTCATTAGCCACTAATGAAGGTGCCACGTCGGCGGCTAAACACCGATGCTAAGCACAACATGACGGTGACGCCCGTCTGGCCAACTCCGGCGACGGGGGCTCGCATGGCCGGGTGCGTTGGAACGCTCGCAGCAGGGCGCATCCGATGGTGGTGGTGGCTAGACCTGGGGTGGTCTGTGGCGGCGGCGGCAAGTTGGGCAGAGGCTGGAGTTCGGGCGAACTCGAAGCCGTTGCTACGGTGCGCGTGGAGGCTCGGGGTTAACACCTACAAACCCTAGGAGGTGCGGGGAGGTCAAAGGATAGGATGGCGAGGCCGTTGCATGGCCGGAGCCACGTCGGCGGCGAGCTCAGGCGGTGGCGCATGCGGGTGTGCTCGGTGCGGTTGCTATGGCGCGCGACAGCAAGAACGGAGAGGGGGACGAGAGGCAGAAGCTCACAACGGTCACGGCGAAGCAGACAACAAGGTCGGGGCGGAACCGGAGCGAGCGGGGCGACGAGGGGATCTCCGGCGACCGACAGCGGGGATGAGGATGATGGCGTCGCTTCGGGCGTCCCGCGGGCGTCCCGTGGGCGTGTGCTTCGTCTTGGGGCTCCGTGTCGTCGAGGCGGAGCCTCTGGACAACACATAGAGGCAAGGGAGAGGCGATGGCCGCGGTTGTGCTGGTCGGCGGCGACGACAGCGCACGGTGGTTGCGTGCGAAGGAGCCAGAGGAGGAGAGGAGCTTGGGGAGAGAGCGAGAGAGGTTCAGGTGGTGTGTGGCGTCACGAGGGAGGTCCAGGGCGATGGGGGGGGGCAACCAGGCAGGGTGGAGGTGGCCGCACGGCGGTGCGTGCGCGTCGGGCACGCGCCCGTCCTCCTGGCAAGGAGGAAGATGACAGGAGGAGGCCAGTGGGCTGGGCCAGTTGGCCGGGCTGCTAGCTGGGCCGGCCTGGTGGGCTGCGCAGGTGAGGCCAGGTAAATCTCTCTCTCTTTAATTTCTATTTTCTATTTCTTCTGTAACTTCAGGGCTTTATTAAAAATTCCAGGGCATTTCCAAAAATCATAAAACTAATCATGGCTACTGCTTAGAATATATCCAATAGTAAACATTTTAGTTTATGATTATTTGAGCATTTAAAATATTTTATAGCATTTAAATGCCCAAATGCAAATACTTTATGATTTAAATCAAAAATCCAGAATGGCCTAGAAACATGTTCATCATTTTTTGCAGAGGTTTTCACCTTTAACTAAAATCATGAACTTTTCTAAAGGGCACTGTTCAAGAATTCATCCGATTAACCAGTTAACTTGCCGATTAATCCCTACTCATAGGGTCTCCGAGTAGCCGATAACCCGACAAATCATCCGATTAATCGATTAAATGGCTGATTAACTTGCCGATTAGCCTATTAATCCCCTACTCCCTAGCTGACCAAGCAGCTACCAGTTAACGAGTTCATCAACAATGCTAAAGGGCATTTGGGATCATTGAAAATATTTTTATTTAACCTAGTTGAATTTCATTTGGTGCTAGGGTTTCAACAATCCCCATTTCAAGTTTCTTTGGAATTTAAACATGATGGCATGATGAACAAGCAAAGTCAAGCAAGGGCTGAACTAGGGCTGTGACACTCATGAAGTAGGCGATCTCCTTGCCCTTACAAACTTCTTGGTTCAACTCCACAATCTTGACGGAGGCTCCCAAGCGACACCTAACCAATCTAGGAGACACCAATCTCCAAAAGGTAATAGATGGTGTGTTGATGATGAACTCCTTGATCTTGTGCTTCAAATGATAGTCTCCCCAACACTCAACTTTCTCTCACAGATTTGGATATGGTGGAAAGATGATTTGAGTGGAAAGCAACTTGGGGAAGGCTAGAAATCAAGAATCTTGTGGTAGCATCATAAATGTTGTATCACAACAAAATAAATTCCAACCATACAACAAAAGGCTTGTTGGCATAAAGTTTACAGTCCTTGCAGATAAAAGCACCACCAGATGTATAGAAGCATAGATCATTTGACATGAGTGCTAATGTTTCAGGCTACAGAATCTAATGGAGCAGCATGATATTCCCCTTTTTTCTGCCATATCTCTTGAACAACGAAGAAAATGTCTAATAGTCTGGTTTCAAAACCATTCATATCTTCACGACATTTGTCAACCACTCTTCTTGTTTCTGAGACAACGTCCATTAGGTATTGGACTTGTGTCTGGAGCACAGATATATCACTCTGTCTAGCCGGAAGATTTTGTTCAGTAGGTGATTTGGACGAGGTTACCTTGACAATCAACCCAGAATTACGTAGGAAGGTGCTTTTTGCACTGTTAGTGGAGAGACAGCAAGAGGTGACATTGTGCTTGTGGTAGCCTGATAACCCACAAGTATAGGGGATCGCAATAGTTTTTGAGGGTAGAGTATTCAACCCAAATTTATAGATTCGACACAAGGGGAGCCAAAGAATATACTCAAGTATTAGCAGCTGAGTTGTCAATTGAACCACACCTGGAAACTTAATATCTGCAGCAAAGTGTTTAGTAGCAAAGTAATATGATAATAGTGGTAATGGTAGCAAAAGTAATATTTTTGGGTTTTATAGTGATTGTAACAGTAGCAACGGAAAAATAAATAAGCGAACAACAATATATGAAAAGCTCGTAGGCAATGGATCAGTGATGGATAATTATGTCAGATGCGATCAATCATGCAACAGGTATAACAAAGGGTGACACAGAACTAGCTCCAGCTCATCAATATAATGTAGGCATGCATTCCGAATATAGTCATACATGCTTATGGAAAAGAACTTGCATGCCATCTTTTGTCCTACCCTCCCGTGGCAGCGGGGTTCTATTGGAAACACAGGGATATTAAGGCCTCCTTTTAATAGAGTACCAGACCAGAGTTTTAACACATAGTGAATATATGGACTCCTCAAACTACGGTCATCACCGGTAAGTATCCTGATTATTGTCACTCCGGGGTTAACGGATCATAATGCATAATAGGGGACTATAGACTTGCAAGGTAGGATCAAGAACTCACATATATTCATGAAAACATAATAGGTTCAAATATGAAATCATGGCACTCGGGCCCTAGTGACAAGCTTTAAGCATAGAAAAGTCATAGCAACATCAATCTCAGAACATAGTGGATACTAGGGATCAAACCCTAACAAAACTAACTCGATTACATGATATATCTAATCCAACCCATCACCGTCCAGCAAGCCTACGATGGAATTACTCACGCACGGTGGTGAGCATCATGAAATTGGTGATGGAGGAAGGTTGATGATGACGGTGGCGGCGGATTTCCCTCTCTGGAGCCTCGAACGGACTCCAGATCGGCCCTCCCTAGAGAGTTTAGGGCTTGGCGGCAGCTCCGTATCATAAAACGCGATGAATCCTTCTCTCTGATTTTTTTATCCCCGAAAGTGAATATATGGAGTCAAGATGGACGTCGGTGGAGCATCAGGTGGCCCAAGAGGCAGGGGCGCGCCCAGGGGATAGGCGCGCCCCCGCCCTCATGGATAAGGTGTGGGCCCCCTGACGCGGATTCTTCTTATAGTATTTTTTATATATTCCAAAAATAATCTCCGATGATTTTCAGGTCATTCCGAGAACTTCTATTTCTGCACAAAAATAACACCATGGCAATTCTGTTGAAAACAGCGCCAGTTCGGGTTAGTTCCATTCAAATCATGCAAATTAGAGTCGAAAACAAGGGCAAAAGTGTTTGGAAAAGTAGATACGACGGAGATGTATCAACTCCCCCAAGCTTAAACCATTGCTTGTCCTCAAGCAATTCAGTTGATAAACTGAAAGTGATAAAGAAAAGCTTCTACAAACTTTGTTTGCTCTTGTTGTTGCAAATATGTAAAGCCAACATTCATGTTTTCAGCAAATATTATGAACTAACCATATTCACAATAACATTTAGGTCTCATGTTTACTCATATCAATGGCATAATCAACTAGCGAGCAATAATAGTAAATCTTGGATGACAACACTTTCTCAAAACAATCATAATATGATATAACAAGATGGTATCTCGCTAGCCCTTTCTAAGACCGCAAAACATAAATGCAGAGTACCTTTAAAGATCAAGGACTGACTAGACATTGTAATTCATGGTAAAATAGATCCAGTCAAGTCATACTCAATGTAAATTAACAATAATACTGTTGACACCTGATTTTGGCACAATGCAGAATGCAATAGAGATGGCCTCAAATGACAAAATATTCTAAACGAGAAATTTCACATTGCCGAGTGGAACAACTTTGATGTTTGGACCATGATCATTCGGCATCATATCAAAGACCAAAACTACACTCAGATTGTCATGTAGGTGTTCTGAATGCTTTTTGGTCAAGTACGCCTCCAGGACAATCTCGGATGAAGGAATGCTCTACATGAATTGTCTTCGTCTCGTCGAATCGGTCGATTTTGATATAAAAGTCATCTCAATCTGAGTTCGTATGCAAAAGTTAGAGCTATCTGGATGCAGCCCTGTCAAGAGGCGAAATATGACGCGGAAGACCAGACATGTCTTGGCAAGTGTCTGATGTAATGCGTGACTGTTTTGGCCCAGAAGATGGCCTCGAATCGGAAAACGTTCAACACAAAAGTTTTTCGTCTCGTCAAAACGGTCAACTTTGCTTTTGGACACATTTTCATCCGAGGCCGTTTACTACCTCAAAAACCTTGCCGGGAAAAGCTTGCCGCCGCGAACAGTAACCTTGCCGGGGAAAGCTTGCCGCCGTGAACAGTAACCTTGCCGGGGAAAGCTTGCCGCCGTGAACAGTAACCTTGCCGGGGAAAGCTTGCCGCCATGAACAGTAACCTTGCCGGGGGAGAGCTTGCCGCCGTGAATAGTAACCTGCCGGGGAAAGCTTGCCGCCGTGAACAGTAACCTTGCCGGGGAAAGCTTGCCGCCGTGAACAGTAACCTTGCCGGGGACGCTGCAAGAGTCGGACGGTCCAATCAGCTACATGAACGAGTCCGACTCGAAATTAGAGATGACCCCGTGGAGTACTCAAGATGACCTTATTTGGAAAAGTGATCAACATACGGATTGTTGGCCTCGTCGAAGCACACATAATTGATATTTGAATCGTCTCCATCGAAAGTCATATGCAGATTCCACAGCCCACGCAAGGAGCAAGACAGAAGATTGGACCAGATTCGGGCTGAATCCGAGTGGGACCAGAACTAGGATTCTAGGATGTGAATTGATGTAATTTTCTTGTAAGGAAAGCCTAGATAAATCCTTTGCTTGTATGGGAAGTCCAGCCGCCTCTTATATATGTTGGGGGTGACGGCCGATTGAAACAACACACAATCGAAAAAATCAATGTACTACTTTTTCATCTACGTTCTATCTCCCCATTGCTTTTCTCTCTCGTTCTTCGCTGTTCCTCGAGTTTGAGAGCTGCGAATCCCGAGGCTCTAGGGGCGAGCGAATCGACCTAGAGCAGCCCATAGCCACCGCAATCCCTGACGGGGTCCCTCCCGGGTGCGCGGGGTTTCGGGTCTGCAAAAGCGCACGTCGACTGTCTTGCGTATCGCGCTGTCGGTCGGGTCTCCTTCGACGTGAGCTGCGGTGCATCACCCCCGGCGTCGAGGGTACACGTGACGTGTTCGTGTGTTAACACACTTTTTGGCGACTCCGCTGGGGACACGAAGATCAATCATCATCATCAACCATGTCTGATCTTCCCAAGCCATCTGAGGTAGACGCCGATAACATCATTAGGCCCAGTCTTGATGAGATATCAGCCGATCATCGCCAAGTCTATGAGGAGTACAAGAAGGCGCGCGAGGAGGACTTGCAGGAGTTCCTTGCAAAGTTCAAGAAGGATCGCCAAGGCAACATCACTCCGATTGGAGAAATCAAGTTTCCTCCTCTTCAAGCCGAGCAGGTTAAACCCGCTATGAGTACTACTTTTTCTCCTGAGCAGTGGGATGAGATTGAGAGTCGTATTGCTGATGGTAACAATCTGGTCTATCAAACTTTCATAGAAAATACCAATGCTTAGAAAAATATATCTCAATCATCTAGTGGTAATGATGGTGTAGCTGCTAGTGTGCAAAACCCTAATCTGGCTTTACCTATCTCATCGGCGCCTCCCATGCCGATGACTTATTATCCTACTCAAACAAATCAGATTGTGACTACACCTATTAATCCTATTATGAGCATGCCAGGTTCGGTGGCAGCGCTGAACCAAACCCTACCTACACCTACAACCACTCGACCACTACCAAATTTTGGGTCGACATACATGCCACAATTCTTACCTACAGCTAGTAAGCCTACTCCTCCTATGCCATTGCCACAAGCGTCATCGTCCACTATGGATGATGGTCTAGCTAATCTTAGAGAGGAGATGGCTAAGATGCTTCGAGAGAATTTTGGAGTTGAATTACCTCGGAATTGGATTTACCAAAAGCCGTACCCCGAGTACTTTGATGCCATCCAGTGCCCTCCAGTATATAAAATTCCAGATTTTGTTAAATTTAGTGGAGAAGGCACAAAAACCACATGGGAGCATGTTAGTTAATATTTAGCACAATTGGGTGAGGCAGGCTCATTGAACGAATTGAAAGTGCGTTTATTTCCTTTATCATTAACTAGTACCACATTTTCATGGTTTTCTTCTTTACCCCATGGTTCCATTCGGGTTTGGTCGCAGCTAGAGCAGAAGTTTCATGATCACTTTTATAGCGGCGACAATGAACTCAAGTTGTCACATCTAACATCGGTTAAGCAGAAGCATGATGAATCGGTCTCCGATTACGTCAAGAGATTTAGAGAAACGAAAAACCGGTGTTCTAGTTTGGTGATAACCGAGAGAGACTTGGCAGACCTAGTGCTGAGTGGTTTGAAAACTCCCATTAGAGAAAAGCTAGAAGGCTATGAGTTCTTAAATATCAACCAAGTCTTACAAAGGGCTTTGGCTCAGGAAAGCCGAAGCAAAGACCTCAAAGAAGTGCATAGATACAAAGCCGATCGTCCAAAGATGAATATGATCGAATATGAGAATGATCACTCGGACGATGAGGGTTATGTTTTTTCTACTGAATTTGTTTGGCCATCTAAGGCCAAACCATTTACTTGCAATGATCTGAAACCGATTCATAAGAATCATGATGAAGAGATGAAGTTAACTTTTAACATTGCCAAGTGTGATAAAATATTTGATGCTTTGCTGCAAGCTAAAATTATTAGAATAACTCATACTTTGCCGCCGTTTGAAGAGATGAAACGGCGCGCTTATTGCAAATATCATAATTCTTTTTCTCATGCTACTAACGATTGCAACGTTTTTCGACGACAGATACAATCGGCCATGAATGACGGACGATTGAACTTTTCTGAAATGCAAGTTGATAAACAGCCTTTTCCAATGAATACCATGGATTTGGAGGGGAAGAAGCTACTCATTCGGCCGGAGGTAGCCGAATCTCCTAATAAAGCTAATGTCATTGTCGGTGAGCCCAGGAAAGACAAGGAGGACAACAAGGTCTTGGGGAGACAGGTTGTGCTTGATAAGCAACCCGATGGCAAGGAAGTGATCAAAATCACCATCAAGAATCCTGCATTCGGGGGGAAACCGCAAGTGCAAGAAAATACTCGTGTTAAATTTGTCAAGCCCAAGAGTCCAGAAGTTGGCAAGTGGAAGAAGAATGAAGCTAAAGTGCAGCGCAAACGGATCAAGCCAAGTTTTGATATGTTGTTGTCCAAGTATGCTAACCAGTCGGCCGGTTCTAGTTTCAATCGACCGACTCATCTGAAACGACCAAGGTCACCATCAGCTGATATGTTCAGTCGGTATACAGAACCGAGTGGACCAAAGGCGCAGTTTTCAGAAGAGCAGAGGCAATCTGTGCGGGATCGACTTGATTACTCATATAATGGCCGACTCAACATCGGCGGCTATCAGTCGGCTGGTCAAAATATGCGACCGAGTGGAAATTATCCGAGTGTAAGGATGCACCCACGTGGAAGCTATCCGAGTGAAAAAATGTGGCCAAGTAGATTCCATCCGACTGGATTCCATCCGAGTGAATTCCATCCGAGTGACATCCATCTGAGTGGATTCCATCAGAGTAAAAAGCTGCGCCCGAGTGGAAATTTCATGCATCTGGAAAGTCGAAAAGAATGGCGTGTTAAGTCACCAAGTGTTGCAGCAGTTGAGTCGGGAAAAAGCAAGGAGAAAACGGATGCCGACTCACTTATCTTGGGCACCAAAACATTTGCCATACAACAGCCAATTGTGCATAGCAAACCGGCTGAGCCGATACTTTCTATTGCGCCAAAGCACTCAGCTAATGACCATGAAGCAAGCGCCAGCCGAATAAAAACGAGAGATCCTAAATACACTCAGCCAAAGTGGTGTCCTCCAGGGCTAACAAAGACACAGAAGAGGAAACTACAGAGGTTAAGGAGCCAAGAGATGGCAGAACAAGAGGCGGAGAAGCAAAGGGATAAGTTGTTCAATGACACTTGGCCTATGGTACCTACAAAACAAGTGTGGAGGCCCAAACAAATACGAGATACAGTGGCCTCTACGCCTATCACAACAGCACCTACACTACCAAAAAAGGACGACGCGATCATTGCATCGTGTACGTTACCTATTGCTTCCTCTTCACTCGGACAAATTTCTGAATCAGTGGATGCACTTGAGGAGGAGGCTGATATGTTGGACTATGAGTCTACACCGGTTCATGAAGGTATGGATATCAATATGGTGTATTACTTGCCTGCTGAGTTTCGTGCTGTAGATGAGGAAGGGGAGGTGGCTCAGCTGGATTTTGGCCCTAGAAACGCGATATTCGAGAAGCCAAAAGAACCAGTAACGCATCTGAAACCATTATATCTCAGAGGTCATATCAATGGGTCGCCGCTCACTCGGATGCTTGTTGATGGTGGTGCTGTGGTAAATCTTATGCCCTATTCGGTCTTCAAGAAATTGGGTTTGCCTGATGAAGAATTGATCAAAACCAATATGGTGCTTAACGGGTTTGAAGGCAAAGAGAAAACTAAAGCCAAAGGTGTGATGTATGTGGAGCTTACAGTCGGAAGCAAAACTTTGGCTACTGCATTCTTTGTCGCCGAGGTGCAAGGTAACTACAACGTCATACTAGGCCGTGATTGGGTTCATGCAAACCAGTGCGTGCCATCCACTATGCACCAGTTTTTGATTCAGTGGGTTGATGATGAAGTGGAAGTCATTCATGCGGATAACTCGGTCTGTGTTGCTTTGGCCGATGCGTCGGTGGATTGGCAACATCCCGATGCTACTTGCTTGATGGGACGTGACTTATCAGAGTTTGATTTTCTCAGCGCAACCATGAATGGTTTTGTGCCCATCTCTTTAAAGCCGACTGAATGCAATCGGCTCCAAGGTATGATATGTTTAAATGGATTCTAGCTCTAAGTGGTTACAAAAACGTCTTGTGAAATATCGGTCCAGCGAGAACGATATGTATGAGTCTATAGAGGAGTTGGATGACATGGATAAACTTGGACAAGGTTTTACGTCGGCCGATCCATTAGAAGAGGTAGATATTGGAGATGGTTCAGTCACTCGACCGACATTTATAAACAAAAATTTGAAAGCCGATTGTAAAGCTAAGTTAATCGAGCTATTGAAAGAATATGTTTGTTGCTTTGCATGGGAATATCATGAGATGCCAGGGTTAAGCAGAGAGCTAGTGGAGCATCGGTTGCCTATAAAGGCCGGTTTTAGACCTTATAAACAGTCGGCCAGAAAATTTAATCCGAAAACATATGACGGGATCAAGGAAGAGATCGGTCGACTGCTTGAAGCTAATTTCATTCGACCTTGCAGGTACGCCGAGTGGATTTCTAACATTGTCCCAGTGGAGAAGAAAGGATCCGGCAAGTTGAGGGTGTGCATTGATTTAAGAGATTTGAATAGGGCTACACCCAAAGATGAGTATCCTATGCCAATAGCCGATATGCTTATTAATGATGCTTCTGGGCATGAGGTTATTAGCTTTCTAGATGGTAATGCCGGATACAATCAAATTTTTATGGCTGAAGAGGACATGTACAAGACTGCTTTTCGATGCCCTGGTTTCGTTGGTTTATTCGAGTGGACAGTGATGACATTCGGATTAAAAAATGCTGGAGCCACATATCAAAGGGCTATGAATTTGATTTTCCATGATTTACTCGGTATCATACTTGAAGTTTATATTGATGATATTGTTGTCAAATCGGATGCTTTTGAATCTCACTTGGCCGATTTGCGTTTAGCTTTTGAAAGAATGAAAAAGTATGGACTGAAGATGAATCCTTTGAAGTGTGCTTTTGGCGTGTCAGCTGGCAAGTTTTTGGGTTTCGTTATTCATGAAGATGGCATAGAGATTGATCCCAAAAAGATAGAGGCTATACAGAAAGTGGAAGCTCCAACATGCAAGAGAGATATGCAAAAGTTCCTTGGCAAGGTCAACTATTTGAGAAGGTTCACAGCTAATCTGTCAGGAAAAGTTGATGCATTTACTCCTATCCTTCGGTTAAAGGATGATGCTGATTTCACTTGGTGGGCAAAACAGCAAGAAGCATTTGATATGATCAAGAATTATTTGTGCACTCCTCCGGTGATGAGAGCACCCAAGCATAGGGAACCCTTCAGACTTTACATTGCAGCAGAGGAAGAAGTTATTGGTGATGTTCTAACTCAAGAGACCGAAGGAAAAGAGCATGCCATCACTTATTTGAGCCGCCGCTTATTGGACGCAGAGACAAGGTATACATTTATTGAGAAATTATGTCTATGCTTATATTATGCTTGCACAAAACTGAGACATTATTTAGTGCCGAGTGCTTGTGTAGTAGCTTGTCAAACTGATGTCATTAAATACATGTTGCATAGGCCAATTCTTAGTGGTAGAATTGGCAAGTGGGCTTATGCTTTGATTGAATATGATTTGGCTTATGAATCTCTAAAGTCCATGAAAGGCCAAATTGTTGCTAATTTCATTGTTGAACATCGGATTAATGACAAGCATGATGTTGATATGAACCTTATTTCATTAGTACCATGGATATTATACTTTGATGGGTCAGTTTGTAGCAATGGCCAAGGTGTTGGTATTGTTTATATATCTCCTCATGGTGCTGTTTTTGAAGCCTCATGCCGCTTAGAATATTTTTGCACAAACAATCAAGCAGAATATGAAGCATTATTATTCGGCCTAGAGATGTTACTTGCTATAGGTGTTACACATATTGAGGCTTATGGTGATTCGTTACTAGTGGTACAGCAAATATCCAAAGTCTTTCAGTGTTTAGACGAATCACTTAATGTTTATCTTGATAAATGTCTAGATATAATCTCTACTTTGGATTGTTTTAGCATTGCACATATATCTAGACATGACAACTGGAAAGCAAATGAGTTGGCACAACAAGCATCTGGATACCATGTTGATCATGGCATGTTTCATATTTTTCAAAATCCGATGTCTTGTCTTACCAGTATAGAAGAGGCCGAACCAGAACCCACTGATTCGGTCATTAACAAAAAATCTAGTGCAGGTGACAATTCCGACTGGAGGAAGCCCATTGTTGCTTACTTGCGTAATCCGAGTGAAAGGGTGGATAGGGCTGTTCGGCGTATGGCTTTTAAATATACTATGAGGGATGATGATCTTTATCGCTGAACAGTTGATCATGTTCTTTTAAAGTGCTTGGATGAGGACCAAGCAATAGTTGCTATGGGAGAGGTACATGAAGGCATTTGTGGTACTCACCAGTCGGCTCCCAAGATGAAATGGTTATTACGACGTGCTGGGTTTTATTGACCGACCATGATTAATGATTGCTTCAGATATTATAAAGGGTGCGAAGCTTGTCAAAAATTTGGTGATATTCAATTGGCTCCCGCTGCTATGTTGCATCCTATTATCAAGCTGTGGCCTTTCAGAGGATGGGGTTTAGACTTTATTGGGCAAATCCATCCGTCTTCTTCAAAGGGGCATCGGTTTGTATTGGTGGCAACTGATTATTTCACTAAGTGGTCTGAAGCAGTACCTCTCAAGAACATGACGCATACGGAGGTAAGTAAATTCATAACCGAGCACATTATTCATAGATTCGGTATTCCTCAAATGTTAACTACAGATCAAGGTTCATCTTTTATGTCACACCAAGTTAGAGAGTTTGCCGAATCTTATAACATAAAGTTGCTCAATTCCTCCCCGTATTATGCCCAAGCTAATGGACAAGCTGAGTCTAGCAATAAAATTTTAATCAAGCTCATCAAGAAGAAGATTGAGGATAATCCAAGGAGATGGCATGACTTGTTGTCTGAGGCATTATGGGCACATAGAATCTCAAGGCATGGTGCTACGAAAGTGACTCCATATGAGCTAGTATATGGTCAGGAGGCTGTTTTACCAGTGGAAGTAAATTTGAATGCTTTGAGAATAGCCAAACAAAATGATTTATCGGCAATAGACTTCTATAACTTGATGATGGACAACATTGATGAGGTTGCTGATAAACGTTTGGCTGCTTTGAATGCCATAGAGAGAGATAAGTTGAGGGTGGCAAGGGCTTACAATAAGAAAGTCAAGTTGAAGAATTTTCAAGTTGGTGACCTCGTCTGGAAAGTGATTCTACCGATTGGTTCAAGAGATAGAAAATTCGGGAAGTGGTCTCCAAATTGGGAAGGTCCTTTTAGGATTACAAGAGTTGTTCCCGGAAATTCATATTTGGTGGAATCAATACAAGGGGCATTTTTACCTCGAGCTCTCAATGGCAAATATTTGAAGAAGTACCACCCGAGTGTGTGGTAGGAAGCCTAAGTAGGCAATGGCCGATATACGATTATCGCCCTTAGCACAAACATGGCCGATACATAATTATCTCCCTGAGAAGAATAGATGGCCGATGGAGTGTTGACATCGTCCTTAGAACAAACATGGTGCAAATTATTTTTCGGCATGCAAGCTTTGCCGAAAAACAGGGGGGCCTGTGTTGACACCTGATTTTGGCACAATGCAGAATGCAATGGATATGGCCTCAAATGACAAAATATTCTAAATGAGAAATTTCACATTGCCGAGTGGAACAACTTTGATGTTTGGACCATGATCATTCGGCATCATATCAAAGACCAAAACTACACTCAGATTGTCATGTAGGTGTTCTGAGTGCTTTTTGGTCAAGTACGCCTCCAGGACAATCTCGGATGAAGGAATGCTCTACATGAATTGTCTTCGTCTCGTCGAATCGGTCGATTTTGATATAAAAGTCATCTCAATCCGAGTTCGTATGCAAAAGTTAGAGCTATCTGGATGCAGCCCTGTCAAGAGGCGAAATATGACGCGGAAGACCAGACATGTCTTGGCAAGTGTCTGATGTAATGCGTGAGTGTTTTGGCCCAGAAGATGGCCTCGAATTGGAAAACTTTCAACACGAAAGTTTTTTGTCTCGTCAAAACGGTCAACTTTGCTTTTGGACACATTTTCATCCGAGGCCGTTTACTGCCTCAAAAACCTTGCCGGGGAAAGCTTGCCGCCGTGAACAATAACCTTGCCGGGGAAAGCTTGCCGCCGTGAACAGTAACCTTGCCGGGGAAAGCTTGCCGCCGTCAACAGTAACCTTGCCGGGGAAAGCTTACCGCCGTGAACAGTAACCTTGCCGGGGAAAGCTTGCCGCCGTGAACAGTAACCTTGCCGGGGACGCTGCAAGAGTCGGACGGTCCAGTTAGCTACATGAACGAGTCCGACTCGAAATTAGAGATGACCCCGTGGAGTATTCAAGATGGCCTTATTTGGAAAAGTGATCAACATACGGATTGTTGGCCTCGTCGAAGCACACATAATTGATATTTGAACCGTCTCCATCGAAAGTCATATGCAGATTCCACAGCCCACGCAAGGAGCAAGACAGAAGATTGGACCAGATTCGGGCTGAATCCGAGTGGGACCAGAACTAGGATTCTAGGACGTGAATTGATGTAATTTTCTTGTAAGGAAAGCCTAGATAAATCCTTTGCTTTTACGAGAAGTCCAGCCGCCTCTTATATATGTTGGGGGTGACGGCCGATTGAAACAACACACAATCGAAAAAATCAATATACTACTTTTTCATCTACGTTCTATCTCCCCATTGCTTTTCTCTCTCGTTCTTCGCTGTTCCTCGAGTTTGAGAGCTGCGAATCCCGAGGCTCTAGGGGCGAGTGAATCGACCTAGAGCAGCCCATAGCCACCGCAATCCCTGACGGGGTCCCTCCCGGGTGCACGGGGTTTCGGGTCTGCAAAAGCGCCCATCGACTGTCTTGCGTATCACGCTGTCGGTCGAGTCTCCTTCGACGTGAGCTGCGGTGCATCACCCCCGGCGTCGAGGGTACACGTGACGTGTTCGTGTGTAAACAAATACATGCAACTGGTGCTTTTTAATAAGAGGATGATGACTCAACATAAAAGTAAATGGATAAGCCCTTCGCAGAGGGAAGCAGGGATTTGTAGAGGTGCCAGAGCTCAATTTGAAAATAGAGATGAATAATATTTTGAGCGGTATACTTTCATTGTCAACATAACAACCGAGAGATCTCGATATCTTCCATGCTACACACATTATAGGCGGTTCCCAAGCAGAATGGTAAAGTTTATACTCCCCCACCACCGACAAGCATCAATCCATGGCTTGCCCAAAACAACGGGTGCCTCCAACTAACAACAATCCTGGGGGAGTTTTGTTTGCAATTATTTTGATTTGATTTGAGCATGGGACTGGGCATCCCGGTGACCAGCCATTTTCTCGTGAGTGAGGAGCGGAGTCCACTCCTCTTGAGAATAACCCACCTAGCATGGAGGATAAAGACAACCCACGTTAATACATGAGCTATTCGAGCATACAAAACAGAATGTTTATTTGAAGGTTTAGAATTTGGCACATACAAATTTACTTGGAAGGGCAGGTAGATACCGTATACAGGAAGGTATGGTGGACTCATATGGAATAACTTTGGGATTTATGGAATTGGATGCACAAGCAGTATTCCCGCTTAGTACAGGTGAAGGCTAGAAAGAGACTGGGAAGCGACCAGCTAGAGAGCGACAACAGTCATGAACATGCATTAAAATTGATCAACACCAAATGCAAGCATGAGTAGGATATAATTCACCATGAACATAAATATCATAGAGGCTATGTTGATTTTGTTTGAACTACATGCGTGAACATGTGCCAAGTCAAGCCACTTGAATCGTTCAAAGGAGGATACCACCCCATCATACCACATCACAACCATTTTAATAGCATGTTGGCACTCAAGGTAAACCATTATAAACTCCTAGCAAATTAAGCATGGCATAAGCAACTATAATCTCTAATTGTCATTGCAAACATGTTTCATTCATAATAGGCTGAATCAGGAACGATGGACTAATCATATTTACAAAAACAAGAGAGGGCGAGTTCATACCAGCTTTTCTCATCTCAATCAGTTCATCATATATCGTCATTATTGCCTTTCACTTGCACGAATGAATAGTGTGGATAATAATAATAGTGCACGTGCATTGGACTAAGCTGGAATCTGCAAGCATTCAATTCAAGGGAGAAGACAAGGTAATATGGGCTCTTTGTTAGATCAACAATAATGCATACGAGAGCCACTCAACATTTTCATTAAGGTCTTCTCCTCTCGACCCCCAAAGAACAAGAAAATAAATAAAACTATTTACACGGGAAAGCTCCCAACAAGCAAAAAGAAGAATGAGAAACCTTTTTGGGTTTTCTTTTTAATTACTACTACTACAGGCATGGAAAGTAAACTAGCTAAAAGCTACAACTAAATTTTTTTGGTTTTTCTTAAGGTTTTTCAAACACACAAGAACAAAACTTAAAAATAAAATAAACTAGCATGGATGATACAATGCTCAAGTATGAGCACCAACATGAATGTAATGTCGGTGAGTGAGGGAGTCCTGGATTAGGGGGTCTCCGGACAGCCGAACTATATCCTTTGGCTGGACTGTTGGACTATGAAGAGACATGATTGAAGACTTCGCCCCGTGTCCGGATGAGACTCTACTTGGCGTGGAAGGCAAGCTAGGCAATACGGATATGTATATCTCCTCCTTTGTAACCGACCTTGTGTAACCCTAGCCCCCTCCGGTGTCTATATAAACCAGAGGGTTTTAGTCCATAGGACAACATACAATCATACCATAGGCTAGCTTCTAGGGTCTAGCCTCTCTGATCTCGTGGTAGATAAACTCTTGTACTACTCATATTATCAAGAACTATCAAGCATGACGTAGGGTTTTACCTCCATCAAGAGGGCCCGAACCTGGGTAAAACATCATGTCCCCTGCCTCCTGTTACCATCTGCCTTAGACGCACAATTCGGGACCCCCTACCCGAGATCCGCCGGTTTTGACACCGACATTGGTGCTTTCATTGAGAGTTCCTCTGTGTTGTCGTCATTAGGCTTGATGGCTCCTTCGATCATCGATAGCGATGCAGTCCAGGGTGAGACTTCTCTCCCCGGACAGATCTTTGTATTCGGCGGCTCTGCACTGCGGGCCAACTTGCTTGGCCATCTAGAGCAGATCGGGAGCTACGCCCGTGGCTATCAGGTCAGATTTGGAAACTTGAACTACACAGCCGACATCCACGAAGACTTGATCTTCGATGGATTCGAGCCCTTGCCAAGTGCGCCGCACGGTCACGATGAGCACGACTTAGCTCTACCATCGGACAATGTTCAAGAGATCGCACCGGCGACCGCTCCGACCCTCAAATCGGAGCCAATTGCGCCATCTAGTGACGAGTGGATAGACCCTGCCGTGGAGGCCGCACTCTCATCAACGATCGAGCCGAGTATCGACCTTACCCTTCACGAGAGCCGTGACGCCGAATTGCCAGATTCTCCCCCGGCCACGGACTCCGAACCGCCTGCGCCCGTGTCTGTCGAATCCAACTAGGCGCCGGTCATGCAGGTCACTTCCGCGGATATCTTTCGGCCCTCGCCCTTCGGCGACATGCTGAACTCATTAAGGTCTCTCTCCCTGTCAGGAGAGTTGTAATGCCCTCGATGCGGCTATATCTCCCACGTGTCGAAGCACGACTTAGAGGCATAACTGCATTGAAAGCAATGTCGCAAGTGAGGTAATCTTCACACAACCCATGTAATACATAAGGGAAAGAGATACATAGTTGGCTTACAATCGCCACTTCACACAATTACATGAACAAAGCATTACAGCATCCAAATACAATCAAGGTCCGACTACGGAACCAAAATAAAAGAAGAACCCCCAAAAGCGACAAGGTCCCCGGTCAACCCCAACTAGGCTCCACTACTGATCGACTAGAACAGAACAACGCAAAGGACAAGATCTTCATCGAGCTCCTCCTTGAGCTTGGTTGCGTCACCTGCACGGACTCATCGGCACCTGCAAGCTGGTTTCAGAAGTAACTGTGAGCCACGGGGACTCAACAATCTCGCACCCTCGCGATCAAGACTATTTAAGCTTATGGGTAAGGTAAAAGGTATGAGGTGAAGCTGCAGCAAGCGACTAGCATATATGGTGGCTAACATACACAAATGAGAGCGAGAAGAGAAGGCAAAGCACGGTCGATAAAAGTATGATCAAGAAGTGATCCTAAAACAACCTACGTCAAGCATAACTCCAACACCGTGTTCACTTCTCGGACTCCACCGGAAAGAGACCATCACGGTTACACACGCAGTTGATGTATTTTAATTAAGGTCAACTTCAGGTTTTCTACAACCGGACATTAACAAATTCCCATCTGCCCATAACCGCGGGCACGGCTTTCAAAAGTTCAAATCCCTGCAGGGGTGTCCCAACTTAGCCCATGACAAGCTCTCACGGTCAACGAAGGAATAGACCTCCTCCCGAGACATTCCGATCAGACTCGGTATCTCGGTTCTACAATACATCCTCGACAATGGTAAAACAAGTCCAGCAAGACCACCCGATGCGCCGACATCCCGATAGGAGCTGCACATATCTCGTTCTCAAGGCAACACCGGATAAGCAATCCGTACAACTAAAACTAGCCCTCGAGTTTCCCCGAGGTGGCGCTGCAAGGGGCTCTAGTTTGGACCAACGGTTAGACAAGCACTGGCCCGGGGGGGTTAAAATAAAGATGACCCTCGGGATGCGCGACTCCCAAGGAAAAAAAGGCTAGGTGGCAAATGGTAAAACCAAGATTGGGCCTTGCTGGAGGAGTTTTATTCAAAGCGAACTGTCAAGGGGTTCCCATTATAACCCAACCGCGTAAGGAACGCAAAAATCCGGGAACATAACACCGATATGACGGAAACTAGGGCGGCAAGAGTGGAACAGAACACCATGCATAAGGCCGAGCCTTCCACCCTTTACCAAGTATATAGATGCATTAATTAAATAAGATATATAGTGATATCCCAACAAGTAAACATGTTCCAACAAGGAACAACATCTCCATGTTCCAACAAGGAACAAACTTCAATCTTCACCTGCAACTAACAACGCTATAAGAGGGGCTGAGCAAAGCGGTAACATAGACAAACAACGGTTTGCTAGGACAAGGTGGGTTAGAGGCCTGGTTCAACAATATAGGAGGCATGATAAGCAAGTGGTAGGTATCGCAGCATAGGCATAGCAAAAGAGCGAGCATCTAGCAAGCAAAGATAGAAGTGATTTCGAGGGTATGATCATCTTGCCTGAAATCCCGTAAGGAAGAAAAACGAGTCCATGAAGAAGACAAACGGAACATAGACGAATGGGTCCTCATAAATGCGACGTAACCGGAACCAACCCGAAGAAGCAAACACCGGAAAGAAGCACACAACATAGTAAACAACCAACACATGAACATGGTATGATATGCGGGATGCGGTATGCGATGCATATGCATGATTTGCAAAGGAATGAATGAACCTGGCCTCAACTTGTAAATCCAAGTGTTCCACTGGAAAGGTGAGGTGAAATCGCTTGAAAACGATATAAAGATCACCGGAATCGGAGTTACGGTTTGGAAATGGCAAGCGATTCAAATATGACACTGGTCTGCGATTTACAGCAAGTAGCCATCTAAATGCAACAAGATAAGCAAGCTACAGCACCCAAACATGGAAAAAAAAATACATGGCAGGGATCCATTCATGATGCTTAACAAAAGATGAACACTGAGCTACGGCCAATTCATCCAATAACAGGTTCAAACAAGCATGGCAAAAGTGCATTTGGTAAACAGATCTCAGACTTGGTGAAATTAACACTTGTTTGGAATTTCAGATCAGGTAGCACACTTTGGAGCATGAAAACTATATGCTACAGGGCCTGAACATGGAAAACTAAAGCATGGCATGGAGTTACTCAAACAGATTAACAAAAGTCCCTTAGTGACCTTGAGCCAAAAGGGATCAGAAAATACATTTGCAAGCATGTGAACATGGCAAAAACATAATCAGTTCTCAGACTTAGTGAAAACTGGAGCATGCTGAAAACAGATATCAAGTAGGCATGTTAACGAGCTCGATGCACTCACTACAGAGCAAGGCATGACAATCTAAGTATACACCCATCAAGAATACACATTATACAAGCTATACATGGCAAGAACAATAACATGGCATGCACGGATCAACTAAAACATCCTCGGCAAAATTGCTAACAAGTAGACAATCTGCCCAGATTCACGAAGTAGCAAAAGTAGAGCTCGATTGACTCAAGCTAGGGTCCTCCATAATTGCAAACAAAGAAATGGATGGATAGAGCACTACAAGATAAGCAAATCATCCTTACTGATCATCCTCAAAAGAGGCACGGATCACTAGGAAATGACATGAACATATGACCATATGAGATAAACAGGCCAAGGACAACGGAGGAGAACGGAGCACCGGAATGCAAAACGGACAACGGGAAAAATGCTCAGATGCATGAGACAAACATGTATGCAAATGAAATGCACATGATGACATGATATGCAATGCATGACACGCAAGCAAAGACAAGGCAACAACAGCGAATAACTGGACGACACCTGGCACATCGGTCTCGGGGCATTACAAGAATCCTGGCCAAACTATGTTCGGCAGGATTGGGATGCGGAGGACGAAGAAATTCTTCGCCCACCCACCGCCCACTTAGTAGCCACTGTCGACGATTTGACCGACATGCTCGACTTCGACCCTGAAGACATCGACGGTATGGAGGACGATGCAGGAGATGAACAGGAACCACTGCCCACAGGGCACTGGACGACCACTTCATCATATGATGTATACATGGTGGACACACCCAAAGAAAAGGACGACGAGGAACGGAAGGACGCAGCGAAGGGTTGTTCCCTCGAGAAGCAGTCAAAGCGGCGGCGTAAGTGTCACAGCCCCAGTTCAGCCCTTGCTTGACTTTGCTTGTTCATCATGCCATCATGTTTAAATTCCAAAGAAATTTGAAATGGGGATTGTTGAAACCCTAGCACCAAATGAAATTTAACTAGGTTCAATAAAAAAAATATTTTCAATAACCCAGAATGCCCTTTGGAAATGTTCATAATTTCTGTTAAAGGTGAAAACCTCTTCCAAGAATGATGAACATATTTATAGGCTATTCCTGGATTTTTGAATTAAATTATATAGTATTTGCATTTGGGCATTTAAATGCTATTAAATATTTCAAATGCTCAAATAATCATAAACTAAAATGTTTACTGTTGGATATATTCTAAACAGTAGCCATGATTAGTTTCATGATTTTTGGAAGTGTCTGAGTATTTTTTAATAAAGCCCTAAATTTACAGAATAATAGAAAACAGAACTGAAATAGAAATAAAAGAGAGACAGAGAAGGACTTACCTGGTGCCCACCCGTGCAGCCCACCAGCCGGCCCAGTTTCCCCCCCCAGCCGGCCCAGCCCACCGCCGCCTCCCTCCCCTGTCGCCTTCCTCCTCTGCCAGGAGGACGGGCACGCGCCCGGCGCGCGCGGCCACGCGCCCCGGCCACCTCCTCCCTGCTTCTGCCACCTCCTGCCTCCCTGCTTGCCTCCACTACTCCCTGGAGACGCCACGCGGCCCCCACGAACTCTCTCACTCTCCCGTATCTCTCCCTCCGTCCCTATCCCCTCTGCTCTCTCTCTCATGATCGACCACGAGCACCCGAGAGCACCGAAGAGCTCCACCGCGGCCAGTGTCCACCCCTCGCCTCGGCGATGCTTCCAGAGGAACCGCCGCGCCTTCCTCTTCGTCCCCACCAACTCACGTGACGCTGGGAGCCCTGCATCGCCGCCCACGTCGCCGTTCCCCTCCTCGGCCACCGGAACTCGCCGCCGTTCGATTCGCCGGCTCCGGACCATCCCCGGCCTCGTCTCCGCCTCGAATGGATCCGCTGTGAGCCTCCGCTGCCTCTCCTGTGCTCGCCCCCTCCGTTCTCGCCCCCTAGCCCCATCTCCCACCGCGGCCGAGAGCTTCTCGCCGCCGGCCATGGCGTGGCCGTGGCCACAGCCACCGCAGCTCGTTCCCGAGCCCACCATCGTGATCAGCACGATCGCATGAAACCGTAGACACCCACAACGCCTCCTCCCGTGCTCTGTAATGCCACCCCGAGATTGCCCGAGCTCCGGCAGCCGCAAAAGAGCTCGCCGCCGGCAGCTCCGGCCACCCCAGCTCCTCCCACTTGCACTACCAGACGCGCGCGACCCCCAGCTACGCGTAGGACCAATCCGCCGTCCAAATGGTCGCCTGTGGGCGAAACCCGACGCGCTCCGCCGCCACTGACCTCGCCGGCGACGAGCCGTCGGCCTAACCCCGGTCTAGTTAACCACTAATGACCCAGCTAACCTCCCCAGAGCCACTGACGTATGGGCCCCACGCCTTAGTTAATATTTATTATTTTCTGTTAAGTGTTAAACTAACCCCCACGGGCCCACAGGTCAGTTTGACCTGGCCACGTCACACGTTGACTGGCCCCACATGACAAAGTTGACTTGATGACGTGGCCTTTGACCCGGCCCCACCTGCCATTGACACTAACTAGCCCTGTGTCACTGACGTGTGGGTCCCACACGTCAGGTTTGACCCGGACCAGCCCGTTGACCTGCTGACGTCACTATGACGTCAGGCTGGCGCATTAATTCAATTACTGGATTTATTAATAATCAGGAAATTCCAGAAAATTGTATAAACTTCAATAATTCATAGAAAATTAACCGTAACTCCAAATTAAATAATTTACATATGAAAAATTATCAGAAAAATTCAAGGAATCCATCTGTACCATTTCCATGCATGTTAGAACAACTTATAGCTGCTGTTTAGCACAAATCAATTAAATGGCATTTGAATAATCACATATGGAGTTTGAATTTGAATTTTGTATTCAAACCAACTTCATTTAATCTGTTGCTAGTTGCATTAGCCCAAAACACATTCATTTTGCCATGTCATGATCATGCATCATATTGTGCATTGCATTGATTGTGTTCCCTTTTGTGTTGCTGGTATTGTCCCCTCTCGATAGACGTGATACCGATGATGTGATCGTTGACACTGATGAAGACTCAATGTTATCTTCAAAAGTGCCAGGCAAGCAAAACCCCCTTGTTCATTCCGATACAATCCTACTCTCTCGCTCCTGCTCTCTTTTACTGCATTAGGACAACAACGATTCATCTGTTACTTGCTGCGGTAGCTGAACCCCTTTATCCTTTGCATGACCTGTCATTCCACAGTAAATAGATGAAACCCACTAGTATGAGTAGGAATTGTTTGAGCCCTGTTGTGCCTACTCATTCATGCTTGTTTGTCATGCCTGCTACTGCTTAGAGTTGAGTCAGGTCTGATTCATCGGGGATGAATCAGAGGCGTGTGAACATATCCTACTGTGTGTGAGCTAAGTGTGTGAACACGATTTGGTAAAGGTAGCGGTGAGAGGCCATGTAGGAGTACATGGTGGGTTGTCTCATTGCAGCCGTCCTTAGGAACTGAGTTCTGTGTTTGTGATCCATGATTCAGCTACTACCATACATTGGGCCCTGAAATATGACCCCGCTCGACTTCTTATTCACCCTAGTCCTCTGTCCAGGAGTTGCAAGTAGTTTCTGGTGTTTGTAGCTTACTGGAGGCCGTGGACAGCGCTGACCGTAGGGGTGGGCTGTGATGCGGTAGGTACGTGGCCGGGTAAACCGGGCGCCCGTTTGGTGTCACGGAACCCTGTTCACATCGTTTGGGGCTGTGAGCGAAACTCCGGCCGGATCTCCTCATGGATGGAACCCGAATAGGCGATAAACCTGGACTAGAGACTTGAGTGTTTAGGTAGGTCGTGGTCTACACCCACGTCAGCTTTCGCTTGAAGTCTGCCGAGCACATGTCGTGTGCAGACGCTAAGTGGTGGAAACATGTATGAAGAAGTACACCCCTGCAGGGTTAACATCATCTATTCGAATAGCCGTGTCCGCGGTAAAGGACTTCTGGGTTGCTTATATCAGTTCATAGACAAGTGAAAGTGGATACTCTAAAATACGCAAGATAAGCGTGAGTGCTATGGAAGGCGTTCTCGTAGGGAGACGGGAGCGGATCCATAGTGGTGTATTGATATGGTGAATATGTGGACTCGTGTGCGCCACCTCAAAAGAGTCGCTTGCAGTCGTAGTTTAGGATAGCCACCGAGTCAAAGCTGGCTTGCTGCAGTTAAACCCCACCACCCCTTTGTTGAAAATGATGCATATGTAGTTAGTTCTGATGTAAGTCTTGCTGGGTACATTTGTACTCACGTTTGCCTATTTTATGTTTTTGCAGAGAGACTTCAGTCTCACTAATAGTTCCACGTGGACTTCGACGTTTAGCTTGATACCTCAGCTACGATCTTGTGCCCTCGGCAGGATCTGATCGATAGTCAGGCTTCTCAGCCTTTTTCATTTATAGATGTCTGTACTCAGACATGATAGCTTCCGCTTGTGCTTTGACTTGTATGCTCTGATTGTTGGGTCATGAGACCCATGTTTGTAATGTCTCGCTCCTCGGAGCCTATTGAATAAATTACTTGAGTCGTAGAGTCATGTTGTGATGCCATGTTGTATCTGCACATATCGAGCATATTGGGTGTATGCTATTGAAATGCTTGGTATGTGTGGGATCTGACCATCTAGTTGTTTATCTTTAGTAGCCTCTCTTACCGGGAAATGTCTCCTAGTGTTTCCACCGAGCCATGGTAGCTTGCTACTGCTCCGGAACACTTAGGCTGGCCGGCATGTGTCCTTCTTCGTTCCTGTGTCTGTCCCTTCGGGGAAATGTCACGCGATGAATACCGGAGTCCTGTTAGCCCGCTACAGCCCGGCTCACCGGAGTCCTGCTAGCCCAGTGCTACAGCCTGGATTCACTCGCTGATGACCGACACGTTCGATGCTGGGTCATGGATGCCTGTCCCTGTAAGTTTGTGCCACTTTGGGTTTACGACTAGCCATGTCAGCCCGGGCTCCTTATCATATGGATGCTAGCGACACTGTCATATACGTGTGCCAAAAGGCGCAAACGGTCCCGGGTAAAGGTAAGGCGACACCCGTGGGAATACCGTGCGTGAGGCCGCAAAGTGATATGAAGTGTTACATGCTAGATCTATGTGGCATTGAGTCAGGGTCCTGACAGCGTTGGTATCAGAGCTTGACTGCCTGTAGGATTACCAAGCCAAACTGGTCGAAGTTGAGTCTAGAAAATTCTTTAGTTATATAAGGGAGTTGATTGTGGGATGGAACGTAAGGCTCTTTTTACTCCTTATACCTCATGCCCTTCTGATCTGAGTCATCTTATCTTTCCTGCGGGGATTAAGAACTAGGCTATCTCTTCTTTCTATTAGGATCACGTGTTACTAATCAGTAGACTTATAAGATTGTTGGATTTAAGTCTCAGTTCAGTTCCTACTACTTCCGTATGTTAATTGTTGATCTCGGAACCTTGATATTGTGCTTCTGAGTGGTTATGCCACCATTTTTGTGATTGTCTCAAATCTTTTTGAGCAATTATAGCCGTTATGCTGTCCGAGTCATCCCAGGTTTCTAAATAGTCCGATGCATTTGCAAATCCCTTCCTTCTGTTTCCGATGTTCCCATGGGCCAGATTAACCACACTAATCGGTGTGTTGAGGTAATTATTGCCTTGACATATATGTTGGAATTATTATTATGACCCTAAGTGCTTAGGGGATCATCTAGTGGTCTAGCCATGATTTGTGTCCTAGTGTGAAGATTCCGGCCTTTATTCTCGGAAGCATCCCGTGATGCTACTTAGTAGTAGGTATTCTACTCCTGGGTTCTGAACCCGAGATTCACTCTACCTACTTCATGTTGATAGTAATTGCTAGTGCCTTTAGGATATTAGTAACCTTTGCGATAGTCCTTGAAGTCCGTGGTATCTTCTTCTTCCAAATACCATGAACTACTTATGGCAGATGTTTATTGGATCAAAAAAAAATCACAATTAGAGTACTCTTGAGGAGTTCTCCATTCATAAATCGTGACTCTGCCAGTTCTACCTTTCTGCATGGGTTATCCGGAAGAAATATGTTGAACTTGGTTCGACATACTAATCTATGCATCCACAACTCAGAAAGTTATATGTTCCTTTGAGTTGTTCTCTTTAGTTGCATTCTGACCCTCGTCTATCAATTGATATGCGTGCGTTCGTTCATCGATGCCTATGACTCTTGTGGTCTGTCAAGCCATTCTATTCCGGAATGACTAGGAGAAACAAACTCCAGTACCTCTTCCATATCTAGGATTGGGTCAAAGTAGTTGTATTCCGCAGATCAAATGCCAATCCAGCTTTTGGTTCTGCTCTACCTTGGAGTATTACATATTTTATATCGAGATTGTTATAGGAATTGCACACCATCCCATGAACTCTTGGTACAGTGACACTTCTTGCCATCACTGTTCATTCCTCGGCCCTCGTGTTGATGCAACCGGAATACCGACAAATGAATTGTGATGTGTGAAATCAATACTGCTAGCAACTCTGTTGCTTGGTAGTTAAAGGATAATAATTTCATTCTTAGTATGTTGGTTTTCGAATCATCCTTCTAAGACTGATCGTGCTACCCAGTCCTTATTTCGGTGCACCCTTCGATTGATGAGTTAGGATCTTGTCAAGTCCTCACTCATTTGATTATATCGTCTTGCCCTCAAAAGCGAGATTGTTCTCGATCTTAGTAAGATATCGGTGGTTCGTGATTCTCCGAATATCTTCTCAAAAGTATCACCAGGTTGTCACCTGACCGCTATGTTGAGTTCATGATCAAGTTGGTTTCTTGTGAACCACCTTCTCTCCAAGGATCGGTGTTAGATATCCCTGAGCTAGTTGGTTAAGCTAAACGACAACTTGGAGGATTGGAAGATAAAAGCTTGCCTGACTTAGTTCGTTTCAAAGGGATATTCTTGTGTAGTGTGTGTTGAAGAAAGATGATATCTTCATCGATTGGTCCTTGTGATCAGTTGCTGGACCTATTGTCTTATCAATCCTTTGATTTGAGTGTGGGCTATCGTCAAATCAAGTCGGAACCAACGATGTTCGTAATGTTGTCTTACTCGTGGTTGATCCCTCGAGCATACACCATTATATCCTTTGGGTCTGACCAATGCTATCACCGTGTTCACTTAACTATGGAATTCCTTTTAAAAGGAAACCTAGATGAATTGTTGTTGAGCCCATTGAAAACATCCTTGTCTTCTCCATAATTTTGCTGAACGTTAAGCTAGTGTTGGAAACTTTTGAAAGCATTTGTTCATGCTAGCTCATGAAGCATATGTTTGGATGAAGGTAGTGACTTCCTTTAATTCATGTGCACCTGATGCAAGTTGCCGCCGTGGATTCGAGAAAGTCAATGTTGCTTTCTTTGGAATCATTCCAAATCAGTCATGCACACGTGCGAAGAATGCTGTGGTTTGAAGACTTGCAACCTTCAATCTATATGTATCCCTAGCACACCAAGCCACTGATTGATTTGTTCAAGGAGAAGGAGTTCCTTCATAAGAGCTAATCCGGACTTATGAAAGAACTTCGATACCCTCGTTGATGGTTCCCCCTCCTGAACTCGGTAGTGTTTTATTATAAGACTACCACGTGGTCATGCTTGTCTGGGACAACGTGTTCATATGTTTGTAGCAGAACCAGCTCATGTTTTGGAGCTTGCTATCGTAGTTCATCTCCCGAGAATCCGGCAACGTCATCTCGTCGATTTGTGTTGCAAACTTTCATTTTTCTTCCTAAGACTCGATGAGCCTGGAATATCCTAACACCAACCAGAGCTGAATCTCAGGCAGATATGATGGTTGGAACATTTCCCCAAGAACTATAATATTGGTCGCGCAATAACCGGTAAAGTGGATGTCGTGCCCAACACACCCATCCGGTAAACCTATTACTATAGTATCTTGTTGAGGAAGTTAGCCACCCCCCCCCCCCATAGGGATTTCATAGGATTTACTCCCTAGTTGCCCCTATGGATTTTTGTGTTCCCGAAGTCCGACCTTTTACTTGATGTTTTAGATATCAAACCATATCTATGAATGGGTTATACTAGCACATCAAGGAGAACATTAGAAGCGGAGTGCTAAATGTCTCTCGGTCGATCATCCAGATTTTTATTTCCTTGGCCTCGCTAAGATGAAATCTGAGAAGTGTTATCTTTCTTTGCATCTACATCCTCCATCACCATTCATCATGGAAGTAGTTGTTTACCGGACCCTTGACACGGATGTTGATAAAACCTTGATGAATATGGAAATGCTCAAGTTCTTGAGAGCACGCACAAGCGTTACGTGTTATCATCGACTCTAACTGGGATTACTCTCAGTTTCCTCGGCAATGCTATGACCTCTTCAAACAGTGAATTCACTCCCTATTGTTGGGTTCTTCCCCAGTTACCAGAATCATTCCTAGCATTTGCATTTTGTTCCCAGCTTGCACCGCCAATGTGCCATTCTACCATGGGTCTCTTCCATTTCCGGTGATAAGCAAAATCATCCATTACGTTGTCTTCAACAAGGTAATCCACATCATCCAAGTCCAAGTATGTCATTCTACCGACCCCGCCAATCGACTGCTGTGATTTGCCTTAGGCTGATATAGAGAGTCTTAACGATCTCTATATCAAAGGTAATTCTTTTCGCCACTTAAG
>NC_041384.1:148079513-148098792 GCF_002162155.2 Triticum dicoccoides | reverse complement strand
ATGGTGTTCAAATCAACGTTCATTTGAAGTGCACCCTGGATCGTGAAGATTATACTAGTTTGCGTTCCCCCCTCACCTTACCCTACGCTTGAATCTCGGGACGAGATTTTTGTTTAGTGGGGGTGAGTTGTCACAGCCCCAGTTCAGCCCTTGCTTGACTTTGCTTGTTCATCATGCCATCATGTTTAAATTCCAAAGAAATTTGAAATGGGGATTGTTGAAACCCTAGCACCAAATGAAATTTAACTAGGTTCAATAAAAAAAATATTTTCAATAACCCAGAATGCCCTTTGGAAATGTTCATAATTTCTGTTAAAGGTGAAAACCTCTTCCAAGAATGATGAACATATTTATAGGCTATTCCTGGATTTTTGAATTAAATTATATAGTATTTGCATTTGGGCATTTAAATGCTATTAAATATTTCAAATGCTCAAATAATCATAAACTAAAATGTTTACTGTTGGATATATTCTAAACAGTAGCCATGATTAGTTTCATGATTTTTGGAAGTGTCTGAGTATTTTTTAATAAAGCCCTAAATTGACAGAATAATAGAAAACAGAACTGAAATAGAAATAAAAGAGAGACAGAGAAGGACTTACCTGGTGCCCACCCGTGCAGCCCACCAGCCGGCCCAGTTTCCCCCCCAGACGGCCCAGCCCACCGCCGCCTCCCTCCCCTGTCGCCTTCCTCCTCTGCCAGGAGGACGGGCACGCGCCCGGCGCGCGCGGCCACGCGCCCCGGCCACCTCCTCCCTGCTTCGGCCACCTCCTGCCTCCCTGCTTGCCTCCACTACTCCCTGGAGACGCCACGCGGCCCCCACGAACTCTCTCACTCTCCCGTATCTCTCCCTCCGTCCCTATCCCCTCTGCTCTCTCTCTCACAATCGACCACGAGCACCCGAGAGCACCGAAGAGCTCCACCGCGGCCAGTGTCCACCCCTCGCCTCGGCGATGCTTCCAGAGGAACCGCCGCGCCTTCCTCTTCGTCCCCACCAACTCACGTGACGCCGGGAGCCCTGCATCGCCGCCCACGTCGCCGTTCCCCTCCTCGGCCACCGGAACTCGCCGCCGTTCGATTCGCCGGCTCCGGACCATCCCCGGCCTCATCTCCGCCTCGAATGGATCCGCTGTGAGCCTCCGCTGCCTCTCCTATGCTCGCCCCCTCCGTTCTCGCCCCCTAGCCCCATCTCCCACCGCGGCCGAGAGCTTCTCGCCGCCGGCCATGGCGTGGCCGTGGCCACAGCCACCGCAGCTCGTTCCCGAGCCCACCATCGTGATCAGCACGATCGCATGAAACCGTAGACACCCACAACGCCTCCTCCCGTGCTCTGTAACGCCACCCCGAGATTGCCCGAGCTCCGGCAGCCGCAAAAGAGCTCGCCGCCGGCAGCTCCGGCCACCCCAGCTCCTCCCACTTGCACTACCAGACGCGCGCGACCCCCAGCTACGCGTAGGACCAATCCGCCGTCCAAATGGTCGCCTGTGGGCGAAACCCGACGCGCTCCGCCGCCACTGACCTCGCCGGCGACGAGCCGTCGGCCTAACCCCGGTCTAGTTAACCACTAATGACCCAGCTAACCTCCCCAGAGCCACTGACGTATGGGCCCCACGCCTTAGTTAATATTTATTATTTTCTGTTAAGTGTTAAACTAACCCCCACGGGCCCACAGGTCAGTTTGACCTGGCCACGTCACACGTTGACTGGCCCCACATGACAGAGTTGACTTGATGACGTGGCCTTTGACCCGGCCCCACCTGCCATTGACACTAACTAGCCCTGTGTCACTGACGTGTGGGTCCCACACGTCAGGTTTGACCCGGACCAGCCCGTTGACCTGCTGACGTCACTATGACGTCAGGCTGGCGCATTAATTCAATTACTGGATTTATTAATAATCAGGAAATTCCAGAAAATTGTATAAACTTCAATAATTCATAGAAAATTAACCGTAACTCCAAATTAAATAATTTACATATGAAAAATTATCAGAAAAATTCAAGGAATCCATCTGTACCATTTCCATGCATGTTAGAACAACTTATAGCTGCTGTTTAGCACAAATCAATTAAATGGCATTTGAATAATCACATATGGAGTTTGAATTTGAATTTTGTATTCAAACCAACTTCATTTAATCTGTTGCTAGTTGCATTAGCCCAAAACACATTCATTTTGCCATGTCATGATCATGCATCATATTGTGCATTGCATTGATTGTGTTCCCTTTTGTGTTGCCGGTATTGTCCCCTCTCGATAGACGTGATACCGATGATGTGATCGTTGACACTGATGAAGACTCAATGTTATCTTCAAAAGTGCCAGGCAAGCAAAACCCCCTTGTTCATTCCGATACAATCCTACTCTCTCGCTCCTGCTCTCTTTTACTGCATTAGGACAACAACGATTCATCTGTTACTTGCTGCGGTAGCTGAACCCCTTTATCCTTTGCATGACCTGTCATTCCACAGTAAATAGATGAAACCCACTAGTATGACTAGGAATTGTTTGAGCCCTGTTGTGCCTACTCATTCATGCTTGTTTGTCATGCCTGCTACTGCTTAGAGTTGAGTCAGGTCTGATTCATCGGGGATGAATCAGAGGTGTGTGAACATATCCTACTGTGTGTGAGCTAAGTGTGTGAACACGATTTGGTAAAGGTAGCGGTGAGAGGCCATGTAGGAGTACATGGTGGGTTGTCTCATTGCAGCCGTCCTTAGGAACTGAGTTCTGTGTTTGTGATCCATGATTCAGCTACTACCATACATTGGGCCCTGAAATATGACCCCGCTCGACTTCTTATTCACCCTAGTCCTCTGTCCAGGAGTTGCAAGTAGTTTCTGGTGTTTGTAGCTTACTGGAGGCCGTGGACAGCGCTGACCGTAGGGGTGGGCTGTGATGCGGTAGGTACGTGGCCGGGTAAACCGGGCGCCCGTTTGGTGTCACGGAACCCTGTTCACATCGTTTGGGGCTGTGAGCGAAACTCCGGCCGGATCTCCTCATGGATGGAACCCGAATAGGCGATAAACCTGGACTAGAGACTTGAGTGTTTAGGTAGGTCGTGGTCTACACCCACGTCAGCTTTCGCTTGAAGTCTGCCGAGCACATGTCGTGTGCAGACGCTAAGTGGTGGAAACATGTATGAAGAAGTACACCCCTGCAGGGTTAACATCATCTATTCGAATAGCCGTGTCCGCGGTAAAGGACTTCTGGGTTGCTTATATCAGTTCATAGACAAGTGAAAGTGGATACTCTAAAATACGCAAGATAAGCGTGAGTGCTATGGAAGGCGTTCTCGTAGGGAGACGGGAGCGGATCCATAGTGGTGTATTGATATGGTGAATATGTGGACTCGTGTGCGCCACCTCAAAAGAGTCGCTTGCAGTCGTAGTTTAGGATAGCCACCGAGTCAAAGCTGGCTTGCTGCAGTTAAACCCCACCACCCCTTTGTTGAAAATGATGCATATGTAGTTAGTTCTGATGTAAGTCTTGCTGGGTACATTTGTACTCACGTTTGCCTATTTTATGTTTTTGCAGAGAGACTTCAGTCTCACTAATAGTTCCACGTGGACTTCGACGTTTAGCTTGATACCTCAGCTACGATCTTGTGCCCTCGACAGGATCTGATCGATAGTCAGGCTTCTCAGCCTTTTTCATTTATAGATGTCTGTACTCAGACATGATAGCTTCCGCTTGTGCTTTGACTTGTATGCTCTGATTGTTGGGTCATGAGACCCATGTTTGTAATGTCTCGCTCCTCGGAGCCTATTGAATAAATTACTTGAGTCGTAGAGTCATGTTGTGATGCCATGTTGTATCTGCACATATCGAGCATATTGGGTGTATGCTATTGAAATGCTTGGTATGTGTGGGATCTGACCATCTAGTTGTTTATCTTTAGTAGCCTCTCTTACCGGGAAATGTCTCCTAGTGTTTCCACCGAGCCATGGTAGCTTGCTACTGCTCCGGAACACTTAGGCTGGCCGGCATGTGTCCTTCTTCGTTCCTGTGTCTGTCCCTTCGGGGAAATGTCACGCGATGAATACCGGAGTCCTGTTAGCCCGCTACAGCCCGGCTCACCGGAGTCCTGCTAGCCCAGTGCTACAGCCTGGATTCACTCGCTGATGACCGACACGTTCGATGCTGGGTCATGGATGCCTGTCCCTGTAAGTTTGTGCCACTTTGGGTTTACGACTAGCCATGTCAGCTCGGGCTCCTTATCATATGGATGCTAGCGACACTGTCATATACGTGTGCCAAAAGGCGCAAACGGTCCCGGGTAAAGGTAAGGCGACACCCGTGGGAATACCGTGCGTGAGGCCGCAAAGTGATATGAAGTGTTACATGCTAGATCTATGTGGCATTGAGTCGGGGTCCTGACAGTAAGCGCCGCTCCAAATCCCGCCTCGGCAATAGCAGCGATCATATAAACCCAGCGATAGAGCAAGGCGAGCCAGCGGACGACAAACACGGCATTGAACCGTCGTCCGACCACGGCAACACAGAGAATCAAACCGAACAACCCAACTCCGTCGAAGATAACCGTCCGGATAACATCACACCAGACAGGCACCCGGAGCAACAGAATACCCATAAAAGGTTTGTTGCCACTGCGAGGAGTCTGAAAAAGCAGAAGCAAAGGCTCAGGACTGCACAAGACACACTCAGAATCAGATGGAGTGAAGTACTCAACACTGCAGCAAAGTACTATGGTAATCGCCATACCAAGAGCTACCCGAAGCGAAAGCTGCTACCCGAATTCGATGAGGAGGCCTTAGATCCCCCGCAATCAAAAAACAAAATGGCCATCCGATCGGATAGACGTCCTCATGGCCAACATAGAGCGGCAAACGACGCTGCACATAAGCCAGTACGCGACCCACATGAGGGCTCGCATCAAAAGTACGATGCAACCAGATCCATCTACGGGACACGCAAGCGCGCTCCAGCATGCAATGCAACACAACAAACATCCCAACACCACGGTACACCCAAATATAGCGGTGCCGCACACCCCCTATGTTTCACCGATGAGGTGCTGGACCATGAATTTCCAGAGGGATTCAAACCCGTAAACACAGAGGCGTACGACGGAACGATAGACCCTGGGGTCTGGATTGAGGACTACATCCTCCATATCCACATGGCTCGAGGAGACGATCTCCATGCCATCAAGTACTTACCCCTCAAGCTCAAAGGGCCAGCTCAGCACTGGCTTAAAAGCCTCCCCGAAAACTCCATTGGAAGCTGGGAAGAGCTCGAAGACGCTTTTCGGGCAAATTTTCAAGGGACCTATGTCCGACCACCGGATGTAGACGATTTAAGTCATATAACTCAACAGTCCGGAGAGTCAGCCCAAAAGCTTTGGAACAGGTTTCTCACTAAAAAGAACCAAATAGTCGACTGTCCGGACGCGAAGCCTTAGCAGCTTTCAAGCACAGCATTCGAGACGAATGGCTCGCCAGACACCTCGGCCAAGAAAAGCTGAGAACAATGGCAGCATTAACAAGCCTCATGACCCGCTTTTGCACTGGCAAGGACAGCTGGTTAGCCCAGTGCAGCACCAGCGACCCAAGTACATCCGAAGTCAGGGACGAAAATGGGAAACCACGACGCAACAAAAACAAGCGCCGGAATAAAGAAGACAACCCGAAGAGCATGGCGGTAAACGCCGGATTCAGAAGCTCTCGTCCAGGTTAGCAAAAGCTGCCCTCCAAAGGCAACAGAGATGAACTGTCCAGCCTAAACAAGATTCTGGACAAAATATGTCAGATCCACAGCACCCCCGATAAACCTGCAAATCATACCCATAGAGAATGTTGGGTCTTCAAGTAGTCCGGCAAGCTCAACGCCGAACACAAGGGGCAGGATACACCAAGTGAAGACGAGGATGAGCCTCGCAAGCGAAGCACTAGGGAACAAAAGAAATTCCCACCAGAAGTTAAAACAGTAAACTGGTTACATGTGACAAAGGGGAGAAACAAAGCGGCACTCCTAGAGACACATGTCCCAGGGCCTATCACTGCGGAGTTCTGCCACTGGTCGTCCCAACCGATCACCTTCGACCATCGGGATTACTCGGCAAGTATCCGGTGTGCAGGATGGGCTGCCTTGGTGTTAGACCCGATAATTGACGGATACCACTTCACACGAGTCCTGATGGACGACGATAGTAGTTTAAACCTGATATATCAGGACACTGTCCGCAAAATGGGGATAGACCCAACAAAAATTAGCCATAGCAATACTACCTTTAAAGGAGTAACGCCAGGCCCAGAATCCCATTGCACGGGCTCCCTGCTACTAGAGGTTATATTCGGCTTCCCCGATAACTTCCGCAGTGAAAATTTAACCTTCCACATCGCTCTGTTCCAAAGTGGCTATCAAGCACTACTCGGACGTGAAGCTTTCGCTCGCTTTAACGCAATACCGCATTATGCTTCCCTCATGCTTAAGATGCCCGGTCCACGTGGCCTCATTACAGTAAATGGAAATATTGAGTGCTCCTTGCGCGCAGAAGACCGTGCGGCTGCCTTGGCAGCCGCACACTAAACGGTCTCACCAACTAAAGCATCTGACAGGTCATTAAGACCACGGACACGGTTGGACGAGTCCGGTGCAGCTATATGTAATTGATACAGGTTTGATGGCTATACCCCTATTACAATACAAGGGGCTCAACTCGCGCGCACAAGTGGCAATTAGGCTCAACTTTACTCATTTTGAACTATATATTGTTTATTTAGTAAAACTTACCTTTTGCACCACAACTTTTCAATTAAGTTCCTCTCTTTTTCAGATGACCATCGTGCTACACCCGTACAGAATATGGCACAACGGAGATACAGGCGCATACGTGCAGCAGGGACCCGTTCCAAGGATTCTTTTTAGATTAAGACCCTGCGTAAACCTTTTTTACTGTCTCTTGTTGATACACATCCCTCGGATTCTCAGTACAATTGAGAAGGATGCTGACGTATTGGCATGTGGCCACGTCAGAATATTGCACGTACCTGGACACCAGGGGCTTATTACAAAGGGCACTGTTTAGGCCCGGTTTACACCATAAAGACCAAATACCTTAGGGAGTGTTCGGCGCTGCGAGTTTGGCCTTATATGCATCAGCTCTGAATCATGTCTTTGGTCAAATGTTGGGTTTGCCCGGCTCCTGTGTTTTGCTGCCTTACGTTCCGCTCTATCGGCTATGGCGGCACCAGGAGAACTACTGCGATTCTGCCTGGTTCATCCGGACGAGCACCTTAGTAGAGAAAGCCGAAAACTGACTGTCATTATATAGCGTGAGACTGGTCAACCACTCAATGACCTGGCGGAATCTTCGGGATTCCTCCGCCTTAACGAAGGGCTGTTTCCCGGTGAGTCATGTATACGCCCCGAATCCGGATGAGAGCGGAGCCACCAGGGGCTATATAGTAGCCCCACTGTCAAACTCCTCTGGCTAAGTGAAAGTGTTAAAGCATTATAGTCTGGTTGCCTAGTTCGCTGCGCTAGCACCTCCTTAATGGACCAAGATGTTGGATCAAGTGTGAACATGCGTCTTCTGCGAACACCCCCGCATTATATGCGTGGGGGCTGAAGTCGACGACTGCCATCTTTCAGGTTATATACATATATACATAAACGGCCGCACAGGAGGCATCATAGAACTTTTAGGCAAAAGTATAAATACAGCCTTGATAAATTCAATAAAACATTGTTTGTACAATGGGACTACATGTCACTGGAAAATAATATTCTTCGAGCACTGCGCCTCTATCGATCGGGCGCCTTCAAGGACCTCTTCAAAGTAGTGCTCGGCAGCCACTCGGCCTATGGCCGAACCCTATGCCACAACAGCGGTGGCCTCCATCTCCGCCCAGTATGTTTTGACACGGGCAAGGGCCATCCGCGCACCTTCTATGCACGCTGATCTCTTTACAACATCGATGCGTGGCATAGCTTCAAGGAATTTTTGCACTAAGCTAAAGTAGCTACTCGGCCTTGGCCCTCGCGGCCACAAGTGATCCACAACGGACCTCATGGCAAGTCCGGAAAACCTATGGAGCTTGGCCCAACCGGCCAATCGCTCATTGAGCAGCAGCGGACGGACTGGAGCGTGAAACTGTGACCAGAACAGCTTCTCCACTTCGGGACCTTTCTGTCCTTGAAGTACTCGGCGGCATCAGCAGCTGTCGGGTTTCGGGTTCCGGCAGACCCTTGAGGTTCGAACACTGGGGTGCGCGCGGAGATTTCGCCTTCTATCTACCTGCACCCCACCGCCTCTCTAAGATCTAAGCTATGGAAAGAACAACACAAGAGACACATGGTCTATACTGGTTCAGGCCACCGTTGTGGTGTAATACCCTACTCCAGTGTGGTTTGGTGGATTGCCTCTTGGGCTGACGATGCTGAGCAATACAAGGAAGAACAGCCTCGCGAGGGTCTGTTCTTGGCTGGGGGGATGAACTTCTAGGAGGAGTTCAGTCACCCTTCTATCTCTCCCTCTCTCTCTCTCTTGTCGCTCTGATCTTATCCCTGGTCTTGTCTCCCTGATCCCCTCTCATCTGGGGGTGGCTAGTCCTATTTATAGGCAAAGGCCCTGGGCCTCTTCCCAAATATTGAGCGGGAAGGCGCCAACAATTGGCCATTTTGAAGGGGAACATCGGGTACACTTATCCTGACTAAAGTTGGTCCTCGCTTGCCAAAGACTCTGGTGGTGATGCTGGCTTGGGCTCCACAATGACTTCCTCCCTGCCGTTGGGCTGGTCTTGATCTCGTTGCACCGAAACGGGTGCCTTTGTTTGATGCTCTCGCCTGCGCTTGCTCCCTTTGCACCAAAGAGGAAAGGAGGACACTGCGCGGGCTGGCGCCCGCCTAGCACCCTTGGTCGTCATGGCTTGCGTCACGGGCATCTCGTGTGGTACCCCGCCTTGATTTCTCCGCCTCCTCGCGAGCCAACCTGATGAGGCCGTGCCTGAGGAAGCTCCGTGTCGTCCGCCCCGCGAGGCTTGGCCCCTCGCGAGGGTCTTGGGTCCATGTTGATGAAGATGGGCCGTGCTGGGCCCCCTTTGAGCCACGCCGCAGGCCGCAGGCAGGCAAGTCTGGGGACCCCCGTTCCCAGAACACCGACAGCAGCGCTGGCAGCCAAATCCATGTACGCTTCCGCAGAACTCCATAGCCGGTCCAGAGGAGCATACTTCGGATCTCCGAACTTTGTCCACAACAAGAAGGGCTTCCCAGACACGATATCTCTAGCTTGATTCATCTCCTCCTTCGTTGCTCTAATTTTGGAGCGGGCTCCCTTGGCAACCACCCGGGCCTTCTCCAGGTCCGTCGCTTTCGCCCGGTTTTCCTCTTGAAGAAGCCGATAACGGTCAGCGGCATCTTTTAACTCCATGGCCATCTTGGCAATTTTTTCTTTGCTCTTGCAATGTGCGGCCTATTCGGCCCTTAACTCTTCGGCCGCCTGTAAAGTGGCCGCATTGCTACTCCATGCTTGCTCCTTGGCTCAGGCAAGCTCCGCTCGAAGGGTCTCCACGGCGGCCGCTCCATCTGCAGTCACAACATTTTAAAAGATACTGGCATCATGTTGCTGTTATTATGTAACGATCACCAGAAAAATCACTCATCATGTGCCTCGTCGAGCCGCTTGTTGACAAGCACGATGTCGGCATCTGCCGCATCTAGTTGCCGCTTTAGTTTGGCAAACCCATCAGTCCGGCTAGCCACCGGAACTTCAACCACCTGCACATAAAGGCGGTCTGGTTATTACCTGGGACTATGATGCTCTGTTTGTCGCCGTTCTCGATGACAACCAGAGTCTCAGGGGCTACTATCTACATAGGGCACATCTAAAAATGTGTGGTACTGTCAAAAATGTACAACATTTCACGTACCTCAAAACCCATCAGTAGACTCATAAAGGCTTCATGCAACCCGCTTTCGGCGGACGAAATCCTTTCAATCACCGTACCCATCAATATGCGGTGCTCTTCAGAGATAGCCGCTTGCTCCAGCAGATCCCTCAGTACGTCCGACCGCACAATATGCAAGAGCAGAGCTGCCAAGAAGTCCCTCGCTCGCCAGAAGCTGCTCGGGCACTCCCTGCTCCAGCACGTCACGACCATCCTCCTGCTCCGGCGCGTGGGGACATGCAAGACCAGGCTCTCCATCACCCAAGGCCTCCCGTGGCCACAGCAGGCTGCCGCGCCTACACCATCGAGCTGCGCAGCATCGCGTGGCCAGGCAAGTTCAAGCCGGACCTGCCTCCTCGCTACGACGGCACGGCCGACCTTGCGGAGTTCCTCCAGCTCTACGAGCTGGGCATCGAAGCTGCCAACGGAGACGAGAAGGTCATGGCGAACTGGTTTCCCATGGCGCTCAAGGACGGGGCCCGCACCTGGCTCCTGAACCTGGCACCAGGCACAATCTCCTCCTGGGAAGAGATGCGCACCCGCTTCATCGCCAACTTCCAAGGTACTCGCGACCAGCCACCTGCCGTGAGCGACATGCGCCGCATCAAGCAACAACCCGAGGAGACCCTGCAGAAGTACATCCAGCGCTTCAACAACGCACGCCTCAAGATTTCCAAGGTGACTGAAGAGGCCATCATCTCAGCCTTCTCCGACGGCGTGCGCGACGTCAAGATGAAGGAGGAGCTGGTGATGCATGAAGACCTGTGCACTTCTTTGGAGCTGTTCAACTTGGCGAACAAGTGCGCCAGGGCTGAGGAAGGGCGTCTCTCCCTCCTTGAGCTGCCTGCCGCAGACCCAGAAGAGAAGAAGCTCAAGGCCAAGGAAGTGAAGCGTAAGGGGGCTGCCGTGCTCGCGGCAGAACCAGACACCAAGCGGGGCAGAGATCAGCCCGAACCTCCCAAGGGCAGCCGGTACTGCGTGTACCACGACCTCCACACCCACAGTGCCAGCGAATGCCAAGAACTCCGAGCCGTGCGTGAAGGAAGGATCGGCCGTCGCCCTGACCATGGTGACCGGGGATACGGCCGAGGAGGAGGAAGGAACACAGGGCACTGGGAAGACCGTGGCCTGCGCCAGGGGTGGCGCGACCAACCTCGAGGGAGGCTGGAGGGATCAGCCTCGCGAGGATGGCCCGCAAGGCAACGCAGGCCTCCCACCGCTGCCGCTGCAGCCAAGGAGAAATGAGGACCGCCACCAGGACGAGGAGGGTGGGGGCTTCCAGGAGCCGCGCGCGATCGCCTGCATCCTGGGTGGAGCTCAGGCCCCAGCCTCTTAGCGCATCTTCAAGCAGTTCACCCGCGAAGTGAATGCAGCCCTCCCCAGGCTCGAAGCCACGCGCCCTCTCAGGTGGTCGGCGTGCGCCATCACATTTAGCTCAGCAGATCAACTCAAGTGTGCGGCTACAGCCGGAGTCCTCCCGATGCTTTGTTCCCCAATCATCAGCAACGTGGTGGTCACCAAGACCCTCATCGATGGCGGGGCAGGGCTCAACGTCCTGTCCGTAAAGACATTCAACAACCTCCAACTGCCCTACAGCTACCTTCAGCCAACCAAGCCCTTCTCCGGTATCACCGACGGCTCCACGGTCCTGATCGGGAAGGTCCACCTCCCCGTCACCTTCGGGGCGCGCAACAACTACCGCACCGAGCTCATCGACTTCGACATCGCTTACATCCGCCTGCCGTACAACGCCATCCTCGGGTACCCGGCGCTGGCCAAGTTCATGGCCGTGACTCACCACGGCTACAACGTCCTCAAGATGCCAGGAAGCGGCGGAGTCATCACAGTGCCCTGTGATGAGAAGGACGCGGTGTGTTCCCTGGAGCGAGCCTTTTAGGCCGCATCACTGGAAGACCCGGATCGCGGAAGCAGGAGGCATCCCGAGGCCGCCCCCAAGAAGAAGAAGACATCGTCCGGCCTGGCCCCTCAGGAGGTAGGCCCATCTGGGCCCGTGCCTGCCCAGGGGGAACCTCCTTCCATTGCATAGGAAAGCGCGCCCGGTGCCCTCCTCAGGCCGGGCTCGGGGGCTCTCCCCTAGAGGGCCACCGACCTAGCAAGGGTCACGAGGGAGGCGCTGGGGCACCACATGGAGGTGTGTTTCGAAGCACGTTTCCCTCAAGGAGGAGCAAGGCAAGGAGATCCAGACCCACAGGAGTTCGTCAGCAAGGCCATTCAGAAGCTACAGGAGTCCAGAGTCATGAGAGGCGACCGCCACCTACCAGCAGTAGCTCCCCATCCGGGCGAGGATGGCGGGCTGCGCGTCTGCGTCGACGTACCAAGGCTCAACCAAGTCGCCTCCCTGGAGCGCCTCTAGCCCTCGCGAGTGGGGCGCTGCGGAGGTCCACCCCACAGCTACGTTCGCATGCCTTACGGCTTGCCGAGCATGGCTGACGCATACCAGCGCCTCATGAGGGGCATCACGGAGGCACAAGAGGCCAGGTGCTCCATGGCCCTGGCGGAGATGAAGATGGCCCGCGAGGAACCGCCAGCGCCTCCGGAGCCTCCCGAGGCCCCTAGGCCTGGGGGCTCATGAGGATCGGCTTCCGCAGCCCACCGAGCCGGCTACACCAACACCCCTCCGTCTCCAGCGTCATCAGGTGACATCTTTAAAGTTTCACTTCCAGCTGGGAGCGCCCCCAGGGCTGCATTATTCCCAGGCCGCGTGGGTCCGTCCCTGCGGCGTGTATCCCTTTTATTTCGCGTCGTTAGCTTACCTTGTTGGGGGCGCCCCTCGGGCTGCATGATCCCCAAGTCGCTCAGGCCTGACCCAGTGATCTCCGCATCTATTTGAACGAATCCACTCCTTCACGACTAATGTGCTTTACCTAGTTGCCTGCTCAGCTGACGCCAACTAACGGAACTGCTCCCAAACGGCACGACGCTTGCGCATGGGTCCGTCCTTGCAACACCGACAAACCTGGATGGCTGAGCTCTAGCCGCGGCAGCCCCGCATAGCGTCACCTCGTCAAGCCTTCAGTGCCTCACTACCCTACGGAAGCAACCAACGGCTGACCGTCAATTGTAATGGCAACTCCTTGCTCTTTCTATGATGGACCTGCAGGACCTCCTGAAGGAGCTGCGTCAGGCGAGGCTCTTGATGTGTCTCCTTCGCCCTCGTCCGCGCGAACCGCTTGCACGTTAAAGGGGGGGTGCCTGAGCATCGCGACTCAGGGCTCCTACTGGCTCTCCAGCCCTCACCCTCTGGCCTTGACCATGGCATCGCAACCTGGCATACCAGCGACGGCTGAGACTCGCTCGAGGGCCAGGACCCGAGGACGTAGAGCAGAAAGGGGAGCAAAGGCGAGAGGGGAGAGACACACGAGGACCTCGGCGAGCAACCTGGCGCCTGCCGATGCACGAACCCGGCCACACACCAGAGAGCGGCCCCTAATCCTCGAGATAAGTTATCGCCCGGAAGCGCCAGCTACCGTGGCACCATCCCTGCACCTAATGCTATCCCATGCTAGCGACGTCGCTCCCCTTTCTCACCGAACGACGGCTGCTTGGGAGCCAAAGGGGACCTCCTGAGCATCGCGACTCAGGGGCTCTTACCGGACTCCAGGTCGCTCACCTCCTGGCCTTGACCACGGCATCGTGACCTGGCATACCAGTGACGGCTGAAGCCGCCTTGGGACTGGGACCTGTCGGCGCAGAGCACCAAGCCCTCGTGAGGTTCGAAAGGGAGGACCGAGCTAAGACGGGATGAGAAACTCGCGCAAATCTATCACAAGGGTTATATTAACAAAATAGGATCACATGCACCTTACAAGCCCCCACGGGGCGAGCTTTTGTTTCCTCGCAGGGAACAGATCCTAAAGAGATGCAAACTACGCGCATCGCTACAAAAGATGCCATCATCAACAGTGGGCCACCAAGTCCCGACGCCAACCCCATCCAGATCAGAGTCGGCGACGACCTGACGAGCCTGCCCTACTCTGGGAGCGGCGCCGGCTCGGGGGCTCGTAGCTGTCGTCGCTCATCTCCGGAGTCGCGAAGGGCTCGCCGGAGTCGCTGGAGCCTCCGACGTCTCCACCGCCTGAGGAGCCACCAAGGGAGCGATTGGCGAGCCCGGTCCTCGTCACAGCAGGGCCCTGGCCGCCTTCACCGGGGCAGCACTCCACCCGGCGCCCATCCGCGTCGAAGACCTTGAGGAGGATCACCGAAGCACCGTCGTAGCCCAAGTGGATCGCGAAGACGCCCCTTGTCCTGCAAACCCGGGCAATCTCCCTCCAGCCCCGGGTCATGTAGACCTCGCCTGGGGCGACGACCGTGACCTCTACCTCGGTCGCGAGGGTGCTACAGCCGGCGTGCTGCAGCCAGAGCTCTAGGGGCTCCCCCTGCGGGATGACGGAGGCGAAGAAGGGAGGAAGACATATCCAAGAATGAAGAGGAATGGCGACATGGAGCACGACCTCTTGGGAGGAGCCCTCGGTGTGGACCCCAGGGGGGATGACCCACACCTTCGTGACCCATCGACGCAGGCGGCGGCGCCGCCCATGGCGGTCAGCATCAGCTCCTTCGGGGCCCTCGACGTGGGCGTACAAGGGAAGCGGGAACCCCGGCGGCGCCCGCTCGCCCCAAGGCCTCGACACCACCTGAAGGGTCCCCTCGTCCGGGCCATGGTGGACATGCCTTTTCTTCGGCGGAAGTGGGTCAGGTCCCTCTCGGGGATCCTTTCCCTTCTCTGTCGTCGATAACCGGCGGATCGGAGCCATCGAAGCAAGACGGAGCAAGGATCGGGAAGAAGAAGAAGCAAGGAGGGATGGACTGGAAGGGCGTGCGACGTTCCATACTTATAGCCGGCGGAGGTCAACCGCCAACCTCCACGATCGCAGGTAATCATGACCGGTTTTGCATGCAGGGACTTGTCCAATCCATGCAGTTGCTGAGGCGCCATGGGGAAGTGGAGGCGCCCACGTCCAGTCAACCGCCATGTGGTGCCCAAGGCCGCAGGCTGTTAGGGCCCGCGGCGCTTCGCTCTTGCCCTTCTGCCTCCCTGCACGGCCAAGTCCGGGCGCGCCTTGGGCCCGGGGGCTACTGTCGGTGTTCTGGGAACGGGGGTCCCCAGACTTGCCTGCCTGCGGCCTGTGGCGTGGCTCAAAAGGGTGCCCAGCACGGCCCATCTTCACCAACACAAACTCAAGACCCTCGCGAGGGGCCAAGCCTCGCGGGGCGGACGACACGGAGCTTCCTCAGGCACGGCCTCGTCAGGCTGGCTCACGAGGAGGCGGAGAAATCAAGGAGGGTTACCTCGCGAGGTGCCTGTCGGTGTCAAAACCGGCGGATCTCGGGTAGGGGGTCCCGAACTGTGCGTGTAGGCCGGATGGTAACAGGAGACAAGGGACACGATGTTTTTTACCCAGGTTCGGGCCCTCTCGATGGAGGTAAAACCCTACTCCTGCTTGATTAATATTGATGATATGGGTAGTACAAGAGTAGATCTACCACGAGATCAAGGAGGCTAAACCCTAGAAGCTAGCCTATGGTATGATTGTTGTGTATGGAGTTGATTGCCTACGGACTACAACCCTTCGGTTTATATAGACACCGGAATAGGGTTAGGGTTACACAGAGTCGGTTACAATGGTAGGAGATCTTGAATATCCGCATCGCCAAGCTTGCCTTCCACGCCAAGGAAAGTCCCATCCGGACACGGGACGAAGTCTTCAATCTTATATCTTCATAGTCCAGGAGTCCGGCTGAAGGTATAGTCCGGCTACCCGAACACCCCCTAATCCAGGACTCCCTCAGTAGCCCCTGAACCAGGCTTCAATGAAGACGAGTCCAGCGCGCAAATTGTCTTCGGCATTGCAAGGCGGGTTCCTCCTCCAAGTCCTTCATAGAAGATTGTAAACACCATGAGTATTGTCCGGCTCTGCAAAATAAGCTTCCACATATTGCCATAGAGAGAATAATATTAACACAAATCAAATCTGCTGACATATTCCGCAGTGCGTCATCACACTACAACCAAGTCCTTTACTCGAATCGTTTTCACTTTTCCACCTCAGCATGTTTTGCGAGGCGGTTTCCTTGGCACGTCTTGTCAAAGCAGAGATCGTGTGCCCCCCTTTTACGGGATTCTCATCAATACGGACGTGGGTAACCCCATCGTGCCCGTTAGCATGTTTTCTCGATTTAAGGCGAGCCCCAAACGGTTACGGGGAGGGCTCCTGGTATTCAACCTCTTATAAAGAGACCAAGGCCTTACTCCTTTTTCCAATCTCAAACGAGTTCGCCCGTCGCCTCGAGTTCCAACACCATAGGCTCCAGAGTCCAGGCGCTTCGGACCTTCGACAATGTTCGGTTCCGACCTTCAAGGCCGATGGATGCCCTCCTTCGTCATGGAGGAGGACGTGCTAAAGTTGAGAGAGGCTAAGTTCTTGACCGTCGAAATTCCGCATAGGTTGCCTGCTCAAAGGCAGGCTATTCCCAGTCCCCAGCCCGGTGAGAGCGTAGTGTTCATGTCTCACTTTCTTCGGGGGTTAGGCTTCCCGATGGATCCCTTCGTGAGGGGGCTGCTGTTTTATTACGGGCTGGAATTTCATGACTTAGCTCCGGAGTCCATCCTCCACATTTCCTCATTCATCGTTGTGTGTGAAGCATTCCTCCGTGTTACTCCTCACTTCGGATTATGGCTCAAGACTTTTGGAGTGGAGCCGAAGATGATCGAGGGACGGCACGCAGAGTGCGGAGGCACTGTCATAAGTAAGAATGCTGATGCTCCATGGCCCGAGGGATTCTTTCAAGAGGAGCTCGGCTTGTGGCAATGAGAATGGTTCTATATCACCGCTCCCAAGAGCGCCAAGTGGGCAGCGCCTCCTGCCTTTCGCTCGGGTCCCCCATCACGGCTAGCGTCATGGGTCAACAGAGGGTTAGATTGGGGCTTGCCCAAAGACGTGCTCCTGTTACAGGGCCGAATTAAGGAACTCTTGGAAGGAGACCTCAGCTTAGTCAAGGTGACGCAGGTCATGTTGATTCGTCGAATATTGCCCGGCAAACGTCGCCCCCTTCGCCTGTGGGAGTTTAATCCAGAGGGACCGCGAGCTCTCCAGAACTTTATGGGCGCAACGCCCGCGGAGATGTATAGACTGTTCTTCGGATCACAAGAGATGTGTCCGGATTTAACCGAGGACGCAGGCCTAAGCTGCAATCGCCCGGATACTCAAGTAAGCAACCTTGTGCCCGGACCTTCTATCCGTATAATTGTCATAAACTTGCCCCTAAAAGAGCCGTCCTTTTAAACAGGAGTGGATAGCGAAGGCAAAGCTGATCAGGTGTCCGGCTCCCCTCCCTGAAACCAGGCCGGATCCCGTGCTGCTCAGGATGCTGGAGATAATGCCTTTGGAGGGGGAGGACAAGGAAGCTATGGCCTCCTCGAAGGAGGCTGCTCCGAAGGGAGGAACCGACAATTCCTCTCCTAAGGGGAAGAAGAGAGCCGCCTCTGACGACCCGGAAACCATGGCCTCAAAACGGGGGAGAAAATCCTCGTCAGAGGGTCCGACGCCGGGGAGTTCCTCGGCCGGACTACGCCCTCAAGGGGATCAGCCCTCCAGTGAGCCGTAAGTAGAGAGAGGTTTTCCTTTTGAGGGATGAGAGAAATCCTTGATTTATATCTGAGAAGATTAATCGAAATTTTACCTTGTAGCTCGGACCTCAGCCCTTCTCAGCAGAGCTCGTCTTCGGGGGATCTTCTTCCGGAGATGATGGAGAGCGGGACGCCTCCCCCTGCCATACCGCCTAGCGAGGCGGGCGACCCTGAGGTGTCGTCGCGGAGGGTTTCTCTGAATCCGGCAGGGGCGGAAGATAGCTATTTGGCCACCCAAGGCTCTCCGCGTCCGGCCTTCGAAAGAGGCCATAGGACAAGTCCGGCACCGTCTGGTGCTCGGTTGGAGGAGCTAAAGATTCTGCTGGGGCGAGCTTCTATCTCAGAGGAGCATCGTGCATTGATGGGCATGGTGATTGAAAGGATTTAATCCGCAGAAAGCGGATTGCATGAGGCCGTCAAAAGTTTACTAACGGGTTTTGAGGTACGTTAGATAATGTACACTTTTGTTAGTTGCGCATAAGTAAGATGCGCCTTGTGTAGATAGTAGCCCCTGAGACTCTGCGCGTTGTCAAGAAATGACGGCACACAGAGGATCATAATCCCAGGTCTAAGATGTCGCCTTTGAATGTAGGTGGCGAGGTGTCCAGAATCAAGCCGAACTGATTATGTGGCCGAACTAAAGCGGCAACTGGACGTGGCAGATGTCGACATCGCGCTTGTCAACAAGCGGCTTGATGAGGCTCAAGGTATGTAATTCTTCGGGCAGCATCAGGTAAGAGGAGCTTCATGCCAGTGTCTTACAATGTGTGTGCTTGACGCAGATGGTACAGCCGCCGTGGAGGATCTTAGGGCAGAACTTGCCCGAGCTAAGGAGCAAGCCAGAAAAAGCGATGCGGCTGCCGAGAAGGCCCTTGAAGAGCTGAGAGCCGAACAGGCTGCTCACTGCTGAAGCAAAGAAGAGATGGCCGAGAAGTTAAAGAGCGCTGCAGACCGTTGCAAACTTCTTAAGAAAGAAGACTGGGCGAGACAGACGGACTTAGAGAAGGCCGTTGCCGATGCCAAGGACGCTCGCTCTGCGATGAGAGCTGCGAAGGAGGAGCTGCTTCAGGCCGAACAAATTGCGGATGGAAAGCCCTTTATGCTGCGGAGGAAGTTTTGTGATCCGAAGTTTGCTCCGTTGGACCGGATGTGGAGTGTGGAGGACACCTATCTGGATTTGGCAGCAAGTGCTGCTGATGCGACCGAACACTTTCGAGATCTAAAAGATCGCGAAGTGGAAAAGCTTTTCTGGTCACAGTTTCACAATCCAGAGTGTCCACTGGCAGTGGATGATCATTTGGCTCAATGGGCCGAACTGAATAGGTTGTCTGGACTCGCCATGAAGTACGTCATGGGTCACGTATGGTCGGGGAGATCGGAGCCGAAGAGTTATTTCTGCTTGGTGCAGCAATTCCTTGACGCGGTGCCGCGTATAAATGCAATGAAGAGGTCAGCATGCATAGAGGGTGCTAGGATGGATCTTGCCCATGTTAAGACATACTGGGCAGAGATGGAGACCATCGTTGTTGCGTCCCGAGATTCGGACAAAAGCCGAGTACCCTCCGAGCACTATTTTCAGGAAGTTCTTGAAGGCGCTCATGTCATAGAGACGCAGTGCCCGAAAGATGCTATGTTATGATAGCATATGTAATTATAAAGTAATATTTTGATAAAATGTAGTGGCCTTTTTTATACTTGTGCCTCCAAGTATTGGGAA
>NC_041384.1:148076433-148079223 GCF_002162155.2 Triticum dicoccoides | reverse complement strand
AGAATCTGAAAGATGGCAGTCGTTGGCTTCAGCCCCCATGCACATAGTGCGGGGATGCTCACAGAAGATGCATTTTCACACTTAACCCAACGTCTTGGTCCTACAAAGGAGGTGATAGCGCAGCGGGCCAGGCAACCGGACTATAATGCTTTCACACTTTCACTTAGCCATAGGAGTTTGACAATGAGACTCTTTAGGTAGCTCCTTGGTGGCAACTGCGCTCGTCCGAGTTCGGGGCGCGTGTGTGCCTGACCGGGAAGCGACCCTTCGTTAAAGCGGAGGAACCCGATAGATTCCGATAGGTCATCGAGTGGCTGACCAGTCTCACGCTACATCATGACAGTCAGTTTTCGGCTTTCTCTACTGAGGTGCTCGCCCGGCCGAACCGGGGCACAATCGCAGTAGTTCTCCTGGTGCTACCTTAGCCGATAGAGCAGAACGTAAGGTAGCCGAACTCAGGAGCCGGGCAACCCAACATTTGACCAATAACATGATTCGGAGCTGATGCATATAATGCCAAAACTCGCGACGCCGAACACTCCCTAAGGTGTTCGGTCTTTATGAGTGCGGGCAAAACAATACTCTTTATTAAAAAAGCCCCTAGTGTCCAGGTACGTGCAAAAATTCTGACGTGGCCACATGCCAAGACGCCAGCCTCCTCCTTGGTTATATCAGAAAGAAAAAACCAGGGGATGTTGTCGGAGTAATCGACCACGGGTACCCCGAGGACGGCAAGACGATATTTCAAGACATCGGGGCTAGCAAAGCCCCTCAGTCCGACTGTCTGGCCGCTCCTGCCGGCTTCCCGTCCGACTGCTCTGACCGGCCGACTGCCGGCTGCCGACTGCGCCAACCAGCCGGCTTTCGACTGCGTCAACTAGCCGGCTGCCGACTGCAGCACGACCCGACACCGATAAGACCCTGACACGATGGCCATACCGTGGACAAGACGACTGTACCTGGACACTGCTGAGCAATAGTGATACACTGTAGCAGGTGTGAGATGTCACATCGTTGTTTCCCAAATAGTGAAGTTGGTCACGTGGGCCATTCCTTGTCCCCTGGGCTCCCTTTTATAAGGAGCACCAGGGGAGGCTCACACACACTCACGGCCACAAGGCCTCACACACACGCAAGCTAGCAAGCAAGCTAGCTAGCAACCATCCATCCATTCATACACACATGGACTCATACACACTCACGGCCACAAGCCATGGCCATACATGGCCGGCCACTAGCATGCCTCATATAGGCATATACCAGATCAGATGCACTGGGCACTGATCCCAGATACAGCTCCAGGAGCACTTTATACTGCCCGATGTACACCCCAGATAGATACACTCAGACATGCAGCAGTAGGAGTATTATCTCTCCGGAGAGCTCCGAAGCTGGGTAAACCACCGCGTGCTACTCGCATACCCGCTCCCGGTCCTATCAGCAGCAGTCTTACCCACACACTAAGTCCTTGTGGCATCTGTCGACTCGCAAGCCCCCCGTGAGAATACCACGACAGTTGGCGCCCACCGTGGGGCGGTACTACTACTACGCTACCAAGCTACTGTTGGTTTCGCTGTCCGGGCGGGACCATCTTCGCCATCACCGCCGCGGCGTCGCGCCGTCTCTCCGGTAGCGCTCGGGGGCTCGACTTTGACCCATCCCCGGAGCGGCCGTGCGGGACGGCGCGTCCTCGCCGTCGGTCTCGCCATCTTCATCATCACCGCAACGTCGCCACCTCTCCGGCGCCTGTCGTGGGCTCGACATCAGCACGTCCTTGGCGCGTCCGTGCTGGGCGGTGCATCTTCGTCACCGCCGTTGCGACGCCGGCCATCCGTCCGCGCACGGCGGTGCCTTGCTTCGGTCGGCCGCATCCGTGCGCGCGCCATGCCGCGTCGCTCGCGTCTGCTCCCCTCCGTGTTGTGCCTTGCTCCGACCAAAGCGCGCGTTTGCCACTCCATATCTCATCTATGCAAGCAAGCTAGATACAAGTCAAATCATGGTCAAACCATTAGCCAAACACCACCTATGCATTAGTCAGACGCTGCCCATACACTACCCAGATGCAAACCGGATGAACCTCGTGCGTTGGCGCGACCTCGACACCCGATCTATGCGTGCTGCCACCGGCAGCGCTCCCGCGCGCGCAGCCACTGGCGGTGCTCCTCGCCGCTGCGCTTGCACCGGACCCCCTGGTCCTCTTCTCCGGCTCCTGCCTCGTTCGCCCGGCCGTTCCAGGACAGACCGCGTCCGGCCCTCCACCCGCGGCAGGCTCCTGTCACCGGTGCCGCTTGGCCCCGCCTCCGGTCGCTCCACGCCTGGACGGTTGACCGCGCGCGGTCTGCGTTTGCCTTGCGCTTGGCCTCCTCCGCCCCGCGCCGGGCTGTCACTGCTCTTGCCAGCGGCCCCGCCGCTGCTCTGGTCCACCTCCGCGCTGATGCGCTTTGGCTCAGTACACCGCGACCCCGTTCGTGTTCAGGCCACGCACGCGTCGCCCGGTTCGCCATCGCGCCTCCAGCAAGCACGCGTGCGGGGCCCCGCCTCCAGCCGGCTGGCCGCCCCTGCCTGCTCCGCGCCCGCCGGCTCCGCTTTCGCCCCGTGCCGCGTCCGGCTCGCCGTCGCTACCGGGTCCGGCTCCGCCCAGCTTCTGCTTTGTCAGCGCCCGGCCCTGCTCGTCGCCGGCCGGCTCCGTGCACGGCCGCACACTAGCGCTTGCCGACTCCACCACACCGTGCCGGATTCATCCGCATAGAACGGGTCCGGCCCTGCGCCGCCTCCACAGCGCCCTCTCCC